>NC_071331.1:4128373-4728373 GCF_010183535.1 Caenorhabditis remanei | reverse complement strand
CCACACGTTTGGAATCCTCTATTTTTCCGGAATCCGATGATATCAAAACATCCTTCACGTCTTCACATTTTAGAAAACGGCTCATAACTTTTTATGACGTGGATCAATCCAGAAACGGACCACACGTTTGGAATCCTCTATTTTTCCGAAATCCACTGATATCAAAAAATCCTTCACGTCTTCACATTTTAGAAAACGGCTCATAACTTTTTATGACGTGGATCAATCCAGAAACGGACCACACGTTTGGAATCCTCTATTTTTCCGGAATCCGAGGATATCAAAACATCCTTCACGTCTTCACATTTTAGAAAACGGCTCATAACTTTTTATGACGTGGATCAATCCAGAAACGGACCACACGTTTGGAATCCTCTATTTTTCCGGAATCCACTGATATCAAAAAATCCTTCACGTCTTCACATTTTAGAAAACGGCTCATAACTTTTTATGACGTGGATCAATCCAGAAACGGACCACACGTTTGGAATCCTCTATTTTTCCGGAATCCACTGATATCAAAAAATCCTTCACGTCTTCACATTTTAGAAAACGGCTCATAACTTTTTATGACGTATATCAATCCAGAAACGGACCACACGTTTGGAATCCTCTATTTTTCCGGAATCCACTGATATCAAAACATCCTTCACGTCTTCACATTTTAGAAAACGGCTCATAACTTTTTATGACGTATATCAATCCAGAAACGGACCACACGTTTGGAATCCTCTATTTTTCCGGAATCCACTGATATCAAAACATCCTTCACGTCTTCACATTTTAGAAAACGGCTCATAACTTTTTATGACGTGGATCAATCCAGAAACGGACCACACGTTTGGAATCCTCTATTTTTCCGGAATCCACTGATATCAAAAAATCCTTCACGTCTTCACATTTTAGAAAACGGCTCATAACTTTTTATGACGTGGATCAATCCAGAAACGGACCACACGTTTGGAATCCTCTATTTTTCCGGAATCCACTGATATCAAAAAATCCTTCACGTCTTCACATTTTAGAAAACGGCTCATAACTTTTTATGACGTGGATCAATCCAGAAACGGACCACACGTTTGGAATCCTCTATTTTTCCGGAATCCACTGATATCAAAAAATCCTTCACGTCTTCACATTTTAGAAAACGGCTCATAACTTTTTATGACGTGGATCAATCCAGAAACGGACCACACGTTTGGAATCCTCTATTTTTCCGGAATCCACTGATATCAAAAAATCCTTCACGTCTTCACATTTTAGAAAACGGCTCATAACTTTTTATGACGTGGATCAATCCAGAAACGGACCACACGTTTGGAATCCTCTATTTTTCCGGAATCCACTGATATCAAAAAATCCTTCACGTCTTCACATTTTAGAAAACGGCTCATAACTTTTTATGACGTATATCAATCCAGAAACGGACCACACGTTTGGAATCCTATATTTTTCCGGAATCCACTGATATCAAAAAATCCTTCACGTCTTCACATTTTAGAAAACGGCTCATAACTTTTTATGACGTATATCAATCCAGAAACGGACCACACGTTTGGAATCCTCTATTTTTCCGGAATCCACTGATATCAAAAAATCCTTCACGTCTTCACATTTTAGAAAACGGCTCATAACTTTTTATGACGTGGATCAATCCAGAAACGGACCACACGTTTGGAATCCTATATTTTTCCGGAATCCACTGATATCAAAAAATCCTTCACGTCTTCACATTTTAGAAAACGGCTCATAACTTTTTATGACGTATATCAATCCAGAAACGGACCACACGTTTGGAATCCTCTATTTTTCCGGAATCCACTGATATCAAAACATCCTTCACGTCTTCACATTTTAGAAAACGGCTCATAACTTTTTATGACGTGGATCAATCCAGAAACGGACCACACGTTTGGAATCCTCTATTTTTCCGGAATCCACTGATATCAAAAAATCCTTCACGTCTTCACATTTTAGAAAACGGCTCATAATTTTTTATGACGTGGATCAATCCAGAAACGGACCACACGTTTGGAATCCTCTATTTTTCCGGAATCCGAGGATATCAAAACATCCTTCACGTCTTCACATTTTAGAAAACGGCTCATAACTTTTTATGACGTGGATCAATCCAGAAACGGACCACACGTTTGGAATCCTCTATTTTTCCGGAATCCGAGGATATCAAAACATCCTTCACGTCTTCACATTTTAGAAAACGGCTCATAACTTTTTATGACGTGGATCAATCCAGAAACGGACCACACGTTTGGAATCCTCTATTTTTCCGGAATCCACTGATATCAAAAAATCCTTCACGTCTTCACATTTTAGAAAACGGCTCATAACTTTTTATGACGTGGATCAATCCAGAAACGGACCACACGTTTGGAATCCTCTATTTTTCCGGAATCCGAGGATATCAAAACATCCTTCACGTCTTCACATTTTAGAAAACGGCTCATAACTTTTTATGACGTGGATCAATCCAGAAACGGACCACACGTTTGGAATCCTCTCTTTTTCCGGAATCCACTGATATCAAAAAATCCTTCACGTCTTCACATTTTAGAAAACGGCTCATAACTTTTTATGACGTATATCAATCCAGAAACGGACCACACGTTTGGAATCCTATATTTTTCCGGAATCCACTGATATCAAAAAATCCTTCACGTCTTCACATTTTAGAAAACGGCTCATAACTTTTTATGACGTGGATCAATCCAGAAACGGACCACACGTTTGGAATCCTCTATTTTTCCGGAATCCACTGATATCAAAAAATCCTTCACGTCTTCACATTTTAGAAAACGGCTCATAACTTTTTATGACGTGGATCAATCCAGAAACGGACCACACGTTTGGAATCCTATATTTTTCCGGAATCCACTGATATCAAAAAATCCTTCACGTCTTCACATTTTAGAAAACGGCTCATAACTTTTTATGACGTATATCAATCCAGAAACGGACCACACGTTTGGAATCCTCTATTTTTCCGGAATCCACTGATATCAAAACATCCTTCACGTCTTCACATTTTAGAAAACGGCTCATAACTTTTTATGACGTGGATCAATCCAGAAACGGACCACACGTTTGGAATCCTCTATTTTTCCGGAATCCACTGATATCAAAAAATCCTTCACGTCTTCACATTTTAGAAAACGGCTCATAACTTTTTATGACGTATATCAATCCAGAAACGGACCACACGTTTGGAATCCTCTATTTTTCCGGAATCCGAGGATATCAAAACATCCTTCACGTCTTCACATTTTAGAAAACGGCTCATAACTTTTTATGACGTGGATCAATCCAGAAACGGACCACACGTTTGGAATCCTCTATTTTTCCGGAATCCACTGATATCAAAAAATCCTTCACGTCCTGGTATGGGTTCGAACCAACTAACTGTAGCTTAACTTGCCAGATCGGACGCTGCTACGCATCCACCTGATCCATGCGGCCCAAGGGAACCTGCGGCAGGGGCGAGGAAAGAAAAGACGACGCTTTGTCTCTCCCCCTTTTTCCGCTATCGATTCCTCTATGCTTTATTAGTGTTTCTATCTCAGAAGACGTCATTTTGAGAATTTTGAAAAAAGAAAAAGACGTGCATCATTAAGAGAAAATTTCTGATGTTTTGGTCCAAATTTGAAAAAAATCGGTTCAGTAGGGAGGGCGGTAGGATCGGCGACAGACAAACAAACATACATCCGTTTGCGTTTGTTCATAGTAAAGATTTTTTAGCACAATCTTTTAGAAAGTTCATACAAAAAATAACAAAAACAATAATAAACAGTTGGATTTGAACCAAAGCCCTGCTGATTCTCACACCCGCCCTCAACCACTGCGCCACCGATGCACGAAGTGGCGCTCTCATGGTGAGCGTAGAAAAGAGGGGCGCACCTCGCAGCAGTACAATGACACATACAGTGACAAAATGGTCAGTGTATTCGAAAAAAATGTCAGTGGAGATTCAGGTTTCTCCACAGAATCGTCCGGCTTGAATATTTTTTGATCGGACTTTTCGGTTCCATTAGATCTCAAAAAGTTTAGATCGGTTTCAAAAATTCAGAGCGATTCAGTGAATCCAGTGCTCAGGACAGCGAATGGAAGAAATCCACCGCATGACAGAAAACTAAGAAAATCACAAAATCCGGTTTTCTGATAGTTTTACCAGCTAAAAGTATATCGAATTTTACATGGTTCGATAGAGATTTTTTTTCTACACATTTCTTTTTTTATGGATCTTGAAATTTCTCAAAACTGAGCGAGTTACAACCGGTGAAAGAAATGAGCGGGAATTTCGGGGTACTGTAGTTTTTTCGATTTTTTCGGCAAATCATCGGCCGTAGCAGGCGGGGGGTGTCTTAAATCACAATTCTGACGCAATAAGATGATTCCCCATCTTATTTTGCACCTATATACCGAAATTCAAAAAAATCTGTCGGATAGAACTCGAAATTTAAGGAGGAAAGTAAACAAAATCGGAAATTTTCAGAAATTTCAATATTTTCACTTTTCTCTCTGTAAAATTTTTTTGAAAAGAGGTATCAACATAATTCTTTTTTCTCCATTTAGCCCTGTTTTTTCTCTACGTAGTCATATAAAAATATTATTTTTACACCCAAAACTAAGCCCACAACAAAATTTAAAAGTCTAAAAAACATTAAAAAACCAAAACTTTTCAAGCCAAAATGAAATGACTTTCACTCTACGGCTCATAGCTCGGCCACAAATGATGGAATCACCACCAAATTTTCCAGGAATGACGGGACGGCGATTTTCCAATGACCACAAGAAGAATTTTGTGAAAAGCTCAAAAACGGGCAAAGTTATTAACGATGCAAAAAGGGGGACAATTTGGTCCCTCTGCGGCAAAAAATTTTGACGCGTGCGTCTTAAAAAAGTACCACCCCATACCTAGGTGGGTTTGAGGGAGAAGTGGGCAGAAATATCTCAAGATGGTCCAATGGTTTTTTTATGATTTTGATTGGATCTAATAGAACACTTGGCGGGGAATATGAATACGATTTGAAATTTTATGGCTTCTAGAGGGATTTTTTGAGAAAAGTTGAAAAAACATGAAAATTAAATTTACTTGAACGGTTTCTGGGGTGTCTGAAAGGCTGGAAATTTGTGTAGAGGTAGTCAAAAACACTCCTAACATGTACTAAAAGTTTTACAAAGTTATCTAGAAAATTGGAATTTTTATGAATTTTTAGGCGAAAAGTCGATTATTGGGCATATTTTCCTAGGATGACGTCATAGGGGACTGGTGACATATTTTTTGTAAATCACTACTATAGGGGTGCATATGATGTAAAAAGAGTTCGGATTGAAACAACTTTTTGCAACTGTGCCAAGACCCAACACAAACATTCTCACTCTTACAGATAGTGCCTCTTAATCAGCTTTTATTTATCAGAAAAGTAACGAAAGAAAATGTACTGTTTTCCTGTTAAAATAACTGTTTTCCCATTTGATGAGGTGCTGCTTACAAATAAGGTGAAACAGAAATCTGTCGGCGGTTGATTTCTTTTTCAAAATGGGACCAATCTTTCGAATTAATTACTCTCATTATAAAACCCGAGATCCATATGATTATGAAAATGAATTGGTTTTTTTATTATTATTCGCAGACATAGCTTGCTCCGGGCGGTGCTTAAAATAGTTTTACTGTTTCGAAAACTTGTTATGAGGAACAGATAAGTACTGTTAACGTTATTTTGCCATTAATATGAGTTTGTATCGTTCTCCACTTTCCTGTAGCACCGAATTCTTGTATAAAGAATATGTTTCATTTTTTCTTCGAAATGTTTCAATTCTGTAATAATGTTTTTTTCGCACATGTAGAATGTTTTCCCTTGAATTGAACTGAAAATCTGAAGGCGTTAAAATATGAATTTTCAATCATTAATGCTGTCTGACTTGTCCAAAGAAATGACTGGAGTGAAACAGTTTCGGTTTTGAACGAATACATAGAAAGGAACAGGCTGGAAGTTAAAGCAGATCGTATACTTTGTTCTGATTTTGTAATTCAGACTTACCGATTAGATTGAATTCGCTTCAACACAGTGTTCAGTACCATGAGAAAGACATTAAGCTAATTAGTTTCAGTTTCATGAAATCTATATACGTTTTACTTAAATGATTTATTTACTGATAAGTCATCCACAAATATGTACCGCCTTTCCGCTTGTTTTACTTTTTCCTCAAGAAAACAAGAATGTTAGCATCAATGCACACACAATTCTGTGTTTTCTGAGTGTTAAATAGTTTTCTCATATGATCGAAAGACTATCTTCCTGCGACATCTCTCAACCATTCTGATCTGAATCAAAATTTAAAATAGACATATCTGATCCTGTTTCTATTCTAAAATAAAAAAGATTAATTAAGCATTTTTTAAAGTTTCAAATGGGTTTTCCGAATCTAAAACCCCTCCTCCTATTATGGATCCTCCTAGAAGATAGGCAGTCACTATATAAGACCAAATATGTAAACTAGGAAGACATTTATCGCATAAATTCTAAAAAATCAGATAATAGTAAGTTTATTACCCGTAACAACCTATTCAAAAATAAAAGCTGTCTGTTTCAATGTATTTTTATTAAAACTGTTTAGATGTTTTTCGGTTAATCGTTTCCACAAACTTTTAATACCAAGTATACTTTCAGAAACCACCAAACAGAAATGATATGCAGTACGCCAACTATTATTATTATCGCTTTGCTTGCATGTATCTTGGTTATCAATATTTATAATTGTTCTACAGTTTTCAAACTGGATAAGAAATTGTTTGAACTATTCATGAAATAATTAATTCTATAATGTTTGATAAATTTGTTACCTATTTGCTTGTTTCAGCACAGCTGAGAATCGAAGAAAATGTTTATGAGAATGAATGAACAGTTTCAAGAAAACTATTAACCCACTTCAAACTTTTCCGATAGATCAAACGATACTTTGGTAAACCATTAGGAGTCCGTGTGCACTACTTAACCGGAACTGTCCAGGCGACAAAAAGGAAAGATTTACTGCTTCAGAAGAGGCAAAAACGCAAATAACAAATTTTATAAATGTTACACCATCGATTAAACTATGTTTATCAATCCTTCAAATCTGTCAGACAAGAACAAAATGCGAAAAATAATTGTTTTCATAAAGCGTTTTTATTTGTAGATAATTGATTGAAATCTGAAAATTTTGAAAAAAAACTACTTCAAACAGACAATACATTTTAGGTAAACGATAAAATTTCGTGTTTCAAACATCTTACAATAAGGTTTTCACAAACATCACAATACTGACAACGATTTTTTGATTTTAAAAACAGTATTTTGGGGTTTAGTCACTACTTTAGTTCGGACCGTATCAGAAAAATAAAAAATAATTTCCGTTTTCAAAAAAGTAACAACATTACAAAAGTGTACTAGCTGATGTTTAGGAGATAATCAAAGACGAAAATTTTACGGTTTTTTGTTAAACACATAGGCAGAGTGTTCATCCTTGGTGAGTTTTAAAAATTGAAACATGTTTTATTGCGTTCACTTCAGTAACTTTAAAAAATCGAAATTAATTATTGTTTTTACGTTACAGTGTCAGTGGCATTCGCTGAAATCTTGATGAAAATTCAGAAAATAAAAACTTTTCGTGTAAAAAATCGACTTTCATAAAGGATGTTGTTAGCAGATTTGTTTCAGGGAATTGATATTATAAAATTGATATTATAAAAACCACGGTTTCATTTAATTTTATTCAAAACCTATACGATTTCCTCTATGATTATCTACTATTTTACAACCCGACACTCACGCGTCAGAAGTTTCACGCTAACTTTAGTAAATCACGTTGAGCACTGTTGTTTTACATTTTGACTGTTGAATTCAAATATCACATTCCGTACGAACAAATGTTTACTGAGTCAGAATGAGCATGAATTATAATATTTTAAAACATTTTATTTGAAGCGATCAAAAACCACTAGACTCGTTAGAAATTTTTCAGCATTCAATGCCAAGATAATATTGATGTATAAAAATCGAAGATAATTTATAAACAATTGGAAACCGTTAACATTTTGAGATTTTCCTCAAGACACCTATTGTAACTTTTGATGCTTTTTAGTGTTTTATTAAATTACAAAATGAGAGTATTGTTAATGACAGATATTTTAAACAAAAATAAAAACAATGCGTTCCATTTTAATAAACTTTCTTTTTTTTCTGTCATTTGGAACTTTAAATTTTGTTTTCGTACACAAACAAAGATTGGATCTTATCAATGTTAATAAATTATATTTTGAAATAATATAAAAAGGATGTAGCAGGAATTTTTATCAGATTCATTAAATTAATGTCTGAATGCATTTCTCTTATTTATTAGTTATCATTCAGTTTGAAACAATACTTTTTTTAAGAGTCTGGTCATAGTGATGTTGATGAGTAATCATTTTAAGATTATTTTCATAATGAAGGGATTATTAAGCAAAACGTATAACCAAGTTGTGATACTACTTAAAACAAAACTAACAAATTTATGTTTCAGAACAAAGATAAACCCGACTAATTCAAATACTAATTGCTATCATTGAAAAAATATGCAATATCATTTTCAGAAGGAATTCTTGCTTTTTTGCTTTTCAGTTTTTCAACGTATGTTTTTGCCGTGACTTCACTCTCTCGAAAAAGTTGTCTATAGAACTTTTCCCGGTAATCGATTCATTGTTTTTAAATTTTACTGCAATGTTTATGACCAGAAAGTTAGAATATTTTATTATGAGAAATAGGAAACAATTTTTTTGTATTTGATTTATCTGATATCTATGAAGTGACATATACCAGCATCTAAACAAACGTTTAATAATGGAGAATGTCACGAACAAGATTGACTCGACTTAATGACTATTCATGATTCGTCCAATCTTTAACGGGTAATTGGAAACAGTTCCAAATTCTTGTTGCTTTTTGTTTTCAATAAGTCGTAAAAATGGTTACAGTGATAAGTTTCTAGACAAAAGTGGGCAAAGATAATTCTTATCTCCGGCTGCTCACTTTTACTAGAACGGGATCCAAACGACGAATTATTCACCAGTTTCACCAAATCAATTACTGTTTGACTTGAAACTGAGTTTCTAGTAGTGATAATAAAGTCAACCACTTATGGTAGCATTGTTCTAACTGTGAACAACCTTAATCATAAAAATTATTAAGAAGTTACTGTCTCATGTATGTTCTATATTATTCCAGATTTTTTCCTCCATTATTAAAGAAAATAGAGGTACATTTAAACTGATAACCACAATTGAAAAGTTTTCGATTTTATTTTGGGCTTTGCAGGCAACTTCAACACTGAAAAGTGTTTTTTTTCAGTATGTTTAACGCTACTATACTTTGAAACTACAAATCGTTTTTTTTTATTGGGATGACCTTTTCTCAAGTCTATAAGAATTGATTAACTGATTTTTCCTCTTCCGTCCTCCGCATTTTTCAAAATTGTCTTCCGTGCATCACAGATGCATTTCAAGAACAATTTGAATGGCAATCTTCATCAAGAATTAGTTTTCTAGTGACAACAATTTTTCATTAGTTTTCCAAGTTAAATATAATGGTGAAACAGTGAAAAAGCATACACTAATAAATGTCGCATTTTGAAAGAGAAACATCATTTTTGTCTACGCTTGCACTTTTTTAAAGACCTAAAAGAGGAAAAGAAACAGTTCATACTAGAAAATCTTCCAAACGTCCATTTTTCAGACTGAATAAATTAGTTCGCTGTAATTTACAAGTAGAATGCCGCGGCTTATTGCATTTAGACAGGTCATAGAAATTTAAGAGACGCTTGAAATAGTAGAAGAAATAAACTTATTGGGGAAATGGAATTCATCAGTTTCTGGGTTCTGTTCGATAATAGCGGGACAATGGCGAACAAGCGGGACAATCCCCGAACAAGCGGGACAATCCCCGAACAAGCGGGACAATTCCCGAATGAACGGGACAATCCCCGAATGAATGGGACAATCACCCAACTGATACACTCATCACATTTTTTAATACTTGTGCCTATTTCTTTTTCTGTTTTTTGGTTATCGAAAGAAGTTATTACAGTCATTTATTTATTGAATTATCATTAATGGTTTATTCTTCTTCAGTGTAATCCTCGTCCACAGTCATTTCCTCTCCTTCAGTGTAGTCCTCGGTGTCAAGGTGTACACGAACGAGGTGGCTGTCACGGATTGTAATGGCTTCTATGCTGGAAAGGGGAAGTCGGTGCTCGAAGAACTTGAACTAACGTACGCGAAGTTCAAGAGACGTACTGTAGGCGAAGTTGTGACCGTGCTCCACTATCGGGAATTGAGCAAAATTATTTCCCACGTGCTCCAATTTTAACGAATTCTGTATTTGGTCAAGGCATGTAAGACTGCTGGATTGTGATGGATACCGTTTCCGTTGAATTGTCCACATGAAGAGTACACTGAAGGAGAGGAAATGACTGTGGACGAGGATTACACTGAAGAAGAATAAACCATTAATGATAATTCAATAAATAAATGACTGTAATAACTTCTTTCGATAACAAAAAACAGAAAAAGAAATAGGCACAAATATTAAAAAATGTGATGAGTGTATCAGTTGGGTGATTGTCCCATTCATTCGGGGATTGTCCCGTTCATTCGGGGATTGTCCCGCTTGTTCGGGGATTGTCCCGCTATTGTCGAACAGAGCCGATAATCTTTGGGACCCGAAATAAAATATTCTCCCGTTCCAACAACTATATTTGTACTATGAGGTTTCAGGACTTGTACTATGATGAATGCAGTGTGAATTTCCGGAACGTTTCGGTCAATTTTACCGGTAAATTTACCGGTAATTTACCGGAAAGGGCATTTACCGGAAAGTAATTATCGGTAAGCACACACTGGATGAATACAGCTGATGATAACTTTTTTGGAATTTTATATGGGTTCTGTGTAGAATGAACTCTATGAATACATTAAATCCGAAACGTTTGAAAATTTTGAGTGCTGGTTTCAAAAAAATGTTATGAAGATAAGTTATTATGACTTCAGATTGTTCTGTGAAAGGAATACTCGCCCCGCTCACTAGGGGCGGCCACGCCCCTTTTCGAACACTGCCGCGTTGGGGGCGGGGCGAGCTTTCGTTGCACAGAAAAATTTGAATTCCTCAGCTATCGTAATCAGATATCAATGTTCAAGTTACTGTTTCGCTATTATTTTGTAACAGAAATCAATCAGTTCATTCGATGAGTTCTTAGCTATTGTAATTGCTTACCTAAATTCAAATTCAGATTCAATGATGTGAGAAACGTTTGTAGAATGTTGGCAGAAATGTCAAGTAGCTATCCTATCTTGAATGTCGTCACGTTTCTTGTCCGGCTCCGTGCACCTATGATGATCTGGAAATGAAAAATTTGCTACTGTTTCTCAGTATTGTGAAAATGTGTTAATTTGATTTGTCTTTTGCTTAGTATGTTGGTTTGACAAATATTCTGGTTTCGGGGCTCTACAAAGGCTCTTCAGAGCTATTTTTCATTTTGTACGTTGATACTTTCTGCCAAGATATCCTGCTAAAAGATGGACAGTTTGAGAATATCTGACTTTCAGATTCTTTCTCAATGTGGGTAGCTCCATAATAGTTAGGCTTTCCATCCGGATGGCAAAATGCCCGCCCGACCCGAACTAAAGCGGCCCTGCCGCCTCACCATTCTTTGCGTGACACCCTCCCTTCTTCACGCTCTTCCCCCTCAATATTATCAAGCAAGGGTTTGACCTAGTGGTTAACAACTCTGTTTTTGAATTTGATACACCCGAGTTCGAACTTTTTTGCTGCAAAATTGTTTTTCTGTTTTTTTAATTGAGTAGAGGGTGCGATTGGTTTTTTGACAAAATTAGATTAGATAATATGAAAAAAATAAATTAAGGAGAAACATTTTGTCACGCCAGTCTATCCTAGGGCGGGCTAGGGCGGGCACTGGCGGGTCGCCGCCCGCCGAAACGCCCGTGGAAAGCCTAATAATAGTACTCCTAATCTGATCATCACTACATCGCTAAGAAGTTTTTCTTTGTTTACTAATTTTTACGAAAAGTTCAAAAGATCTTCAATATATTCCATTGCGAAAATAAAAACAGGGTCCGTTTTTATATCCCTTTGGAGAATGAGAGGTAAATTTCAAATCAAGATTATCTTCTCGATACGGATTTTTTCCGCGGTGCTAGAAAAATAAGAAAATAACTTTTTGGGAAAAACCGAACTACAGTTTCAATTTAAACATGAAACAATTTTGTTATGGGTACCGAGCTCCGATATGCTCTATTTGTCTATCCATGATTCGTCGTTATCAAGTATCAGTGGTCAAGTTACTTTCGAAAATCGATTTGAATAAGATAGATAAAATTGAGGTCACTAAGTTCGCTGGAAGCACTCCGTGAAAGAACTCAAGAATTTTGTGAGGAACATGTAGTAATTTTTAACCTAAAATTCTACTTTCGGCACAATTGGAATCAACGGATACACTACATATTGATCCAGAGAGAAAGAGTGATCCTCATTATAAATAAAGTCAAGTTACCGTTTCGTTTTTATTTTTTCATGGAATACTAGAAGTGAGTTTATTACACTAATAATAAAAACATTCGCTTATCATAGTGTTTTTGAGGATCAGAAAAAATAAGTTTATTACATTTGCAAAAAAATTCAACTTTCGGCACAATCGGAACCAACGGATACACTCCGTATTGATTCATACAACTATCCTGAATCAGACTGTATTCACAACAATTGAAACAGTATGGATTGGGTTCCACGTTGAAGATTCGGAAGTTGTATCTGAAAAATGTTGGATTTTTTGAAATCTGGAGAATAGTTTCTCACTTTGCCATGATTTGCAGCATTTTCAGGTGTTCGGATGGGGTTCCGTGGACTTCTATGAAGATCTGGAAATGAAAAGTTGCTAGTGTTTCAAGTTTCTGAGATCCTGAAGAATCTCTTACCTGTCAAACTCGATACTCCCTGATGAATGGCTCTAGACCCTCATGCTCTCCTCCTTCAATATCAATCTTCAATAGCTCAACTTCTCTTCTCTCTGCTTTTTTCAGCATACTCGAAATGGATATTTCATTCGGAATCATTCCAACAAACAGTTGTCCATTTATTCTCTCATATGCTTCTTGAATTGTAATGTTCTGTGGATCCTTATCAGCTCCAAGTATCCTACAATGTCCTCCTGTCACATTTTGGATGTGTTGGTCATAGGAAATTGCATTGTTGAGGCCGAGGGAGATCAATCTAAAATGGATTTATGTTTATTTTTTTTTCATTGGCGGTCAGGCATTCTCGATATATAGTCACTGTGGATTACAGAACATCTTGAAATGGTAAAAACTGAACCCGTTTCTAAAATGAAATACCTTTTTATGATGAGAAAATGAAATGTACCAATGGTAATGAGATTTTTACTTTGATCGGAAGCTCAGAAGATTTTCAAATAATTCTCTTGCCTTCATGTGAATTAAAACAGGACTGTTTCACAAATTTAAGTTATCAGTCTAAACTTTCCTTCAGAAGTCTCGAAATCTCATTACTGTTCTCTAGTAAATTAAAACAAGACTGTCTATTTTGTTGTTCCATTCAGTGAGAGAATGGCAGGAAGATGTCAAATTGAGATATTCTTCTGAAAAAGGATCCGAAAAATCGTCTAAGAAGTAAAGTCGGTGAAACTGACATGTGACACTAACTTTTTTTTAGAAATTTTAAAAAATCACAGTTCAGAAACATTAAAATTACAATTTCTGATTGAAGGCCATTAATATTCTTTCATTGCCCGCAAAACTCACGTGCAATTATCTTTCCTGACTGCTCTTGGATTACAAACGTATTTCCCTCCATCATCAACATCTCCTATCCTTTCTTTTATCGCACAAAATGCTTCCAATTTCACTTTTCCAAAGAATCTCTTGTGTTCTGCTCCTCTAGCCACTTGATACAGTTCCAGGCTGTACTTATCCGCCTTCAGATTATATTTTGCACGGAGCTCTTTCAGAGCATTGGGGTTGTAGATGTCAATTAGCTCATCGGCTTCGAATTTTTGTTCTAAAAGTGGGAAAAAGAGGAATCGTAGAAGTAAAATAAAAACGTTTTTCACATTTTAGAAGAATCAAAGACGGTGAAAAATACTTTCCCAACCTGGATACTGAGAAGCAAGTCAATGTGCTTATGATCAGGAAACATGAAAGTAAACTGATGATGACGGTAGACGGACTATCGATCATTTTTATTTGAAAATTTAAAGGAAACATATTTTCCATTTGAAAATTTTAGAAAAAAAAACAAAATGAAACAGAAAAATTCTGAATATGTCAGCTTGTTCTCCAATGTTTATACGACTTTTGTAGGTCAATTAAATTGAAAAAAAGTAACGGAACCAACCGAGACACACCCTTCGATTTCCATTATCTCACCACTTCACTGACCTAGAATACAACGGGTGCGGCCATTCTATGTTTTTTTGGAAAAATTAATTTTGAGAATTTTGGAAAAGTAGAAAGTGAGATTAGCTTGTATTTGATATTCCTAATGAAACGGTTGTTTTTATTTTCTGAGGTATTGGTTATGAAAACTGAGAGTGATCCCATAATGACAATGGCAAAGTTACTGTTTCGCTAATATTTTGTAACGGAACACTAGCAGTGAGTTCATTAATTTGTTTGCTGATCACTTAAATTCAGGGTTGAACTGTTTTGAGCTTTAGAGTGCGTTTTCAGCAGTTTCAAGTGGCAATCTGCTCTTGAACACATTTTGAGAAGCTGTAAACAATAGTCAGTAAAAGAGGTCAAGATGTTGGTGAGGAAGATATTATAACTTTTACCAGGAACTACGTTCGAACCACTGGAACAACATTGGGAACATTTGCAGAACAATTGGTTTGTTTTATGAAGTGTGAAGTTCAGAAAAAGTAAATTTATTAAACTTGTCAAACAATTGGATAACTTAAAATTCAACTTTCGGCACAATCGGAACCAACGGATACACTCCATATTGATCCATACAACTATCCTGAATCAGACTGTATTCACAACAATTGAAACAGTATGGATTGGGTTCCACGTTGAAGATTCGGAAGTTGTATCTGGAAATGTTGGATTTTTTCTAAAATCTGGAGAATAGTTTCTCAGTTTGCCATGGTTTGCAACATTTTCAGATGTTCAGATGGGGTTCCGTGGACTTCTATGAAGATCTGGAAATGTTTCACAGTGTTTCAAATTTCTGTGGAGCTGAAATCCCCTACCTGACAAACTCGATACTCCCTGATGAATGGCTCTAGACCCTCATGCTCCCCTCCTTCAATATCAATCTTCAATAGCTCAACTTCTCTTCTCTCTGCCTTTTTCAGCATACTCGTAATGGATATTTCATTCGGAATCATTCCAACAAACAATTGTCCATTTATTCTCTCATAGTCCTCTTGAATTGTAATGTTCTGTGGATCCTTATCAGCTCCAAGTATCCTACAATGTCCTACTGTCACATTTTGAATGTGTTGGTCATAGGAAATTGCATTGTTGAGGCCAAGGGAGATTAGTCTGCAATGAGTTTATGTTTATTTTTAAAACGTGCTCAATGATTGAAGAGAATTCTTGATAAAACGTCACAAGGGATTTCTAAACGTATTGAAACAATAAAAACTGGACCTGTTTCTTAAATGAAAGAATACCAGTTATTACTCAATTTTGATGAAATTCCCATCAGAAGTCTCAAAAAATCTTCAATATTCCCTCGTGAATTTAAACCGAACTGTCTATTCTGTTGTTCTATTCAGTGGGAGAATGGCAGGAAGATGTTGAATCCAGATACTCTTCTGAACATGAATCCGAAAAATCGTCTTTGTGTGTACATTGATGCCTCCAGACTGGTTGTCCGAGAGAGATATAGATCGAAAAAATTGAAAAAGAAAATAGTTTCGAAACACACTGTGATTAGTTTCTAGATTGAAATTGGTCATAAGTAGAGTTGGTGAAATTTCAAAAATTACTGTTTAGAAACATTGAAATTAACATTTCTGATTTGAGGCCTACATTTTAAATCCGAATCCCGCTATTTTTCCGAACTCACGTGCAATTATCCTTCCTAACTGCTCTTGGATTACAAGCATATTTCCCTCCATCATCGACATCACCTATCCTTTCTTTTATTGCACAGAATGCTTCCAATTTCACTTTTCCAAAGAATCTCTTGTGATCTGCTCCTCTAGCCACTTGAGACAATTCCTGACTATACTTATCTGCTTTTAGATTAAATTTTGCACGGAGCTCTTTCAGAGCATTCGGGTTGTAGACATCAATCATCTTATCAGCTTCGAAATGTTTTTCTAGAAGTTTCGGTATTGAAATGGAACATTATGTTATGAAAACTCACCTTTCCTAAATATCAAGGAGCAAATCACGATATTTATGATCAAGAAACATAAAAGGAAGATGATAAAGATAGTAGGCTGACTGTAGATCATTTTTAAAGGAACAAACTGAAAGGAGAGGCTTAATATTTTTCTTGTAAAATCTTGAGAAAACAGAAAGAAAATGAAACAGAAAAATTCTGAATATGTCAGCTTGTTCTCCAATTTTTATACGAATTTTGTAGGTCAAATAAACTGAAAAAAAGTAACGGAACCACCCGAGACACACCCTTCGTTTTCCAATATCTCAACACTTCAGTGGCCTAGAATATAATGGGTGCGGCCCTTCCTATAATAGTTTTCTATATTTTTGGAAAAATAAATTATGTAAAATATTTAAAGTTTCAAATGAAAACTGCTTGTATTTGAAATTCTTATTAAAACGGTTGTTTTTATTTTTTGTTTTTTATTTGGAAATGACTGTGAATACTGAGAGTGATCACTATTATAATTTATAAATATGTTACTGTTTCGCAATTATTTTGTCACGAAATACTAGCAGTGAGTTTATTTTTTTGGATCTTGGTCACTTAGATTCAGCCTTGAAGATTTTGAATACCGCTGAAACATAAAACACGCAGGTACAATGGTCACATAGATTAATAGACATAGATGATTTGAAAATTGTTGAATAAAAATACTGGAACATACAACTCGCTAGCTTACATGGCATGATGTAGAAACATAATTATTAAAAGCGGGAGAACATTTTCAGAGGATCAGAAAAATAAATTTATCACACTTGTCAAACAACTTGATAACCTAAAATTCAATTTTCGGCACAATCGGAACCAACGGATACACTCCATATTGATCCATACAACTGTCCTGAATCAGACTGTATTCACAACAATTGAAACAGTAAGGATTGGGTTCCACGTTGAAGATTCGGAAGTTGTATCTGGAAAAACGTTGGATTTTTTGAAATCTGGAGAATAGATTCTCACTTTGCCATGGTTTGCAGCATTTTCAGATGTTCAGATGGGGTTCCATGGACTTCTATGAAGATCTGGAAAAGAAACGTTTTTCTGTATAATTTTTCGGATGGTGAAATGCTCTTACCTGACAAACTCGATACTCCCTGATGAATGGCTCTAGACCCTCATGCTCCCCTCCTTCAATATCGATCTTCAATAACTCAACTTCTCTTCTCTCTGTTTTTTTCAGCATACTCGAAATGGATATTTCATTCGGAATCATTCCAACAAACAGTTGTCCATTTATTCTTTCATAATCCTCTTGAATTGTTATGTTCTGTGAATCCTTATCAGCTCCAAGTATTCTACAATGTCCTCCTGTCACATTCTGTATGTGCTGGTCATAGGAAATTGCATTGTTGAGGCCAAGGGAGATTAGTCTGCAATGGATTTGAGTTTTATTAAAACAATGTCATAGATAATGATCGTATATTCTTGATAAAAAGTCACTGTGGAGCACTGAAATTTAGTCAAAACTGAACCGTTTCAAAAATCGAGAAAAAATCACTCTTAGTTCACAGAAGTGAGTGATTGGAAATCGCTAATACAAATTAATGAAATGAATGATTTTGGAATTTCCAATTGAAATTCAAAAGACATTCAATTTTCCAATCGTAACAAGGTAAGGGTGATAATGCATTCTCGATAAAAAGTCACTGCGTATTTCTGAACTGCTTGAAACGGTCAAAACTTAATAGGTAATAAAATTCCTATCAGGAGTTCAAAGCATCTTCAATTTTCTTCCTGTGTGAATTAAAACATGATTGTCTATTTTGTTGTTCTATTCAGTGGGAGAATGGCAGGAAGAGATGTCGAATCAAGATACTCTTCTGAACATGAATCCGAAAAATCGTCTCAGTGTTTTTGATGCTTCCAGACTGGTTGTCCGAGAGAGATATAGATCGAAAAATTTGTAAGAAAAAATAATTTTGAAAAAACTGAAAAAGAGTTTGTGTTTCGAGAAGGTCAGAAGTAAATTTGGTAAAACTGAGTATTGGTTATTGTCTCGAAATAAAAAATTATTTTTCAGATCATTGTTCGAATACCATTCTATCACACTCCACTATTTTTCAAAACTTACGTGCAATTATCTTTCCTGACTGCTCTTGGATTACAAACATATTTCCCTCCATCATCAACATCTCCTATCCTTTCTTTTATCGCACAGAATGCTTCCAATTTCACTTTTCCAAAGAATCTCTTGTGATCTGCTCCCCGAGCCACTTGAGACAATTCCAGACTGTACTTATCCGCCTTCAAATTGTACTTCGCACGGAGGTCTTTCAAGGCATTAGGGTTGTAGATATCAATTAACTCGTCGGCTTCGAATTTTTGTTCTAAACAAGAAACAATAGAAAAATTAATAAAAAAATTTAAAAATTTTCAGATTTAAGAAGAATCCAAAACAGTGAAAACACTTACCCAACCTGAATACTGAGAAGCAACTCAATATGTTTATGATCAGTATGCATGCAAGCAAACTGATTATAATAGTGGACTGACTGTAGATCATTTTTGAGCGGCACATCTAAAAATAATTGACTGATAATAAAATGTGTATAAAAAATGTATAAAATGACTATGTTGAAACAGATTTTATGTAGATACTCTTTGTAGGTGAAACCACCGGAAACTCACCATATTAAATGAAAATAGATGGTGTCAGTGTCCTAGTTCGTTCTACCCCTGAAAAATAGAATTCTAGTCTCTTTTATTATCCGGCGGTGAAAAAAAATAAAGAGAGGGAGGGTCTTATAGATGAGAACGGTAGATCAGGTAGACGGTTCTCGGAAGAATTGAGAATTTCGGGGGAAGAATTGAGAATTGAAACAAAAGGAATAGAAAGATGGAAAATTGAGATTTGTTTTGAATGGATGTCATTTTTAATAGGATGGATTCTTGTTCAGGATGAGATATTGGAATTGAAAAGGTTATGAGGTCAACTTCCAGGAAAACGAAATCGGTTCGAATACGATTTTTGAAATTCCATCACAGGAAATTCTTGAAAAGAAATGAAGTGAAAAAGTCAAAACTGCGTGGTTCAAGTTTTCAGATTTCCTGTTCCATTACTTTAATTTAAGAAAATTCAGAATTGAGTATGCGATACACAGTTAAAACAGTTTGAAAATACAACGTATCAAATGAAAATTGAATTGACTTCACTCTTAAAATGCATCTGAAACTGGGAATTTCATTTCAGTTTCAAGATATGGCTATTCATCTCAAATCGAAACTTGGAGAGTTCTTCTCTTTTTCTCATATTGATCCCGATTTCATGAATCCGGAACCTAACAACTTTGGAAACAAAAAATGACTATTATTCTAAAAAAAACAGTGGATATTGAAAACATTTGAATTTTCAACACGTTGAAATCTGTTCCGTGGATATCCCGACGGCAAAATTGAGATATTAATTTAGATAGCAGCGACGAGGTGCCACGGAACTGGCTAACGGCAGCCGAATCAGCAGGGCAAACTATAATTATTTGGATTTTGAGAAGAATGAAAAAAGGATTTTTCGGATTTTTGTGTTCAAAATAGAAGAACATGTTATTGCATGGCAGGGAAGATTTTGAAGACGATATTCAAACTATTACTGTTATTTCACTGACTTATTACTTTGTGTCAGTAGTGAAACACAATCATAAATTTCCAATTATTTGCAGAACACCGCAATGAAACATAAAAACCCGACAATATAGGATGTCATCGACAAACTTTTTTACGTATAAAACTGTTTTGTACACGACGTAAATTTACAGAAACTATTATATTCTGGTTGGTAGACATTTTGAATTTTTTAAATCTTTTTTAATATTAAAATATCTTTTTCTTTTAATATTAAAATAATACACCGTTTCGAATGGAAAATTAAACATTTTTCAATTTAGTTGATACTTCTGCTACCTAAGTTTTCCCAATTTTTTTTTCAAGCTTTATCTTCAAAAAAAAATGCAACTACAAAATACAATTTGTATGTACCATCAACCAAACATACAACTTTGGAAACAAAACATGACTGCTATCTTTACTATTAACAAACACCAGATTCTGTATGTTTGTTTGTGTGTCGCCGATCCTACCGCCCTTCCTACTGAACCGATTTTCTTCAAATTTGGACCAAAATATCAGAAATTTTCTCTTAATGATGCCCGTCTTTTTCTTTTTTCAAAATTCTCAAAATGACGTCTTCTGAGCCAAAAACACTGATAAAGCATAGGGGAATGAAAAACGGAAAAAAGGCGTGAAACTGTCGGCCTAAGCGCCGTCATTTCTTTCCTTTCTTCGGCTTGCATTTTCCGTGGGCCGCGTGGTTGAGGGCGGCGTGTCGACGCATCCGATCTGGCAAGATATGCGTCGTTGACTACAGTTAGTTTTTCGATCGATCCCGAGGCGACGAAAAGTTCTCTGTTTTTTTGTTGATAGATTCGAAAAAATAGAAGTTTCTGAACATGCCGTTTGTTTCCAGTGAGATCTACGTCATGAACAAATGCGGACCGTTTCCTAAAAAAGGAACGGCGACAAGCATTTTTCGTTATCATCGGATTCAGAAAAAATTGAGGACTAAAAACGTTTTGTTTCCTTCCAGATTGATAGGTAGCCGTGCGAGCGGAAGTCGCGTGAAGGCCTTATATGGGCCACGTAAAATCCGTTTTGTCCAACTGCTGATAACTATCATTTTCTTTCCAACTACTAACTGTTCCCGCCGACAATTCACTGGATGCATGGTGATGCTTCACCTGTTCCCCGCGATATCACCTCCACATCGGATGCTGTTCCACAGCTTCGTGATAGTCTGACATTCGGATTGAATGGTTTAAGTCTGATGAGTACAGAACAAGAAATAGATGAAAGTGTGTTCCATCGATCAGAATCAGATGGGAGAGCTCGGAGGAATTGATAAGCTAGAGGACACGACACAGAGATTGACAAAGAAAAACTACAAAAAGAAGACGTCCGGTGAAGCTATCCGGACTTGATATTGTCAGGATTCCATAGCAAATATTGTTGACATGTCAGCAAAAAATGAGAGATGAATATAGGTACGATATCAGCTCGCATTCAGATGTAAGCGTGGAACTTAACGGAATTGACGGGATCGAGTGCACTCAGCTGATGACACAGGAGCCGGTGAAAAATATCGACAAAAAGGAGACATCCGGCTCTGCTTTCCAACACTCAAGATTGTCCGGATCTTTACTATCTTTGAGTTTGAAAGTTATGGCAAATGATACATCAGTCCGACGATTTCTACAGTCTGACACTGAGCAGTCGACAGTCGAACTATATCAGAACCAACACCAAACGAATGGAAATCAGCAGGAAAAATGAGTCCGAAGATCAAATGAAATCTGGACAAGCTTCAATGATTACCCAGGCTGCTATCAGACGATAAGAAGATCCCGAAGATGGGACGGCGTGAAGAACAAGAGCCAACACCATCAGAGCATATGGAATTCAAGTGAAAGAGACGGGCAGACCACATCGAGTTCGGAAGTCGACACGTCAACGAGCTGTTTTTCGAGTAGGTGCTACTGATGCACAACCAGATCCTCACAACATGGGAAGGATGGATCAATTTAATCCATACTGCGAGGCGCTATATTTCACTGCTAAGTTTGTTTTTCAAATGGTATAGGTGAAATGGTATAATCCGATCTGTTAGGCAACGTTGACTGTAATCAGTTGGTTGTGTCCCATGTGGGGATGTGGAAGATATTTTCTTATCGCTAGATTTAGAAAAAATGGAGGATTCAAAGAACAAAATTGTATCAGAAAAGAAGAGATTTGACAATTATGTTTTTCCGGAACTTTCTGCTCACAGCTAGAAAACTACTAACAAGTTAAGAAAAATATTACGATTCATATGTTGGAGAGAATTCTGAGATCTCGATAGTCAAGCGCCGCAGGCGCTGTAACAAGTAGAAGGGTGGTGTAGAAAAGGAGGTTTAGTCGCCGTCAGGCGACGTGAACCGACTGGTGCATTAAAAAAATGAAATTGAAGGTTGAAAAAAAGACGTGTGGATTTTCAACACGTTGAAATCTGTTTCGTGGATATCCCGACGGCAAGTTAAGATTAAAATTTAGATAGAAGCGACGAGGTGCCACGGAACTGGCTAACGGCAGTGAAATCGGCAGGGCAAACTATAATTATTCGGATTTTGAGAAGAATGAAAAAAAACTTCTTCGATTCTTCGGACTTGAGTTTTTGAAATGAATCGAAATGAAAAACAAAAAAGAAAACTTGTTGGCTATCGGCTGCCGTATCGTCGGGCAAACTATAATTATTCGGATTTTTGTGTTCGAAATAAAAAATCGAAATAGAGATGTCATTGCATCTGGGAAGATTCTGAAGTAAATTCCCAAAAAATTACCGTTATTTTATTGACGTATATTACTTCGTGTATAAGTGAAACATTAATGTAAACATCAAGCAATATCTGTTAACAGAAATTCTCAAAAAGAGGTAAAAGTTATCTGCTATCCCCCGTTTTCTCCAATCGGTGCCCAATTTTTTGCAATACTCCGCAAAAAAAACTCGGAATCATAAAACCCCGATAATAACAGGATTTCATCGACAATAATTTTCTTATACATATAAAACTGTTTCATACACGACGTATATTAACAGAAACTGTGAAATTCTGTTCTTTGTCTAATTTAAAGTCCTCTCTTGTTCTTGTTTTATACTGACATAATACACGGTTTCCGATAAGACGTTAAATTATTTTAGAATCTTCTTTTACAATTCAGAACGTCCATTTTTGTGCGTAAACTTTTTAAAATTTAGTTTTCGAAACTCCCATTTTGATATTTTGATACATGTTCTGTGAGGGAAGTTGCAAAAACCTATTGTGCTCCGTTTGAGAACTTTGTGTGTCAAATTTGAAATTTCAATGGAACAATTTCGAAAAAAATTATTGCTATTCGAAAAGTGGTTGGATGTTGAAAACAAATGACGTCTGAATTTTCGACATGTTGAAATCTGTTTCTTGAATATCCCGACGGCAAAATTGAGATTGAAATTTGGATAACAGGTGGTAGATGCAACGGAACAGGCTAACGGCAGCGAAATCGCCGTCCAGACTATATTTATTTGGATTTCAAGAGGATTTTTCGATTCTTAGGATTTGATTTTTATTTTTTGAAGTCAATCGAAATGAAACAAACGAAAACCTGTTCTTACATAGTTGTACCTGATCCGGTTACGAGCTCGATTGTAAAAAATGGAACAAATTTTCATTTCAGCTATTCAAAAATAAAAGTTGTGTTCTATATAGAATCGCAAAAATGCCAACTGTAAACGCAAAGTTCTGCAAAAAAATCTACGGTAAAATATAAAAACCCGACCCGATTGGATGTCAGAATGGTTGTCTTTAAATTTCTTTCATTACTTTTTAATTTTTTAAAATCATTTTTTTGTTTCAAACATAAAAAAAGTTACAGTTTTGAATAGATTATTTATAGTTCTCAGAATTAAAGTTCATGTTATATTTATTTTAATTTTCGAAACTTATTGTTTTTGCTCCAATTGCTCCGATCGTTAATTTCAAGTATCAATTGACTTGGTTGAAAATTTTTTTCAAATAGTTTCACAGAATATTTTCAGATTTTTCGAAAAATTATGATCCATCGAAATGTTGACCTTCTCTAGTTTTTTTTTGTCTAAACACGTTTCTTGGATATCCCGACGGCAGAATGGCGATTGAAATTTAGATAGCAGGTGTCAGATGCAACGAAACTGGCTAACGGCAGTGAAATCGGCAGGGCAAACTATAATTATTTGGAATTTGAGAAGAATGAAAAAAGGATTTTTCGGATTTTTGTGTCAGATTTTTGAAACGTTGGTCTAGTTTTTGATTGTTAGCAAAATCGGCTACGTAATGTGAAACCCCGATGCACGCTGTATTTATAGAATAAGTAAAACTGCAACAAAAACAAATGGAAAAGAAAGACAAATAAACCCCGACAATGAAAACATTATCAATAAAAAGGAAGCTCCTGTCGTTGTTCAAAGAATGTTGAAAAATTATTCTCACATTATTTTCCTGATTGTCAGTTATTTTGTTCTTGAAGGTATTAGTTCAATAAATAGTTTTCTCAGGATTACTCGTCGGAGTAATTCTTGTTACAGACTTTTTTTTACATTACACGTAACTTTTGGAATATTCAATTGCAGTCTCCAACTCTCAAACGAGGAAAGTCATTAACCTGCAACTGTGATCTGTTTACCATTTTTAAACTTTCTTCTGTTATGCGAATCTAATGAATTGTTTGCTGAAAAAAGCACAACAGTGTTTCTTGGGAATGAAAAATCTAATTTTTGAGTTGTTTTTTCATAGTTAGGGGACATGGGACTGGAGAAGGGCTGGGCAAATTATTTGTTTGATTATTTGAATTATTTGAAATTTGGGGTAAAAGTCAAATAAATTGCTTCAAATAATTATTTGAACTTTTTTTTCAAACAAATTGTTTGACCAAATAATGTTTGACAAATTCATATCAAATAAAATTATTTGACCAAATTATTTGAAAATTTTCAAATAACTTGAAACCCATTTCTTTGTATCATTTATGATAATTTTCTCTTCAAACAATCCACCACCATAATGTTTTAACCGAACTGCCGCCTTTAAGTTTGCGACATGTGAGATGAACTCGGAGGATTTTTTGACTCACAAAAAAAATAAACTTCAGTTTTTAAGCAGCATAAATACACACTTCAAAACTGTAAACAAGTATTTTAAATCTGTAACGGGTTTTCCTGTGACGTGACCTTGTTTTTGAGAAATTGAGATTTTTCGAAAAAAAAGTTTTTTTTCGAAATTTTTTCTAAATCAATTTTTTTCACTAGCTAGATGTACATAATATTGAAAAAAAAGGAACATGACATAAAAGAAGCAAATTTCAAGGGCTTTAAGAATAAACATTAAATTTGTAAAAAAAATGTTTTTTGAGTGTCAAATTTTTAAAAAACTGACACCAACCCGAATTTTCGAAAATTTCAAACCGCTCTAAAAAAAATTAAAGGGATTATTTATTTTTTTCCTGTTAAGGGTAAAAAGTGCAAAAGAAAAAGAAAAATGTTATTCTCAAAAACGACCCAAAACTGTTTTCTGTTGCTTTGAAGCTTAAATCATCTTTTTTTGGGTTGTTTTTGAGAAAATTTTTTTTTTCCATTTCTAGCCTAAATTTCATGTGGTCCCCCCTTATGAAAAATCGGAAAAACGTGTTTGTCAAAAAAAACAGACCAAATCTAATTTTTTCAAACAAGAACACGTTTAAAAATTTTTTCCCGAAGTTTCAACACTTTGCTTACAGTTTTGAAGAAGTTATGAGTGTTTGAAGTCTCAAAGTATTGAAAATTAATGATTTTTGAAGAAATTTTGTGAAAAGGAAAGTCGACAAGACGGCACGATTACTACTAGAAAATTAACAATGCATTATGAAAATACAAAATTTCTTTTACTTTTTCTTGAAATAGATGCCTTGTTAGAATTCTGACTTACAGGCCCTTTTTGTATACTGAAAAAAGCATTCAAATTGAAATTTCTCTCGTAAATGGGGGGTACCCCCCTAATTTTTTTGCCCAACAATAATGTACATCTTTTGCACTTTTTACCCTTAACAGGAAAAAAATAAATAATCCCGTTAAATTTTTTTAGAGCGGTTTGAAATTTTCGAAAATTCGGGTTGGTGTCAGTTTTTTAAAAATTTGACACTCAAAAAACATTTTTTTTACAAATTTAATTTTTATTCTTGAAGCCCTTGAAATTTGCTACTTTTATGTCATGATCCCTTTTTTCAATATTACATCTAGCTAGTGAAAAAAATTGATTTAGAAAAAATTTCGAAAAAAAACTTTTTTTCGAAAAATCTCAATTTCTCAAAAACAAGGTCACGTCACAGGAAAACCCGTTATGGCTCATATATTCTTTGCAAAACTCATCGAATGAGCAAAAAAAAAGATACTTTAGGGGGGGGGGGGGGGCAAATGAAGTACATTCCATGTCAGTTCTACAACAAAGCACTAGCTAATTAAATGTTTTACAGTAACCGTAAAAACACGATACTTAGTAAATCAGATACCTAGTTTTAAACTTTTTGTTATTCTGTTTCTCGAAGTAGGTAAAACTAGAAATTTTCGCATTTATTTAATACCGAAAGATGTACGAAATAAATTTAGTTTCATCACGATTTTTAAATACAGTCTATAGATATTGTGATCGTCACATTGTTTTTGGTGTAACTGCAATCCTCTTCTCTGATTGTCAAAACTGTGAAAATTGTTTCAAAATATCGGCAGCTAATTCGAAAAAAAATTGCGATTTTGCTGGATAATCCAACTTGCTGTTCCAAATAAATGATAAACTTTTTTGTTTTTTTTAATAAACATTGTATAGTCTTTTCCACATTTCTTCCAGTAAATATTTAGGTCGCAGTTTAGAGTTATTAGTGACAGCAAACACACGTTTCATATTTTCTTCATGTTTTTGGAAATTTTTTTCCAAAGTACATTTTTATTCGCTTTTTTTACTGTCAAATTGTATTTAAAAAATTCACTCATGTTTCAAACTAATTGTGAAACTGAATCTGTATGGTTTATAATAATAATTGAATTTAAAGGACTCAAGTCTTTTTTTTTGAGAATATGATACTCCAAAAAATTCTGAGCAACTTTCATCATTGGAGCATATGCTGAAAATCGCTCTAAACGCTCTAAAGTCTCGTTTTCCCGGCTCAAAAGTAGCCTTCGTGGAAGAGTTTTCCCACTCGAATTTTTCCCACCGTGTAGTCCTCTCGGACAAAATGATTTCTCGATTCCTTGTTTTCTCGATTTTTTCAATTTATATTGTAAAAAAGAAGAAAAACACGAAATTTTGTTGAAAAATCGAGAAAACGAAGAATTGAGAAATGATTTTGTCCGAGAGGACTACACGATGGGAAAAAATCGCGTGGAAAAACTCTTAGGCTCCTTTTGAGCCGGGGAAAACGAGAATTTACAGCGTTTAGAGTGATTTTCAGCATATTTTTGCTCAGAATTTTTTGGAGTATCATATTCTCAAATAAAAAATATGACTTCAGTCCTCTTTTAACTCCCATGATAGGGTTAACATTTTCTACATCACACTAACTGTCAACAGAAAATGAGTGACATTAGCGCAAAATAAGTGACATTAACGAAAAATTGAATGGAACATTGTCGGATCAGTTACATATCAATTTCTTGAAACATCAATCAGATTGCATCGCCTTATTATCAGAATCAACACTTTAGTACCGTTGCAAGACAAACATTTTCCATTTATCACTGTGCTGAAGCAAGGCTAATCTAATGATTCTAGAAAAAAGATCAACTCTATTTTAATTTTTTATACGGAAATGACACAGAGATTCAAATTGAAAATTCTATTGTTTCACATAAGCTATATTAGTGCTTCAATTAAAAGTGGTGACACTAAAAAAACGACTATATGTGCGTATTCCTTGACAGTTTAAAACATGAATGCGTATTTCAAACATTTAGAATAGTAATTCCCAATTTTTGTTCTGCTCTTCTCCAATAATAGAAACATTATTCTGTAAATACTGAAACCTTTTACATGTAAACAACTTTCAATTGAAAACGATATTATTATTGTCTGAAAAAAATAGAGCACAGCAATTGCAAATTTGTGCATAATCATATTAAAAAATTGATGTAAACCGGGAAAAAAAATTCTGATCCATAAAATGCATATAATTTCAAGCAAGTTTTTACTTTACAGTCTTGTGCTACGTCTCGAAATATTCAGCTACATCTCGAATTTTCAAGCAATATCTCAAAACATGGTTTCATATGTTTCACTTTTTTTTTAAATTATTAAAAATTTGTATTTTTCTCTTTTTTGATGAATTCGATATTTTTTGTGCGAAATTTACTCGAAAATAGCGAGAAAAATGGAAGAAAAGTCAGCTTCATTCGAAAAATTTCACCCTATCGTTCGTCTTACTGTGTCCACGTTATAAGTTCCGCATTCGGGCCGCATTATGCTGATCGGCGACTCAATTGGCAATCTGCCACGTCGTGTGCAAACGCGCTTCACTGAGTTTCCGGTTTCGCGGGAAAATTATTTGAATTCATATGAACAAAATTTGACCCATGTGAAGACGACAACTAGTACAAAGAATTTCCAAACAAGATACTAATTTCTTAAAACAGGGAAATTTTGTTAGAAGTAGGGGTAGTAATTTCAATGATAATCGTAAAATACTAGAAATTTCCACAATAATTTCAATGAATAATCATAAAATACTAGAAATTCAAATTTCGAAAATGATATTGTTTTACATAAGCTGTAAATGCAGTTCAATATAAAATGATAAAACTATACTGAAAACAAATCCGACCATAATACTTTTCGGGTAAAAAATATTTCAACGAAGTCTCTTATTTCAGACTAGAATGAAGCTTTTGCTGATTTTGGAAAATTGCATTTTCGTATATTGGAATGTAATTCTTGGATCTTAGTGCTTATTTTTAGGATTGCTAGTTGCGACAAAGGCAGGCATGCAGGGCCGCATATTTTTGCGTTCATTGCATGAAAAGCAAGTTCATTTCCAAAATTAGCTTCCATTGCTGGCTTTCATTTCCAAACCGGCGTTGTTTTTTGATTGGAAAATATACTGAAAGAAATGAATGAAAATGATAAAAACCGGCGCCAAAATCAAATTTTGAAAATTGGGTTTGCAGTCGAGAAACGCCGTTTTAGCAGCCCTTGCCAGTTTAAAACATGAATCCACACTTTTAACATTCTGAAAAGTAATTTTCAGTTGTATTCTGCTGTTTTCCAATAATGGGAACATTTTATTCTGTATATACTAAAACTTGTTACATATGAACAAATTTCAATGCAAGTTGATATTATTATAATATGAAAAAATCGAGCGTTGTGAATGAGTTCACAGAATTAAAACAAATTGTTAATTTGTGTTTACTCATATCAAAAAAATTAATGTAAAACAGGAAAAAAAAATCTGATCCATAAAAACCATATATTTTTGATCATTCCTTCATGGCGAGTCAACCAAAAAATTAAGCTACGTCTCGAATTTTCAAGCAACATCCCGAAAAATGGCTTCATATTTTTACGGTTCCGAACACCACATAAGAGAAAACTAAAATTATAGAAAATAATTTTCCGCGACTATATAAAACTGGTTAATCTCCTACCAAGTTTGAGGAAAGCTTCAACATATCTTCGTGACTCTTTTATTTACAGCTTCACAGTTAAAAACGCTTCCAAAATTCTAAAGTAGTTGACGGTACTAACCAATTTTGAAAAAAACATTACAATTAGTACTTCAACGAACTTCCAAACAAGATTAATGTCTTAAAACAGAGAAAAGAAGTTAAGAGTGGCGGGTAGTAGTTATGATGAATAACAACCGCAAAATACTAGAAACTTCAACTTGAGAAGAAAAAAACTGCCTGCAACAGTTGAAAAATTTGAAAATATTGTAACGCGGGTTTAAGTGCGTTCTCTTAAACCGTGTTAACGAGAGAACTGTGTTCTGTGATGTAGGTTATCCATGATTTAGATTGCACAATCTTTATTGAATGTGGCGGTATAATGGAGAGTCGGCGGGAGCCAACCGACCACGACCGCTTGGTGGAAGCTAAACTGAGATAGAGGGGAGATGAGAACGAGGGGTGTTTTGTCTTGAAATAATGACAGCTGGTGAGTGTATCATGGAGAACATGTGGCCTAGATCTTTGCCCCATGACAATATGTACAACCTACATTTTCTGTTTCTGCATGAGAATTTTTTCTATAAGTTCATTCTTCTTGATTACAATGATAATCGATGGTGAACTTTTCTACTCAGGGAATTTTCGGCAAGGGTTGGGCATCAGGTGGGCATACTGTAGGCGAATTGCCTACAGTATCGGCGATGTGCCTTCATTTAGGGCGAATAGCCGGCGTTTTGGGCGAAGTGCCCAGTGGGCGAGGGTTGGGCGACGGTAAGATTGTAGAATTGAGAGTGGAAGAGTGGTGGGGCAGGGCGAAGTGCCCATTTGTAGGGCGATTCGCCCAGTTTATGAACACGCGCTCTATCGTACTAGAAAAATCATTTCAACTTTTCTTTGTTTTTCATTATTATTCTGTATTAATTCTTTGTTTCAAAGACACTATTCTGTTATGAATATGAAAAAAGAACACCATTCGATAGAAGAAGAGATGTTTGTAAGTGAAAAATTACACAAATTAATCTAAAAAACACGATTAAGATTTCAGAAAATTGTTCGTCGAAAAGGATAGGGGGTCATTTTTTGTTGCGAACAACAACCGCGTTAGTTGCTCAATCTGCAACTCATGCCCCGAGGATGGATTTCTAATTGAGGTTTGTGTACTTTGATAGAGTAAAAACGCTCGCGAAATTTATGAAAATATATTTTTCAAAATGTCCACTCTGCTAAATCGTTTCTTTCTGCAAGTGATCCGCCGGTTGATGTGAAAAAAGATTTCAAAGAGGACCAAATGTTATATGGTTCTAACTCTTCATGCTTTCATAATTCATATTACAGATTTCTCCCCGATGAATACGGATCATCATGAAACCATACTCCAACACCAATTCGTGAATCGATGGTTTTCTCTCAATCACCAACTCCTCCCACAGCCAACAACAAAAAAGAAGTGCCAGAGACTTGATAATTTTTTTCTTTTTAATTGAATTAATAAATATTGATGAAAACAATAACTGCCTTCTGTTTTTTAAAAGCAAAATATATGAGAATAGGCAAGGAAAGCGAGCGCTAAAAACATCACACGTTGGGCGATACGCCCTTGATTTGAGCGGTAGTGCCCAACCCGGGTGGGCACGGCCGCCCAATTGGTGGGCGAATCACCCAGACGGTGGGCGAATCGCTCAAAATTCCCTGAGTACTAATCTTATTTCGTTCAAAAAACCAAATTTACACTACAATTTCTAGCTCGTTACGAATCATCTTTTCCTTTTTTGTCATAGTTTTCCCGAATCAATTACCCCCACGTTTATTGATTTTTAACCTAATTCTACAGATTTTGATTTTTTTCCAAAATTCTCCTATTCGTCTATGTTTTATTAGTATTTCCAGGTAATTTTTTTCAATGAGCAATTGAATTTTACGCAGAAGTTAGTTTTGTTCAACTGACAACGGGCTAGTTATCGATAACGTGGATACATTGTCTACTATTATTTTTGAGCGATGAGAATTCTTTTGTCAACCGGATATTTTCGGCTTCAGCGTTTCTAGACAACTTGAAAATGGGACAGCTATTTGAAATGAGGAATCTAACTATTTTGGCTTCATCCTTGTCCGAAGAAGATACTTTTTTTTCAGACTCGGATTTCTTCGGATTTTGTAGCTTAAACAATTATATCAGAAATAAAGTTGTGATTATTTCTCAATGAAACTGAACTTTTTTAATTTCTGTCGGTTGCAAATAATTTTGAAATGAGAGCTCACAAGAATAACTCGTTTTTGTTTCGTCTATCAAAGGTTATAGTTTGCACATTATTTTACGCATTTTGTTATACAAAAGCTATGTTCACTAGTTCATTCCAAAAATTACCTGTTCTGAAAAAATTATTAGAGTTAATTTTAATAATTGTTTTATATATTATTTTCCTTGAATAAATGTTCTTCTAAAAATTGTATTATCAAATCGGATTAAGTTAACTTCGCAGGAAGAATAATTTTTTCAATAGTTCAACAATTTTTTATTAATAATATGAAACAGTTTTATCTTGCATAAATACTGATAATTGGAAAATTACTCAAGTAATAATTATATTATTTTTAGAGTTTCAGATCAATCATGGCATAGCGATTCTCTTTGTTTGAAGACAGTCTGAAAATAAAAATTTTTCATTCGAATTAGTCCGATTCAACTGAGAGTATCAGCTCTCTCCATGGAGTAATGTTAAATAAAAACTGTTTCAAATTTTTCATGAGTAAAGTGTCTAAAATCTCATTTTGTTAGACTGGTAGTTCTCCACAACTTTTTTCTGTAAACTGGCCTCTCGGTCCACTTTGACACTGAAAAATTTTTGAATCAGATTCAGAATCCTTACGACGTCTTCTTCCCAGCCAGCCAAGGCTTTTAAAAATAGCGGCCGACCGTGAAGGGCCGCGGCTTTTTCCTGAAAATCTCAAACAGCAACTTCTTTCTAGAGTTTCAACTGAAAACATGCATTCATATATTTCTGACTTTTTGGTACCAGTCTGACCACCAGGGTTCCCCACTGGTGCCAAAACTTTCTTGGGCCGCCCGCGGCTTTTTGAAATTTTCAAGAAATGCCGCGGCCGGCCGTACGATAGCCTTGCTGCCAGCCAACCCTTTACTTTCAATAACAAAACTATTTTGGGATATCTAAATCAAAAACATCGAATAGCCAGTTAACGGTGACCTTCTCCAAATTCAACACATAACTACGAAGTATGTTTCAAATTCGAAAAAAATACTGTGTCATACCTCACACATAGTTGCTGTTTTATTATGTTTTCAATTGTAAGGCAAAATAAAAAATACCCCTTTGTTTTTTTTAAACATATAAAAAATCTACAGAAACTGAAGAAAAAGGTTCGTTTTCTATTTGAAATTGATTCAGAGAAAAAAGAATGTTCAAGAAGACCCATCCGCATAAAGAATGGTCTTTCCAACAACAACACTATCTTAACTGTTCCAATAGTTTGATATCAAATAATCATTCGTTCATTACGCACTTCTTCAGCACACATCCGTGTCACATTTCTTAACTTGGCTGCCCCTGATCTATTTATTGCATTTTCTTTTTGTTTATTGTATTTTACTGGTTAACCTTCGCGTATCGAGAATGGGTAAATAAACAATAATTATAATAATTAATCCATTATATGTGTGTTAACAAAAACGATCTTGAGTTTCGAAAGATATAAAAAACCACAAAATGAAACAGTATTCAGTTTTTTCTGATACAGTTTTTGGTTAATTGCAAAGCTCAATTTACAAAAGAATCTGACATCGATACAGATGCTAGTGAATATTTTTATGATCACCGTGAAATCTAAAATTTATAAAATACAGGAATGAATCATTAGTACCAGTTGTGCTGAAAACATTAGCAGTTTCATAAAAGTCTGAAATATATCAAACTTAAAGCGTAATAATAAATTGCATTTGTTCTTGTTCAATGGATCAAAAAATAAGTTGTGCCAATAATAATGAGTAGTATTACGCATTGAAAACCTATAGTGATAACAGTAGCCATTTCATTTAATTTAGTGTGGCAGTGCAGTACATAGCGATGAACGAATCAAACATTTTTAATCGGAATCCTGAAGTGTTTTAACGGTTTTCTGGTAATTCAACTGAATAATCCGCAAAAATAATGAATTACATGTTTCTAGAAACAAGTTTTACAGTTCAATTAAAAAAAAATTCACTGTCTCTTCCGATTGTGAAGTTTTTGATTCGATAGATCCAAATGATGGGTCTGACTCTCCAAATTCAGAATAACTATGGCAGATCTTCTTTAAAATGAAATAGATAAAACAGTACTTGCTTTAGAAACACGAAGATAACCTGTTGTGTTAACAAGTAATTGAACACATTTGAAAGTTTCGCAATAGATGGAATTTCGCAATAGATATTGGATGCAATCAGTTTTCCTCATCACGTTGAAACCAGAGTTGCGTGGAATTCCGACTTCCGACTTTCGACTTCCGACTTCCGGGTTGTTTTTTCACTTCCGACTTCCGTTTTCAAAATTTTACTTCCGACTTCCGTTTTAGAAAAAATCAATTCCGCGCAACTCTGGTTGAAACACAAAAATTTTTAAAGTACACACTCCGTACAAGATTGAGGAAAACTCGTAAGTTTTTCCAACTAATGATTATATCTAGTTGTCAAAAATAAGAGAAGTTTGAAAAAAAGTTTTACATCAATACCTAATAAAAGAATTTAAAGTTCAAAATCTAACCTTCATTATCAAAAATTTTGGTTCTAATCAATTTTACCACAATTATAAAACAGAAAATCGTAAGATAGTCGATATCCCAACTGGTTTAGCAAATTCAAAAACGTAAAAAAAAACACGACAACAACACATCACTTGTAATCGTACTGATTAATAAAAACGAGGGTTACTTCAATTGAGAACTGAAGAAAAAGATTTTATACAAATCCCAACAAACATAATAAAAACTAAATTGTTGAAATGGGAGAAAATTGATCAAATTCAGATATCAACCACGCTCCTGTCTTATCGTAGTATTTAATTTATTGAAACGGAAGTGAAATGGGTATTGAATAACGAGAAAATTATTGATAGTAAATACTAACTAGAGATCCATCAATCAAATATAATTAGCTGCTGAAACAGTTTAAAAGTTCGATTAGCGATATTCAAGTTTTTTTTGGCAATTTCTTCTGTTTCGCCATGAGCACTTTTTTCTATAAATACATTTTTTCTTTAATTGTTTCATGGATGGTTCAAATGAATTATTATAAGAAATTTTAATATCAGAACTTACTAAGATCTCAATCTTGTTAGAATCTCGTATTCTCAAATGTGAGTCCTATCACGTTAAATTTTTTTTTCTTTATTTGTTTTACATTTTCAACTCAATTTTCCTCCCACCTTGGTATAATTGATTTTTCCCGTTGCAAGAACTTTAGTTTACAAAACACAATCCACATTATCAATGACATCTTGTTTGTTATTTTATGTAGTTCAAAACAAAACTTCACCATTCGTATATAATGTTTTTAAGCTCATTCATCAGAAATCCAATTAAATGTTCAGCTTTTTACTACACAAAATCGAAAATCTCGATCGCGTCAAAAACACGCCAGACAGCTTTGACAGCAAACTTATCTGTTTGTCCCTATGTCTACCGCATCCCATTGGTTGCACTAAATACTGCATTTCAGGTTTCAAAAAGCACTAAGTCGCGCCGCAGGCGCACCAGACTTTTGAAAAATTCCTTTTTCAAGAAAACATCAAAACTCAAATAACAATCGCTGACCTACTTACATTTCAAATGGAGACATTTCAAATACATACCAAACAAACACCGCTCTTCCCATCTCTTCGCACGCATGTCTGTGTATCCTGATGTCCGCCCTCTCCTCCCTCTGGGACAGGCGTTCAAGGCGCGCCAGATGACGTAGACACCCCTCTCCTCTCGCTCTGAAAAATAAATAAACTAGTTGTTTGGTCAGTGACGAAATGTTACACCCTTGTGTTGTTCTGTTCCCCCCTTGCAACCTCGCATGCAAAATTTCGCAATATTTCATATGTGTTATCGGAGAAGGAAAACATATTTATTGAGAGAAATTTTTGATGATGGGAGTTCTTTTTTTTACTGTCTTAGAAAAATTGTGTTTGGTTTTAATTTTCAGTGTCTGACGATTTGATTCGAATTCAGTCTGTGTCTCACCGCTTTTCTCACCGACCTGTTTCTCGTGTGTAGCTGAAAAGAGATAGCTGCAAGAGAAGGGAACATGGTGAGTGTCTATTTATCCCATCAAACCAGTAATGGGCATTCCAAAATTTTTTAAAGATAACCCCTGTTTCAAACAGTAAATTTATAATTTTTTTGGGGTGAGGTTTCAATCGAACGTTCACCTGTTTACATTTTTTTTTGGCTTTCTTGACACGGAGATAATAATTTTCCTATTATTTCAATTTTCCTACGGTGACTAGAATAAACCAATAGTTTTATTTTTGTTGTTGACACTTTTTTTGTATGGAGCCCATTAGCGCGGAGTGTGGGGTAATAAGTAGCATCGCGACAGTCTTTCAAAACTAAAAAAAATTCCGAAAACTGTTAAATTTTTTGTTTGTGTTTTCCTTTTGTGTTGACTCTTCTGAAAACTGAAAAAGATTGTTGCAACACATTTTTGGGCAGTTCATTGTTTCAAATTTTTCGCTTTCACAAAGAATTTGATTTTCGGGAAAAACGGCTCTCTGTCATTTTTAGACCAGCGCATAGGTAATTCTAGCGCAATGATGCCAGTCTATTCTTTTAGTCTCAAAAGTTGTTAACCACGTTACCAGGATTAAACAATGTTGGTTTCAAGCCATATAGGGTTTTACTGTTTCCAATATATTTTTTAATTCGGGAGCAATTTTTTATTTCGCTAGGTCTCTCCAGTAAGAGCTCTAATTTCACCGTCACCACAAGTTGTAACCCGGTTATCAATATATGCAGAGGTAGGCTTAGCTCATTGTGAACATACTATTTTATTTGGTGTTAGTACCGTACGTTACTGTATCAAGAATACCAGAAACAGTGTCATGTTCGACGTTGAGTTGCTCCGTTTGAGATAGTTTCGGAATTTATTTTAACCAAACAAAACAATTTCACAACTTGCATTCATTCTTCATCGTGCTGACATTGTGACATGCTTTTAAAATTAAAAGATTTTCCAAAATTATTTTGACAACTTGTTTTATTGGTTTTTTAAAGTTTTTCTATTGCATCGTAAACAAATTCCGAAAAAAAAACCATTTTGAAATGTAGATACAGAAATATAAGGTTTTTGAGTTTTTCAATAGCACTGCCGCAGGAAATGGGCGTGGTTTTCGGCAATTTCCGAAACATTCTTGTCTACTTTTTACTTTTTTTTTTCTTGAAAAACTCAAAAAAGTCAAAAAAAGTCGACGGAAGCAACATTTCACCCAAAATAAGTTTTCTGATATTCACAGATAAAAACGGAAAAAATTATTGACGAAAACTCAAATTTTCTGACTTTCATATAGTCCACTTATAGATAGCACACTTACCTTGCATATTACTGCCGCAATATTAATGGAACACAATTTTTTGGATCGCATCAGCACGAGACACGTCTTACAACCGCGCTCTATCGAAGCGAGCTAATATCTACCTCACATTTTCATGTTCCTCTTTTTCCAGGTCAACTTCACCGCCGATGAGATACGCTCCCTGATGGACCGGAGACGGAATATCCGTAACATGGCCGTCATCGCTCATGTGGACCATGGAAAGTCTACTTTGACGGATTCCCTCGTGTCCAAGGCGGGTATTATCGCGGAGTCGAAAGCCGGTGAAGCGAGATTTACGGACACAAGGAAGGATGAGCAGGAGAGGTGTATTACGATCAAGTCGACGTAAGTTGGGGAGGTCGAATGCAAAATTATACGGTAACAATATTATTTTGAAAGATTAGGGCATGCAATTTTTAGTAATGACACAATCATATAGACGAACCCATAATCTTATATTTACATTTTTTTCCAGCGCCATCTCCCTATTCTTCGAGCTCGACAAAAAGGATCTAGACTTTGTCCAAGGGGAACAACAATGTGAAACCATTGAAGTCAACGGAAAACCCGAAAAGTTCAACGGTTTCCTGATCAACCTCATCGACTCTCCAGGCCACGTCGACTTCTCATCTGAAGTCACCGCGGCGCTTCGAGTCACTGACGGAGCTATGGTAGTGGTGGACTGTGTATCCGGAGTTTGTGTTCAGACGGAGACCGTTCTACGGCAGGCGATTGCCGAGAGAATCAAGCCGATATTGTTCATGAACAAGATGGATCGAGCTCTTCTAGAATTGCAGCTGGGAGCCGAGGAGATGTATCAAACGTTCCGACGGATAGTGGAGAATGTCAATGTGATCATCGCCACCTATTTGGATGATGATGGTCCAATGGGCCCAGTTATGGTAGACCCATCGACTGGAAATGTTGGGTTTGGATCTGGTCTCCATGGATGGGCGTTCACGTTGAAGCAGTTCTCGGAGATGTACGCTGACAAGTTTGGAGTTCAGGTAGGGTTCTGGGATGAGCGGAATTTTGCCTTCCGCAATTTCGATTCAGCTCTGGTATCAGTGATGCCCAAAGTGCGCCAAAATCTAATCGACATACTTTTAGCTGTAAAAGAGTCGAAATTTGTTGAAAACTTACTGGAAATAGGTCAAACACCCGAATTATCGCTCGAAAAAAAATAAAAAATCCATCAAGTCTGGCGCACCTTCGACGCGTTTTCTACAACTGTGATTTTCTGCAGTATTCTATCAATTTGAGAAGGTCTAATTCATTATCCTATATAAAATGCTGATTTTCAGCAAAACGCGGCTAAGGTGCGCCAGCCGAGAAAAAATTAGAAGTTTTGGTCATCATAAATTCATCAATTTTGCGACAGATATGTGAAAATTTTGACTCAAATCCCAAAATAATCTATGGAAAAGTCAAAACCAAACCGTCTGGCGCGCCTTTGACGCGTTTTCTCAAAAAACTCGGAATTTATCTGTAAAACAGCCGGAATCCAATCAAAAAAGTAAATTTTCAGGTCGACAAACTGATGAAAAACCTGTGGGGAGACCGATTCTTCAACCCTACCACGAAAAAGTGGAGCTGTACCAAAACCGATGATAGCAGCAAACGAGGATTCAATCAATTTGTGCTTGAACCAATACTCATGGTTTTCGATGCCATCATGAATGTAAAGAAAGAAAAGATCCAGGAGCTCGTGAAAAAACTTTCCATCAAGCTTGACTACGACGAAGAGGACCTGGAAGGCAAACCACTCTTGAAAGCCTTCATGCGACGGTGGTTGCCAGCAGGTGACACCATGCTCCAAATGATAGCCTTCCATCTTCCATCGCCCGTCGCCGCGCAGAAGTACCGAATGGAAATGTTATATGAAGGGCCACACGATGACGATGCAGCATTGGCAATCAAAAACTGCGACCCTAATGGTCCCCTTATGATGTACATCTCGAAAATGGTGCCGACTTCTGACAAGGGAAGATTCTATGCGTTTGGAAGAGTGTTCTCTGGAAAAGTGGCGACTGGAATGAAGGCAAGGATACAGGGACCGAACTACGTACCAGGGAAGAAGGATGACTTGTATGAGAAGACTATCCAACGAACGATTATCATGATGGGACGGTTTGTGGAGTGTATTGAGGATATCCCGTGTGGAAATATTGCTGGATTAGTTGGAGTTGATCAATACCTTGTGAAAGGTGGTACCATCACAACATTTAAGGACGCTCATAACTTACGAGTCATGAAATTCTCAGTGTCCCCGGTGGTCCGTGTCGCTGTGGAGGCAAAGAACCCGGCTGATCTACCAAAACTTGTGGAAGGACTCAAGCGACTAGCCAAGTCGGATCCAATGGTTCAATGCACCTTCGAATCTTCCGGTGAGCACATTATCGCTGGAGCCGGGGAGCTCCATTTGGAGATTTGTTTGAAAGACTTGGAGGAGGACCATGCTTGTATCCCACTGAAGATTTCGGATCCAGTAGTTTCGTATCGGGAGACAGTTCAAGCGGAGTCTAGCCTGATTTGTCTTGCGAAGTCTGCAAATAAGCTGAATCGACTTCACTGCTCCGCTCAGCCAATGCCAGATGGTCTCGCAGATGATATCGAGGGAGGAGTCATTAACGCCCGTGATGAATTCAAATCTCGCGCCAAAATTCTATCAGAGAAGTACAACTATGACGTTACGGAAGCCCGGAGGATATGGTGCTTCGGTCCAGATGGCACTGGCCCGAATCTTCTTTTCGATGTGACCAAAGGAGTACAATATTTGAATGATATCAAGGATCCAATGATGGCCGGATTCAGTTGGGCGACTAGAGAAGGTGTCCTTTGTGAGGAGACTTTGAGAGGTGTGAGATTCAACATCCATGACGTCACAGTCCACTCGGATTCTATGCATCGTGGAGGGGCTCAGATTATTCCGGCGGCAAGGAGAGTGTTCTACGCATCACAGTTGACTGCAGAGCCACGAGTCCTCGAGCCGGTGTATCTGGTGGAGATTCAGTGTCCGGAGCCGGTAATAGGAGGTAATTCTTAATGGTCACTCTAGTAAATTACTTTTTATGATTTCTTTTCAGGAATCTACGGTGTCATCAACAAGCGACGTGGCCTTGTCATTGAAGAATCTCAAGTCATTGGAACTCCGATTTTCATTGTCAAAGCATATCTACCTGTCAACGAATCGTTTGGATTCACAGCAGATCTCCGATCCAACACCGGTGGACAAGCATTCCCGCAATGCGTGTTTGATCATTGGCAGGTACTACCCGGTGACCCTTTGGAAATTGGTAGCAAGCCGAATCAAATTGTAACGGATATAAGAAAACGAAAAGGTCTCAAAGAGGGAATTCCAGCCCTTGATAATTATCTTGATAAATTGTAATTTGTAGATTTAGAATCGGTTTTTTTTTGAAAAATGAAACTTTTTTCCGATTAGTTTGTAATGTATTGGAATGCCCCAGGAATTGATATTGGAGTGAACAGGCACACAAACTAGACAACTGAAAGGTAAAGTAGAAATTTTATGAGTCGGCCTCATCTTGCGGTCTCTGTTTCAGAGTACCGTCAAAATTTGAGCAGTTGGTGAATTTTTAATTAAACGTTCAAAGCAATTCTGAAAATTTCTCCACAGATACTTTTTGTTCCATACTTGTCAAAGCCCGGCAAAGCCCGGATTATAAAAAAAACCCCCAATTTTTTCAAAAATCAAACATGTGAGAATATTTTTTGATAATTTTTTTTTTTAATTCTGAATCATAAGAATGTTTTCTAATTCTGAAAATTTAATTTTTTCGGGAGAAAAATTCAAAAAAATTCGACTTTTGGCGCCAATTATCCGAGTCCTGGCCTTGACAAGTATTGAATTTTCGGGTTTTATTAGATGCTGTGTTCACTGTTTCAAGAAAAGGATGTTAAGACGCATTCTCCGAGTCGATCGAGCATCGATCAACTGACCATAGGCACACGAAAAAAGTCGACCATCTCCGATTTGCCTATAATTTCGATCAATGATAGTATAAAGTGTTCTCAGTAAATTGGGGTACTTTTTGGCCGGGTCCATCACCTGGGTACCTAGGAAAATCAAAAAATCGATATTTTTCGAAAAATTTTCCTGAAGTAGTTAGGAATGAAATCTCAACGGGAAATTAATAATATATGAAATTTTCGGGTTTTTTTCGTAAAGTCGTTTTTATCTCGGCAGTGGCACGAGAAGACAGCGTTTTTTATTTAAAAATCTAAATCTACATAAAATTTGGTATCGGAAACATGTTGTCCCTACTCGTAACTCGGGGACCAAAGAACGGTTTTTGGGAGAAGAATGAGAAAAACTTGGATTTTAATTTTCGAGGTCCTCCGGTAAATCATTTTTGATGTTCCAAAACCATGGTTTTTTGTGTTTTTTATTCAATCATGCCATTTTTCTTCTGTCCCGACACATATTTTGATCATACCACGAAAAAATATTCGAAAAAATTGAATTTTTTGAAATTTTGAAATTTTTTCCAGAATTGAATCATTCGAACAGAAATATTAAGGATATCAGTATAAAACTAGGAGAACATGACTGGAACATAATTTAGGTTCATGAAACAATTAATTTCCTTTATCGGGTCGTCTGAAACTTACGCTTTAATGATGAAATTTAGCGAAATGTTCAACTAGGGAAGTTGATGCAAAGGAACTTTATACTTGCAACGTTATTTGACAGAGGACTGTGTTGAATATGACAGAAAAAATGAGAAAACGATAAAAATTGACTGATATAGCAAGATTTTCGAAAAAAAGACTAAATTAGACTTTTACATGTTCAATAGTTTGACCTTTTTTGTAAGTCAGAAAAGTTTTTTTTTTCGAAAATCTTGCTATATCAGTCAATTTTTATCGTTTTCTCATTTTTTCTGTCATATTCAACACAGTCCTCTGTCAAATAACGTTGCAAGTATAAAGTTCCTTTGCATCAACTTCCCTAGTTGAACATTTCGCTAAATTTCATCATTAAAGCGTAAGTTTCAGACGACCCGATAAAGGAAATTAATTGTTTCATGAACCTAAATTATGTTCCAGTCATGTTCTCCTAGTTTTATACTGATATCCTTAATATTTCGGTTCGAATGATTCAATTCTGGAAAAAATTTCAAAATTTCAAAAAATTCAATTTTTTCGAATATTTTTTCGTGGTATGATCAAAATATGTGTCGGGACAGAAGAAAAATGGCATGATTGAATAAAAAACACAAAAAACCATGGTTTTGGAACATCAAAAATGATTTACCGGAGGACCTCGAAAATTAAAATCCAAGTTTTTCTCATTCTTCTCCCAAAAACCGTTCTTTGGTCCCCGAGTTACGAGTAGGGACAACATGTTTCCGATACCAAATTTTATGTAAATTTAGATTTTTAAATAAAAAACGCTGTCTTCTCGTGTCCCTGCCGAGATAAAAACGATTTCATGAAAAAAACCCGAAAATTTCATGAATTTTCAAAATTTTCACTATGAAGGTGTTGAGCTGGAATTTTCTTCTGAACACAAAAAATGCTTAAAATAGTGTCTACATTAATTTCCCGTTGAGATTTCATTCCTAACTACTTCAGGAAAATTTTTCGAGAAATATCGATTTTTGATTTTTCTAGGTACCCAGGTGACGGACCCGGCCAAAAAGTACCCCAATTTACTGAGAACACTTTATACTATCATTGATCGAAATTATAGGCAAATCGGAGATGGTCGACTTTTTTCGTGTGCCTATGGGTGATCGAACGAGTCAGAGAGTGCGTCTTAAGCTTCTAGAATGTAACAAAATGTTTCATCTTGCGGGTATAGAAAAACTTTGTGTATGTATAGTTGTGTTTCCAAAAACCCTAACATCTCAAATCGCAAACTCGGATCTCGGTTGTCTAATCTGAAAATCAACACATGGGAAGTTCGAATACGTCTTGAATCTGAAATAATGAAGAATGATGTGCTAACTGTAAGTACATAATTCAATAAAAATGAAACTTGTTTTTAAAAACATTTCGAAAATGTTTATTGAAATTCAAAAAAAAAACATTTTTCTCTGTTCTGTTAATTTTTTTCCGCGATTGGAGTAAGCATTACGTTGGTAATTTTTGCATTCGTATTTCTTTTTCTTTGAATGCGACAATTTTTTCCTACCGTCTTCTGTCTTCCGCGTCTTTCAAAATGGACTTCGGTGTATCTTTGAAGAGAACCAAACATTTCTTTCCGGAAACCAAACGGTAAACGGTGATTTATATTACTCGTAATTGGTCACACCGTGATAAAGTACTTATTCCATAAAAACATCATATATCTATTTCATAAAGCTCATTACTGATTGAGGGGAAAGTTGTTCTGAATCATAGTCGAAAATTTGACTTTTTCGCGAAAAAATTCAAAAAATTCAAAAAAATTCGAAAAAATTTGAAAATTTGACTTTCGCGCCAATTTGCCCGGGCCTTCGGGCCGGGCCGGGCCTTGACAACTATGCAAATATTTTTGCAGTTAGAATTCTAAGTATTCAGTTCAATAGAAATGTACTTCTACATGTGATAGAATGAAGAAACCGTTATTTTAGTTATAAGGAAAAGTGCTTCACTTTGATTTTTCAGCTAATATTTTAGATAACTTCAAGATATATTCCGATTAATAACTTAATTATTAATATCATTAATAACATCGGTTATCTGAAACGGATTTTTTTTGCAACCGTATCAATTAGCCAGTTCATTTTTAATTAAACAATCCAATGAAAAGAAACGATAATGAAAAACATCTCCGTTTTCAGGTTCTGAGTTTAATAGCTTCATATATGGGAAAACTGGTAAGAAAGAGAATAGTAGAGATATACGAAACCACAACTGGTGATACAAAATATTGCTGTCCCAAAAGTTCCAGATATCTTCTAGTAAGCTCTATTTTGCTATTCCGGATAGTTGTTGCTGTCTAACAATAAATGTTATAATCACCTATATTTTACAAGGATACAGTCCACATTATAAAAGATCAGGTATACTTTTGCTTGGGAAGTTAGGTATACTGTTTTGACTTGTGAGATACAAGAAATGTACATAACTTGTGAAATCCGTCTCTGACGTTCCTAGTTGAACACAAAATTGAAGACCGGTATGGTTCACCATACCGGTCTTCAATTTTGCATAAACTAAGAAAAGTTTTTGAAACTGTATCATGGTTTCAATTGTAAAAAGCTAGCTTCAAATCAGTTTCGTTACTATTGTTTTTATTTTTCCGACTAGAAAAGTTATTGTCTCTACTAATTCTAACAGAAGGAATAGTATATTTGAAACATTGAAATATTTGATTCATTTTCAGCATTTTGGACGAATTTAACTCAAAATAAATGAACGATGGCAATAAGACTGAAACTATAATGATAAACAACAAAACTTTGGTAAACGTGGGTAGAAGATTGGTTAAATGTAAAACTTGCTCAAAAAATATTGAATTTGAAACAGGAAAAAATCCGCTGAAACTCGAAAATTTGAATTCCTGCTAACAATTTGAAATATCGCCAAAATTCAAAATCATTTCTCAAAGTTTCTGGAATTTTCTGGTTGTTACCACTCGAGTCCTTACACTCTTTCAGTTTGAAGCTATTTTCCATTTACTCCATTACGGTAGCTCCAGTAATCCTACAGTAATCTGGTACCCACGGTCCAAAAAATTGAAGCGCACGGTGTATACCCCCAAATATGTTTTGAAACTGTTCAGAGAGAAGTTATTTGGAGAGAAGCGTCGGGCGGACCGACAGAACTATTCATTTAGTAAGACAAGAAAAGAAAACTCTTTATTACTTCAATTCACTATCAAATTTCAATTGTAAAGTTTGCGAAACGGTTAAAAGATAAATTAGTAAGATCACTTTTGAGTTCTTGAAGAACTTTCAATAAAAACGTCAGAAGCTGATCTACCTGATTTATTCACAACGAGAAACACATTCCATAGGGGGTATTTGAGTTTAGAACTCGGAAGAATAGAACTGCGACAAAATAAAACTGTGAAAATATAGAACAGGAAAAAATAGAACTGAACAAAGTGGAACTACGAAAAAATGGAACTGCTACAAAACAGAACTCGACAAAATAGACCTGAACACAATGGAACTGCTACAAAATAGAACTGTTACAAAATAGAACTCTAGTTCGAATGGAGCGCGTTTGCATTCGTGACTTTTAAGACGAATTATAACCAATTTTCGAGGAGAAAAATCGACTAAAAACACTTATTTTATGAAGATAAAGTCTTTGTCTATTTAATAGTCAACAAAAAACTGTATAAAATTATATTAGATAAGCCCAATAAGCATTTTCAAAACCAGTGGTAGAGTTCTATTTTGTAGCAGTTCTATTTTGTAACAGTTCCATTGTGTTCAGTTCTATTTCGTGGAGTTCTATTTTGTAGCAGTTCTAACTTTCACTGTTCCACTTTGTAACAGTTCTGTTTTTTCCTGTTCTATATTTTCACAGTTTTATTTTGTCTCAGTTCTATTCTTCCGAGTTCTAAACTCAAATACCCCCATTTCATAATAAATTAGATCTCCTGCAATGCCAGGAATAACGGAACTGTACCAGAGTTGAGCGGAATGCGGTTTTTGAAATGGCGGAATGCGGAAGGCGGAAGTGAAATTTTTTTTTGACGGAATGGGGAAGGCGGAAAGCAGAATTCCGCTCAACTCTGAGCTGTACGCAAAAACTTTCATGGATGTGATTGGAAATTAAGTTTTTGAAACATAGAAAAACAATTTTCTGTAGTCTCTACCACGAGTGTTTTTCTACTGTTTCATGAAAATAGTTTCAACTGAATGTTACATCGCGTGAACGATTTTTATCAAGTTTTATTTCAAAATCGAGTTTCACGACCATGTTATGATTATATTTTGCACAGATACTGATAGAAATTCTTTTTAACATTGTTCACGTTTCATTAATAAGATTTTATTGAAAATTAGTGCTCGGACAACGCCACCACTGAATACATTTTCAGTTCAAAGAGAAAATGATCATATTGAAACGGTTATTTTTTTTTGGAAATTCAAAATTTCTTGAAACAGGTTCATATTTTATTGTGTAGTTCTGAATAAGAACATTTTGGATTTCACTACTTTCCCAGAAGATTCCAATAAATCAAACTGTTGAAACATAATTTCTTCAAATTTAAAGCGTACATTTTATATACTGAGTTTTACGGTGTTGTGCATTTTTGAGAAACTCAGCTAGGCATCAGTTAAAATATGAATAATCTGAAACAAAGGTGTTAATAGCAGATTGATCAGCAAACAAGCGAGAAAAAGTTTTGACTATTCAAATCCTGTGAATCAATAATATGTACATTGCGAGGTAATCGAGAGTTTTCTGAAACAGAAAAAAAATTGTATCTGCTGGCACTATCTCAGAAAGTAACTAAATCCGTTACACTCTTTTCATGGAAAACATATATTTTTAATGTTCTTACACTGTTTTCTATCATTTAGCAACACATTATTACCCACCACCAGCTACAGGAACAATTTTTTTAATCAGCAGATTGAAGTCAGTTCCGTGATACACACCAGCATGAAAATTCCCGCCATGATTCAGAAGAAATACCTGTTCCTGTTTCAGAATTTCCAGATATCTTACAGCTATTTGTGAGATACAATTCGTAAACTCTCCTCTTTCCTTATTTAAGATACGTATAATAATTTTTATGACCCGTAACATAAAATATGTACAAGGATACAGTATACTTCCCAGAGTACCTAATTTTTTCCACTTGCCAGCCATAACTGATCAGGTATACTCTTGGGTATACAGTTAGCAGCATAGTTAGGGTACAGTATCCCTGAATCATTGCTATCTTACAGTATCCATCTTGTCTTAAATATTGTGGACGTGTCAGAGGTAGGCTACTCCCACAACACATCCTAATCCTGCTGGTCAGACTGTTTTTTTGTTATTAGCCCCCGTTTTTTCTTGTAGTGGACGATGAGTTGGTTTTTCTAGATCCCCTTCCATTTTATTAGTTTGTGCTTAGATACCATTTCCATATTATCTCTGCTTCACTTTTATTTCTTTGTGTTCTTATTGAAACCGATTTTCAGTAATTTGATTTTAAGGCTATTTTTTATTTTCAGAAATGTACCCCAATCCCTTTCCTCAGTACCCATCAGAAGGCTTGACGGATCAAATGCGGATGAATCAACACGTGATGTGGAATAACGGACAGTATGGATACCCCCAGAATGCCTTCCTGAATACACAACCACACGCAGTCAGTCATCACTGGAGCCAACAAGGACCAGCCCATGAATTCCAGCGACCACAACTGCCGCCTCAACCCCAAACGGTTATCGACAATTCTGACAATATCAGAGTAACGCTGAAAGATGAAAAAGAGTGGAAGGAGCTTCATAAATTGCGCAACGAGATGCTAGTTCTATCAGTCGGAAGGTAATTTTCCTATAAATATCATTTTTCTTAATTATCCTTTTACAGAATGCTCTTCCCACAACTCAACTACCTGGTCACTGGTCTCAATACACACGAAAACTACACATTTGGCCTAAAACTCAAGCGACTCAACAGCAATATCTTGAAACGCAATGAGGGGGGTTGGGAAGAAAGTAAAATCAAGGTGAAGGCGTCTTGGGAGAGCAATGAGATATTTTCGGATACTTGTAAAGGAAGCGTATGGATGGAACAGGGAGTATTCTTCAAGACAGCTAAAATCTATTCTGAAAAGAAAAGAACCAGAATAGTGACAGAGACTGAGGAGAAAAGACAGGAAGGACTTCTTATCAACACTCGCTGCCGCTATATTCCAGTCCTCAGTATCTATTCCCAGGAATCTGAAATTGCCTCTAGACAGTTCCCCAAATCATTCGAAATCGAGGTAACACAGTTTGTTGCAGTCACTTGTGTGAAGGTATCATTTCCTTGTTCTCTTGCTAAATGGCATAGCATTTTTTTTCAGAACACCGCTGTGGTAAACTGGAAAACAGCAAAAAACAAATTTGCTAGAGTTGACTTTAAGGAGAATTTGATGAAAAATAGGAAACGTGATTTTAAGGAATCAGAAGACAATTCTGGAATCTCCTTGGCGGACAACACAATGACATCGTCCCACTCACCAATAGTTGCAAAGGAGGATTCGGAGTGTTATCAGGCTACCGTATCCACAATGGGCGTTCCTCAAAGTAATGGGAACTCTAATCTGGAATCATTGTTGACTCATGGACCTTCAACCTCCACAGTCGCACATTATGCTCCGAATTTTTTGAATTACAACGTGACTCCCGGTGTTCCTACTTTTGCTTTTTCCTCAGCAACTGTAAGCAACGGAGCACCTCAGTACTCAATGAATGATTGTAGACCACTTGATCAAGCATCCATGGCTACCAATAATTTGCTCATTCCATGTCAATCGCAACCAATTCCATGCAGAGCCGTCCACCACAATATGGAACAAGTGGAACACCAAGGAATCCTCACTCGGCCTACTGGACCATCCAATAAGTCATCGTGGGATAATAATAATATGACTCTCGATTTCACTCAAAACTCCAACTACCAATTTTGACTATAAATGGGATCTAAACTTCATTAATATTTTTATCTGTTTCTCATAATAATAATAAATGAAAATATAGTTTTCTATCACTTGCTTCGTTGTTTGTTTCATTAAAACAGATGAAACATGACATATGAGAAACAGAGAATAGTGAATATAACGCGTTCTCTGTAAGACTCGAGCAACGTGTGCCCTAGGGACAGATTTTTATACAAACATGTATTATGTGCCTCTAGTAACCCATATCCACAATATTGGCTCCCGGCTCGCAGGCACGGTAGTACGGTAGGTGCTCAAAGGTGCAAAAATGAAATTTTTTCTGTTATGTCGTAGAAAGCTGAAATTTTTACCATGTTTCATAGGTGTGAAATAAAGTATTTCCACAAAGTTTCGAAACATGGTTCAAAAAATTTCCCGAGTTGTAAGATAAAATCATCAATTTTTAAAGAATTTTTGGATTAAATTGAAAAAAAAGTGCCATTTTTGAAATAACATGTCTGAGTATTTTTTTGTTTTAAATGAACCACTTAAAGTCCTTTTCGAAAAACTAGACAACGCCCTATATCATCGATTCCCAACAGTTGAAATTATTTAGTTGAAAAATTATTTTTTTTAATTTCAGAAACTATTGTTTTAACTCAATTTAGGTGTTTTCATAACAACTACGGATAAGAGCAACTCGAATCACAACGACCCCGAATCAGAACTGCTCTGTGCGATTGGGAGTTCGAATATTAAAAGTGTTTCTTTATTATTTTTTTTATTCACGATGTTTCATTTTTTTCCCGATTTATCTTTGACTTTTGTTCACTTTCTTTTTTGGCGGACGGCTCGGTGCACCGATCGGTAGAGATGGAAAAAATTTGTTGACTCGGAGGAGGTGTATGATGAGAACAGCGGAGGAAATAGTGATTTCCAAAACGCTATTAATTAAACTAAACAAGACAACCAACGACAGATTTGAACCTTATATGCTTTCTTCAAATTTGGTTCTTTTTTTCAAATAAACAAATCAACAAATTCCAAAATTTTTTGGTGATTCGGGGTCGTTGTGATTCGAGTTTCTCTTATCCGTAGTTGTTATGAAAACACCTAAATTGAGTTAAAACAATAGTTTCTGAAATTAAAAGAAATAATTTTGCAATAAATTATCAGTTTTATACTTTTTTGAAAAAAAAAAATTTCAAAAAAAAAATCATCAAAAAAATTTTTTTTTCAAAAATTGTAATTTTTTAGTATGACAATGTGAAGAAAAATTAAAAGTGTCAATACAAAAAATACTCAAAAAAACATGGACTATTCATTTGTGAAAAGAAAAATAAAAAATTCGAAAATTCGATTTTTTTAGTTTTCAACTTTGTCACTTTTCAACTGTTGGGAATCGATGATATAGGGCGTTGTCTAATTTTTCGAAAAGGACTTTAAGTGGTTCATTTAAAACAAAAAAATACTCAGACATGTTATTTCAAAAATGGCACTTTTTTTTCAATTTAATCCAAAAATTCTTTAAAAATTGATGATTTTATCTTACAACTCGGGAAATTTTTTGAATCATGTTTTGAAACTTTGTGGAAATACTTTATTTTACACCTATAAAACATGGTAAAAATGTCAGCTTTCTACGACATAACAGAAAAAATTTCATTTTTGCACCTTTGAGCACCTACCGTACTACCGTACCTGCGAGCCGGGAGCCAATATTGTGGATATGGGTTACTAGAGGCCCATAATACAAGTTTGTATAAAAATGCAAGCCCTAACTTCTTCACAGACTCTAGGCCCCTATGTACTATGACGATGCTCGAGTCTTACAGAGAATGCGTTATATAGTGATTCCAAATATCTACCAGAAAACATGTCTCCGCTTTTGAGACCAACTTCTGAGTTTCAATTGCCTGTTGTTTTTTTCTTTATTCCAGTATTGTCGCAACAAAAAAGTTCCGACATTTTTTCCCCCTCGGTGTTTGCGGACTCAAGCCAAAATTTGATAATTTTGGCTTGAGTCCGCAAACACCGACGAGGAAAAAATGTCGGAACTTTTTTATTTCGATAATAAAAGGAGACCACTTTCTAAGGTTTGAGAAAATGGAGCTTTGATGTTGACGTTCTCAGTTAGTTTCTTTGATTTTCTGAACAAAATTCATAGTTTCATCTCATTTCACTTTCATCTCATGGGTTATCAGTTTCTAGTAACAGATGAGTTTTCATTGCTGCAGTAGGTAATACATAAATTTTTTCAGTAGATGAGACATGTGAAAGTAAACACTGCAATATAGGAACATGTCTCCAAAAAATTAAAAAAGACAACGTGAAACTGCAAAATTCATGTGAAAAATTGGAGACTATTACCAACACTACCACTATCGGAACTCATTGGATTTCATCATTATTTCATGTTCGATGATTCACTGTTCCTTAGTTTCTTTATTTCTCAATTCTTTCCAACTTTTTCGTTTTCTTTTGGGTATCAATCCGCTAGTTTAATATAATTTTACTCAACTTCATAGAACTTTTTTCAGAAATGTTACATTTCAGATGACATGAAGTTACTTGATTGTGAATCGGGTTACCATATAAGATTTCTTAAAATCTTTAATTTTTTATTATTTCTAGCAGTTTATCAATTTTCACAGTTTCAGGGTAATGTTGTTTGACCACACTTCGGAGCAGGGGTCGATTATCCAGAAGTTGACAACACGCACTTATTTTTTATGATGTTCCAATTTATTTGAGGTACCAGCAAGAGCTAATTCTGATTGAGGGGCCGGATTCCTTACATTTTCATTATTTCAAGAAATAATGTCGACACTATGAAAGTGATTCGGACACAACCGTTTTACATGTAACAGTGAGGAGAATCAGTGGTGTCTCTGTCGAAATCATAATTAAGTCAATAACCAGAGTTCATTAGTTTACCGTAACAGTATTTACTCTTATTTGAGAGTTCGAACTAAATAAATATTGTTGTTGATGTACTCTTCCCATCTTTATTGGTTTCAGTTCGGACCCAACCCGCTAGTTTTATACAATTTCACTCAACTATAACGTGTTTCAGAAATGAATGAAGAAGACAGAAAGTTACTTGATTGTGATCATTGTTTCTCAGGAAGTTCTAGCACAGTGTCCACAGGAAAATGTATTTTGAGCTACGCATTTTGTGTAGTTCTGTCCTCGTCAACTCCTCGGTATGTCCTCCTTGTCTCCCTCTCGTTATTCCTTCCGTTCGGTCTCTCCTCGTATTTCTCTCCTCTCTATTCCTCTCATCTTTCATACTCTCTCACCCTGTTAATCTGCCCTGCCTGATTTGTAATTAGTAAGGGAACTTATACTTTCTTTACTAGTTACAACACAATAACCAAATTTCATTAGTTTACCGTAACAGTAACTATTCTTGTTTAAAAGTTCGAATACGTTTCGATTTTCTCAGACCAGAGATACGAATTACTAGAAACGGTGACTGCTAGGTTCGATTCTGTTCAAACCTGTCTGAGAATTTTTTGTTTTTTTTCAATTGAAATTGTGTCGTCAATCTCCACATTTGCAATTACTCGTGGAAACATAACTTATGGAACAGCGGTGTTTTTAAATCAAAGAACAGCATTTCAAATGTTGCATGTGATAATAGAGAGCCTCGATGTTACTATGAAAACAACAATATAGTATGAAATATAAATTCACTGAAACAGTCACGGTTTCAGATATTGAAACGATTGCGGTGAGAATTCTTCTTTATTTTCGAAACATTTTATATGTATCGTTCCCATAATTTTGAGATATTTTGAGATGACACGGAGAATATTTAGTGAATCTTCAAAACAAGAAGAGTTATTGCTTCAAACGAAAACTGTATTCAAGAAGAAAAAATGTTAAAATCAGAATTTCGATATATTTGAGGCGCAGCACTAGCTAAACAGTGGACATACTGGATAATTCATCTCAATGAACACTACAAGCTATACAAATAATTTCCGCCTTGTCTTAAGGATTCATTTCAATAACATTTTGAACTTATTAATAGATTTGAACAAAATCGAACCTAGCAGTTCACCATTATGGAGGCAAAAATATAGTAAAAATATAAATATATTGAAACAGTCACATTTTCAGTGTTCGAGTAAGACAATGTTCGATATAGCGAAACTATTATTCTATAAATAAAAATGTTAAAACAGAGAAAAACGTTGAAAAAACGTAATCTAATCAAATTTGTTTCAGAATTTCGATAAATTAGAGGCACAGCATTAGTTCAACAGTGCACAGAAGAATAGTTCATCTCAATGAACACTACAAACTAATTTCAGTCCTGTCATGAGGATTTATTTCAATAACATTTTAAACTTATTATTACCTTATCCCAGTTTAAATTTGATAACTTCAAGCAAAATCATGTCCTGATATATTAACACAATTGCGAACGAGCTTCTACAATTGAGTCATCTAAAGATCAAGAAATCAAATCCATGATTTGACAATTTTCCAAGAAAGGGCAAATTTTAAATAAGTCAGAACTTATTCACAAATCCCCACATTTGCAATTACTCGTGGAAACATAACTTATGAAACAGTGGAGTTTTTAAATCAACTTATAGCATTTCACGCTTTTTTGTTGAAACGTTACTATGGAAACAAAAATATAGTAAAACATATAAATTCACTGAAACAGTTTTAAAATTTTAAATTCACTGAAACAGTTATCACTGTTTCAGAGATTAAATATGACCAAAGTTGTCAAGGCCCGGGCCTTGACAACTATGAATATGATGTAAAGCAACTACTACATCAAGCATTCTTTACACTTCTTTTCAAAATAATTCATATCATTCCCACAGTATCGAGGTAGACTGACACGGAGAAAATTGAGTGAATCTGCAAAATAAATAACAAAGCTGATGGTTTAAACGAGAACAGTATTCTAGAAGTAAAAGTGTTAAAACCGAGAAAAAAACGTGAAAAACATAAAGTAATCAAATTTGTTTCAGAATTTCGATAAATTGGAAACACAGCATTAGTTCAACAGTGCACAGACGAAGAGTTCATCTCTATGAACACCAACAACTAATTTCAGCTCTGTCTTGTGGAATTAATTCAACAACATTTTACACTTATTAATACCTTATCTCAGTTTTAATTTTTTACTTCTGGCAAAATCATGTTCTGATATATTCACATTATTGAAAACTATCCCGCGCTTCTACAATTGAAGCAATAAAGTTATTGTAGTGAAACTAAAAGTTTATTGAAACGGTTACAAATTCAGAGATTGAATATGACAGTGTTCAATGTAAAGAAACCATTATATCCATCACTTTTCGAAATTTTGAAATGAATGATCGCATTATCGAGCTGTAGAAGGAAAAATGCTAAAAAAAATTTTCTGTTTAAAAAGTGAAGAAAATCCTCTGATTTTACAATCATTATTATCAAAACAAATTTAAAAATATCAACTATTATTAATCCGTCTCTTGAATGAACACGTTGAAAATACCAAGTCACTACTGATTGCTTTCTTCTTGAATACCGGATGAGTCAAATAGAATATCCACGGAACAACACAAGTCTCCGCGTCGTTTGCAAACGCTTTCACGATAACCAAAAATGAGAAATAGGAACTTGTACCATAGTACAGGACATAAATTATCTGGAAATAAAAATAAAAATTAAAAACTTTCTGTTATCAAATATAAAACTCACTATAAAGCCTCCATTGATAACATAGAAAAGTATCATAACTACAGTAGTAATTGTAATCGATAATTCCGCTTTATAAGACACTGCACTTTTTTGAAAACTGATGAGTTGCGCTCTGGCCTTTGCAACTTTCAGGAATAGAAGAATGTTGGCCAGAATTGCAAGTGTGAGCCATGCAATAGTGTTGTAGAGGTAGAAATATGAATTTCTGAGCTGGAAATAAAGAAAGTTTGGGGGCTGGAGTGTCTTTGGCGCGCGGTGACTCAATTTGTTCTTCGAGTTCTCATTTGCAAAATTTTATGAAAGTGGTAATTATAACTTTACTTTAAAAATTGCTAGGTTTGAAGCACTTTCTATGATCACAGTTATCAGACATCACCGGTTTCAACGAGATCACAAAACATTTGAGGATAAATTTTAAAATGTTTTCTATTTCATGGATGAAACTTACCCCAAACGCAGCATTTGCATAATAAATATGAATTGCGCCCAACGGATATGGACTACTAATTTGACGACAAACACCAACGGCTGGAATAAGGAAAAAGGTGAAACAGAGGGGGTAGAGCCAGATGAGAGGCACACTGACGCGCAGGAGAATTGAGTTTATCTGAAAATTGAATATAAAAGGAATTAGGTTATGCTGGATTTGTGATCTGTTCATGGGTATTTTGAAAAAGTAAAAAATTTAAAAAGATTTAGAATACAGTTTTAGTTTATAAACTGGATTAAATAATACCTGTAACGCGGAAACGTAGTTAGTGGAAAACGAAAGATGTTTCATGAGGTCCACTTATAAACTGTTACTTATCTGTACCGATAACAATGCGTAAGTAAACTTTTACTCAAAAATAATTTCATTCAGCTCGTAATGTCGACAAATCATATGCTTTCTGTTACAGAGAGGAATTATATTTCAAGTCACTGAAATTTTTCACTGGGCACAGCTTCTTTATACTTTCATTAAATCCTAAAAAGCTTGAACCCGAAATTTGCATTTTGAAAGAGTTTATATCACGGTGCTGTCCTTAATCTCATCAAAGCGACGCTGAACCGTCAATTCTTTTTGTTCTCTAATTAGTGCCTGTTGTGATTCGGGTTAGGGACACCACCAATAGAACAGAAAATGGACCCCTCAATGCTTCCAAACCTGGCTCTGTTGGAACATTTACTATGCAAATGCCATGAAAAATTGGTTGTGGAAAATCTTATGAACATAAATTTATTAAATGAAACCGAAAATTCTTGATGCAAAAACAATGTTGGCCTAAACTGTCACACATCTTGAATAGGAAACACCGGTGGTTTTTTTTCCAAATTGTCATAATAATCATAAATGTTCTGTTTCAAAAAAGGCATATAATTCTAGTTTTTGTTTTGAATGATATTATTTAGTCTTTGGTTGGTGTTTGACTTTAGAACTCGGAAAAAACAGAATTTGACAAAACAAAACTGTGACAATATAGAACAAACAACAATAGAACTGTTAAAAACTGGAACAGTGAAAGTTAGATCCCCAACATGTAATCGAAAACAATGGATTTATGAACATAAATTTATTAAATGAAACCGAAAATTCTTGTTGCAAAAGCAGTCTTACAATTAGTCTAATGTATCACTCATCTACATTGGTAACAATCGGAATCCCCGGTTTTTTTTTTTGAAAAATCCCATCAAGTCATAAATGTTCTGTTTCAAAAACGGCTTATATGTACTTTTAGTTAATTTTTGAATGTTAATAATTCGCTTAGACCCAAATTGAATTTCGGAAAATTCTGAAATTTTTGGAAAAAAACTTCCGTCGATAAATAAAAACTTTTCAAGCACAAAATGCAGACCTTGGTCGGCTCGGTCGGTCGGCGGTAGGACCAAACCTGACTGGACCGAATTGAAACTGTAGTTCGAATCACTTTTAGAAAACTTCAAGCACATAAGTTATTTCAATGAAACCGAAAATTTATGTTATATGTAGAAACAATTTTGGTCCAACAGTGCCAATATAGATCTATGATTACCTACTATTCCAGGTCTTCCCCCCTCCAGGATGGGTCATCCTCACCTTAAAATGATTCCTTGGAAACGAGACCACCACCAACCTCACCACAGGCATCAGAAATGGAAAAATCATCGCGCAATAATTTGTGTAATATGCCATCATGAATATAAACTTCAAAAAATGATTCGGCTCAATTGAAGCACACCATGAAGTGAACAACCCGGTAGACGGAAGTCGAACCATAAACCAATCAAAAAAGAAAAAGATGAAAACAGTGAGTTGTGATAACGAAATTACTAGAAACACATGTTGATTCAATCCGGGCTCCGGTCGGGTCCAGTTAGTCGATATGTAGACTGAGAATATCTTGCAGATGACGTGAAAACTTGGAAGTATGTAAATCCAGGGGAGGATTGCACATATTTGAGGCCAACCGTTCCATTGGATACGGTAATTCATATAAGTCTCATTGAAATGGATAGTATTTGGCCATAAAGTTGAGTTGGAAGTCATGGAACTGAAGTTTGAAATTGGATGAAATGAACAGAATAAATCACAAATTCTCTAACTCGAAGACAGGTGCAACCATTAATAACTGGTTAGTCTCCTCACTTTTATGCTCAAAAATCGACCAATTTTGCAGCTGGAATCAGGTTAAAACTGAAATGTTGACGATGTTGTGCCACGGGAAGGGCAGGTGCATGACAACACAAAAACCAAGGGGAATAAAATAGAGAGAAGTGTTTCATAACACGTTCAGGCTAAAAATAAAGGTATTATGAAGGGAACAAAGTTTAAATATTTCGATTAAAAGGAGATATGAATTAAAGGGACAAGAAATGCAATTATTCAAAGTGCCTGCTGACATCAGTAACTGCCCCTTGAAACTCAATAATGTTTTATCAACTTTTTCCATCATACTTTGATACTGAGTTCATTGTCCAATGAAATAAAGAAAATAGTTAGAAACCAATGAGAAACAGTATAAATTAAATGAGTTCTTATAGAAATATCAAGACCAGAGTTGTGCGGAAGTGATTTTTTTTTCTAAAACGGAAGTCGGAAGTAAAATTTTAAAAATGGAAGTTGAAAGTCGGAAGTAGATTTTTTTGCAAAAATTGTAAAACTCCAGGAAAAAATTCGCGAAAATCAGTGGAAAATTAGTTTTTGTCTGAAGAAAAGTTTTCTGTCCATTTAGACCATTTTTCCATGTGTTTTCGCGAAATGTGTTCTTTCCAAATTCCACAGTTATGGAATGGCGAAAGTGGGAAATAAACTTTCTTGTCCGGAAGTCGGAATTCCGCATAACTGATCAAAATATTCTGTTACTACAATTTTTTGCAGATTCGATATACATGTGTACTTGGAAACTGAAAACCCAATGTTTCCAGAATTCTCGAAGACGCAGAGTTTAGTGATATACATCCTTAGTGAAACTGAAAAAGTTTTAACTAACAACGAGAAAAATTTGTTTTAACTAGTTTTCATAAATTTATGTTGAAGCCATTTGTTTTGTGCTATGTGTGAAACGTGTGAAACGATTAACAAAACAATAAAAATGTGTCTCTTGATCATTTTCCGAAAAAAATACATTATGGAGAGTGTTCAACTAAAACCAAATAAGAATTAGTGTTAGATTTGAAACAGAAGTTCCAATTGAAAAATCAGAAGACCGATAAATTGTTACAAACTTATAGAAATCTAGACACACTGGAGCTGTCATAGTTGGGAATTGGTCAAACCATGGATCAACATTGCTGAAAAAAATCCTATCCTTTGAGCAGACATAGAAACAGTATGGATTTTGTTAGAATGCCTTCACAATAAGAATAACGGGTTTCCACCTTTTATAGAATGTTCTCAATTTTCCATATAACCCCGCCGGTGGCTGACCACTCGCTCAAAGTTCGGCCCGGGGACGCGGAGTGGGTCTCGACGCGACTACCGTAGTAAAAAACTTTTTTATGGCGAAAGTACGGTCAAGAGCCGCCGTAAATCGAAATTACGTGTCGAGACCCACTCCGCGTCCCAAGGCCGAACTTTGAGCGAGTGGTCAGCCACCGGCGGATGGGTAATAATCAAATTGTATAAAGAAACTCTTCCAGAATAGGAGAAGCATTGAGAAGTCAGAAATCAGAAACTGATGGGAAAATTGGTAGAATTGATGATTCGAGGAAAGAGATTTATACGTGTACAATAAGTTCTCATAGTTTTGTCGCCTTTTCTGAAAAACACGCATGTAACTAGAGCAAGGAACATGCATTGAGAATGTCACAATACTTCAACTGGAAGAAAAACTAATTTTTACAATGTAACCAGGTCAAAAAATACCTAAAGATAAAAGTTACGGCTTTCAATCACAGTGTACAATTTTCTCTAGCTTTTGAAACTGTAGAATACTTATCTACTGAATGTGGATCAAATTTCTTCAGCCAATAAATATATAATAACATGTAGTTTGACGTTTTTTGTATACATATCCATCTATCTATCAAAAAATTCAAAGAAATTTTCTGTTTCTGAACATTAGTGAATTAATTTTCATTGAGAATGACCAAGATGTTTGATTTCCGCCGAACTCAGGGATACACAACCTTAGTGAAGCTGAAAAAGTTTCAACTAACTACGAGAAAATAGGTTTCAACCAGTTTTCTTAAATTTCTGTTAATATAATTTATTTAGTGCACGAGGTATTTTGGACGCAGCAACCAATGCCAAATCGATAGCGTTCAACTAAAACCAAATAAGAATTAGACTTAAACTTGAAACAGAAGTCTTAATTAAAAAATCATGAGAATGATAATTTGTTAACAACATAGAAATCTAGGCAGACTTGAACTGTGAAAGTTTGAAATCGGTTATTTCTAGCAAACGTAAGGTTGTCATGGTTAACATTGCTAAAAAAAACCCTTACCCTTTTCGGCAGAGATAGAAACAGTATACATTTTGTTAGGAGGCCTTCACAATAAGAATAACGGGCTGCCAAATTCACATCTTTTCTTAACCATGCTCTTAAAAAAACTCTTCCAGAACAGGAGAAGCCTTAATAATTCAAAAATCAGAAACTGTTGGAAATTTTCAAAAAATTGATCATACCAGAATATTCATACACAATATTTATTTCTAATAGTTTTGTCGGTTATTTCTGAAAAACATGAAACACATTTTTGCAACTGTTTCAAAAACCTTTTTAATGTGTGTGTAGGTTTGGAACACTTGATACTATCTCTCTGTTGCATGTCAAATTACATCTTCAACCAATTTTATAGAAGTGTATAAAAAATCACGATATTCTAACAGAAATTTTTACTTTTTCTCATTATTATTAAATATTATCAACCAATACTTTAAAACAACAATTTTTTTTCGAAAAACGAATTCTTAAAATTGTTGATGAAAAATATACATATCTGGCACATCGAAACCCGAAATATATAAGTTTTTCTCCGAGAATGTTTTCAAAATTTGAGTGGTCTTTTTTTCGAATATTATGATTTCGGCTCTATTACAGTTTAGATGTCCTTTGAAAACTTGAACGTCCCAAAAAACACTTAGACGTCCCTTGAAACACTTAGACGTCCTTTGAAACATTTAAACGTCCTTTCGGATCCCAAATATGTTCAAAAACATTTAGACGTCCCAAAAAACATTTAAACGTCCCAAAAAATGTTTAGACGTCCCTTCAACATTAAAAGCCACTGAAAGTGTTCAAGGGACGTCTAAATATTTTTTGGGACGTTTAAATGTTTTTTGGGACGTTTAAATGTTTTTTGGGACGTTTAAATGTTTTTTGGGACGTTTAAATGTTTTTTGGGACGTTTAAATCTTCAGAACTATATTTTGGGATTACAAGGGACGTCTACACATTTTATGGGACGTTTAAACGTTTTTTGGGACGTCTAAACTTTTGAAAGGACGTTTTAAAAAAATTAGAGTTTGAAAGGACGTATAAGTGTTTCAAGGGACGTCTAAGTGTTTTAAGGGACGTCTAAGTGTTTTTTGGGACGTTCAAGTTTTTAAAGGACATCTAAACTGTAATAGAGCCATGATTTCTCATAGAAAAACAAAACTTCTTACATAAAAAGCAAATGCCCAAACGCCTAAAAAAAACTACACGATCAATGGTCTTGTATCACAGTGTACAAATTTCTCTAGCTCTTGAAACTGTAGAATAATAATCTTCTGAATGTGAGTGGCAAAAAAACTCAAAACGCCCCGGAGTCATTCTCAAATGCGGTTCAATACGGTGTTGTCAATGAAATAATTACTGTTCAATATATATTTTGAAAAAACTTTCATACAGTTTTATTTACTTGAACGACCTCAAAATCAGATCTTGACCAATCCTACAAAAAAAGACGATTGGAGACCCGTTTTCTTCCCAAAAAATGACAGGTAGGTCAAAAATTAGCGCGCGCACACGACACCCAAATAAGAGGACGACTTATTGATTCTCCACTGTCAAGATACCTCATTCTAGCGGTCTGTACCTCATTCTAGCGGTCTGTTTCCTTTCTTTCTTATTTTTGGTGAATATCAGTTCTATTTTTTCAGAAGAACAAAACTCAACTGAAAAATGTACTACCAACTCCAACACTATAAAACCATGGCGTCAAACCTCACGAAGAAATTTCTGAAGGAGCAACGGGAAAACCGTGAGAAGTAAGTGAAATAAATCTATCAGGTCGTTGAAGCAGAGATCTTGGTTATAAATTAAGAATCTGGAGAGAGTCGTTCGGAACCTGCGAACTGAGAAGCGAGTGAGCGAGCAGTTGAAGAAGAGACTCGACGATGCGAACAAATTGATCAAGTGTCTGAGCGAGCAGAAGGGTCTGACTGGTATCGTGAAACAAGAGATACCTGAGCAAGACACGCCGAGAGTTATTAGGGAGATCAAAGAGGAGATCGAGGAGCAAGAAGCTGAGGATCAGGATTCTGAACTGGAAAAGCAGTCCTTTCCAATCAAGAAGAGCCCAGAAACAGTTGCAATCCACTGGTTGAAGAAAGAAAACAAACGATTGACGCAGGAATTGAGACTTCAGGAGTCGAGATCAAAACCAGAGCCAAAGAAGAAATCGGTGGAATTCAAACCGAAGAAATTGAGATCAAAGAAGAAAAACTATCAAAAAAGAAAAAGAAATGGAAGAGGTGGAGGGATTGGAAAATCGGATTTTTTGGTTGATATTTAGGATGATTGGATACACTTATATTTGACTGTTTTATAATTGTGTTAAATTTTATTTGTCTAGATGTAATAAAAATGATAGATCTTTGCATGAAAAAATTGAGTGAATAGTAAAGAGGTTACTCGAGGGTGAGAGCTTTTTGTGTGATATCACTGATAAGAAGCACGAAAAACGGGATTTATTTATAGAATACAATTTTTGGATACAGATCAATATGGTCATCCTCGTTACGTAGCCACATCAGATATATACACTGTATCTGAAAATGAATATATATATATATATATATATAAAAGGTTGGGTTAACGGTATCACAGGAAAAAGAAATGCTGATGTGCAGGTTGTGAAACAGGATAAACTCATTGCGGGTTAATATTTTAAAACCAAAAGAAATACAAATCTTTAGAAAATTTTAGAACAATTTCTTTCAAATTGTTTGTTCCAAACAGTTCTTTTGATTTACTACCAAACACATTCTCATCAAGTTTATTTATTATGCCGATAGCTGTTTTAAATGAACCCTTTCTAAATTTTATAAATTTTAATAAAAACTGTCATGTATACTTCCAGTGGTCCTACGTTCCGATATGTTTTCTGCTTCAGAACCTTATAGTGAGTGTTGATAGTTGGATTTATAATTTCCCAATTGCTGTTTGATGTTTTCATTTCAATAGGAGTACTTTTAACGTTTTGATGAATATATATTACACCACATGACACCTTTACACCTTGTGAGTAACGTAAAACTAAAATAATATTCAGTTTCATGAATGTTATGTAACAAGTTTCAACAACATCATATAGTTTTCGAACCAAATTCAGTAATGTTGGACTAGTTTTGTGCTGCAAGTTGTTCAAACCCGTGACGCTGAATTATAAAAAGTACGGCTCAAAATTGTCAGAATCATTGAGCGCATGGAATATTTAAAGCATCAAGAGTTCAGAAATAAATAAAAAAGAAAAGAATCCGTTTTCAAAAGATATTGGATAGAACATTCAATGTCGATGAAACCGGTTATCTATTTTATTTCTTTCACCATCATTCAAATCATACCTTATCAATTTCAACATGCTTTAGGTGTTATGCTAACAACTCGAAACTGGAAAATTCAGTTTTGTAAAATTCATTGTTGAACATACTAAACTGAAACCAAAAAAACTCGGAATCGGATTCCTAAAATGAAAAAACTCATACTACTGTTTTGATGAGAACCTAAAGTATGAATCGTTTGTATCCGAGACTTTTAACAAAAGTGATCCTTTTATGCATACTTATCTCTGAAAATAATCATCCAAATTTTAAACGCATTATCTGTAACAGCGATTTCTTTAGAAAGTTGAAAAGTATCATTACAATTTGTTTAATTGCATAAGTAATTTAAAACCAAGATCTCTGTTTCTACGACCTGATAGAACTGAGAAGTAGTTTGCAGACTGTTATGCGCGGCAAATTGCGAACTTTTGTGTGAGAAGTTCATCATTACAGATATTGACTGAAATCTGTGTTTCCCACGTTTTCTAAAATATTAATGAATATTTATCTGTAGTGGCTCTTCTATTATTTGTAGTGGCTCTGATGTGATTTTTTGAAAGCAAAAATAAGTTTCCTAGCGTTTTCAAATTATTGAAAACAATTGTAGAAAATATTCAAGATACTGTTTCGAACCTGCTATAATTCATGCGTTTACATCATTTTCTGTTATAACTAAGAAAATTGTTATTAATAACAACACAAGAATTACATTATAGAACACACGTTTCCTTCCTCTCTTCATTTTACATTAAAATTCTAGTTTAACTTTGTGTGGTGAAAATTGAAAAACTCATGCGACTGTTTCAAAAATAACAGAAAGTCTGAAATCTTAAAACAGAGTGATATGACTATATTGTTTCATGAATCCGAATGTCGTTAAACCACAATTCACCGATCCAAAAGTAGCACCAATTTTCGATTTTTCACTTTGATTGTTGTGGAACTTTTGATTGAAACTAAACATTTCCGTTGTTTGATACGCTCATACTGAACCGTAAAATTCAATATAATTGCCGCGAGCGACAGATTTCGATCTCCTAGTAGCCAAATCTAAAAAAAATACAAAATGCATTCTTAATGAAACTGTAAATTTTCAAAGTCTGTCCAAGGGGGTCTTTATTTCCTACCCGTACCTGGGATGTGCTTAAATAATAAAGAATGAAGTTACTGTTTCAGGAAAATAGTGAAAATTACATGTGTAATGTTGAGATACTTGAAAACCACAATTGGTGGCACAGAGAAACAGAAATTTTTGACACGAATTTTTAATATCATAGTTTTCCAAATGTATACAACAGAGTTGCTATGGATTTTAACCGATTTCAACAACCAAAAGAAATTGAGTAATAATTTTTTTAATTTGTTGAAAATACTATTTGCATTATATGTTATCTAAAATTATTAAGAAATATTCCGGTTTCATAAACCGCAGAAACTTGTGAATGCGCTCTGGAATCTGATGTGTTCCACATTTTCTGCAAACCGTGATCACTAAAAAAATTCCCAATCATCAAAACACATCATTACTGTTTTCTTCAGTTCAGTTCCAATGAGTTCCAATCCACTACATATGTTAGTCTTTCACACAAATCGAACGATTTTTCAGCACCACGTGAACATAGAAACCAAGAAATAGAGTGAAATACAACACTCTGCATTAATGGATTTGTTGAAATAAAAATGTATTTGTCCCTTCATAGAAGCAGTGTTTAACTATTCGAGCCCATTAAAACTAAATTTTACTTCCATCGATAAATTAGGGTTGTTGGATTTGAGCAATTTATGAAATCTAAATTTCGTCTATCGTATATGTTACTAATGCTGTCCAACTATTAAATTTATTTTTTTTTTGAAAAGCTAATAACTCAAATAAATATTTTGAAATTCGAAATACAATAAATTATGAGCAAACTGGACTTGTTTACGTTTCAAGGAGTAATTGAGAAATCGATAACTTTGACAATAAATTATTACAGGTAGAAACAGAAATTTGTATTTAATCTAATAAAAACAAATGAAATTACAATTGTCTTTTTAAATTTCTTTTTCAAGGGTTATGATTGTCATTTGACCCAACATCCACTCCCAGTAGACTATTTCTGCTTCAGAACATCTTTGAAACGTATGTTGTTTTGACTCGTAGTTTCCACAAATATTTGCATTTCAATACATCAAAAAAACATTTTGAAACTGAAACTATTGAAAACTTTGAAAATTCAAAACTATTCAGTCGTTTTTTTCTCACAGTTTTTTTAAAACATGCTGCTGTAAATCGGGCTACAATTTTTATTTCTGGCACATTTATTTAAAAAAAATAACAAAGGAAATTAGAGCATTTCTAATCAAATAGTTGAAAAAGCAATCAAATGATCTTGAAAATCGAAATTAATTCTCTTTACGATTCCTTCAATATTGAAATTTTGAAACGGTTTATTGATTTATCAGAACATTAATTTATGCATACGCTGTTACAATTAGCTCTTATTTACTGGAAACAAGAATGAAAGAACATTCTAGAAAATCCCCATATAGATCCTAATTTTGTTCTCTATTCTATTCTTATTCACATCCCAATCTGACTGTACTTATGTATCTTTAATTATTTATTATGAAAATAATGCTAAATATTTCCGTTTCATGGAACAGGGAAATGCTCAAAACATCTCAAACTAATGATATGATTGTACGGTAAGAGTGTAACAATCCAAACCATAAAAACTGGAATAGGATTCCCGAAATTATGAATTCTGACAGAACTTATATTTGAAAAGAACGAATGTTAGTATTTAAGGATTTATTCAGTTTATACACAAACTCATTTTGATTGGCTGTGTAACTGTTTCACAAACTTCAGAAATTTTGAAAATTCGGAACCGAGTGCTTCTTTGAAACACCGATTTTAAAAAGTATCAACTGAATTTTAGAGTTCATCTTTTCTCCAAGTTATTGTCATCAGAAATAGTCTCTGTAGATGTATTTCATAAAATGTTTGAATAAACAAGTGAAATTTGGCAACTCAAATCCTTTCAAAAACTGATTTGGTCTCAATTTTATGTTTGTGGTTTAAGTTGACACGGTTATTGAGCCCTTTCATGACGACTCAAATCAAGTTTTTTTCTGGAAATAACATTTGATATGCGTGCAACATCGGAACATCACTATCGATTCTTATAACTCATTTATACAATTCTTTTCAATGTTTTTTGTTAATTTTTAGTTGGATGCATACATGTACGCTCATCAGTAATCATATGTATTCTGTTGTCAGTTTGACACCTCTAATATTCAACCTGCCAATTTATCGGCCCCATAATTTCGGGTCACACCGACTTTCCCAGCAAAATCCCCCAAACAACTCTTCTAGCCATTTATCTCTGCTCCTCTACTTCATATTCCCTTTTTTTCTACTTAAAAACGGTTAATTCTACCGAATTCTATTAATTTATTGCCGCTCCTCATTATTTAAACGGCGCGCGCATTTGTCTACAGCAAGGCTGTGCGGCAAAAGCTTTTTTCGGCAATTCGGCAACTCGGCAACTTGTTGCCGCACAGCCCTGGTCTACAGTACCCCGGCCTTTTTAGGCCAACGCTCGCCTCTTCTCGCAACGGCACTTCCCTACGTTTTTTTTCTCCTTCCCCTCTTTTCTCCCTCTTAAAAATATACATAAATCATGTTGCACCGAGACCATATGTACTTACCTGCACCTAATTTCTTCGTTTGACGGCGTAAAAACAACTTGGCAGCTGCTTATTATTATGCAAATCGGTGCTAAATCCAAAACATCTCAAATCACAACCTTCCAAAAAACTGACTTCATTCAATTGTTAAACTCAGCGGTTTCTCAGCATTAGGTCCATTTACTTTTAGTTTCTGAATTGATGACACAGGTGAGATTAGCGAAAATGGACATCATAGTACCCATTCTAAGTGAAACTGTAAAATTTCAAGTCTGGCTAAGGGGTCTTCATTTTTCACTTCTCACTGGGACGTGCTCTCAAATAGTTGGAATTACGTTACTGTTTCAGAAACCTAGTGAATACTACATCTGAAATATTGGGATAGTAATGAGATTGTTGTTTTCAAGTGCAGTAATTTTGAAATTAAAAAAAAACAGATTATGCGAGTTCCAAGCTGCAGGGACCGGGCTGCCGACACCATCCGATTTTCTGTGCCGATCAAAAAAACCTGTTTCATATCTACAACAAGAAATCTATGTTGTTCTCAGGAAACTTAATCAGAGTATTGAATACATATAAAAAAACTTTGCAATTTCATTAACCCGAGAATATATAACTTGTTTTAAATACTCCGGTAGTTTTTGGCATAATAAGCTTTCAAATAAAGTAAAATGCCTATTTTAATCTTGGCTATACGAAAATGAGTGACGTATCGCAATTACAATAAATAAACTTACGGTTTCAGGAAATTCATTTTTATAAACTTTTGATTTTTTTTATTCATCTTTCTAGTCCTCTCTTTCCTACTCTTTTCTAGTTGGTCAACTAAATTCTGTGACATTTGATGGTTACTGTTCATATTGTCGACCTAAAGTTTGTTTGCAAAGTATTCAGGTTTGGATTCGATGGACTAGTACAGACACATTTTTTTATTAAAGACATAAAGAAACTGAAACTTTGTAGGAAATTCATTGTTCATAAGAGTTCGGTTCATATTACACTTCATTTTGGTTTTTGGGGCAGTTTCTGCAAAAATTCGACTGAATTGATGATTTTTATTAGTTCTTTAGTGATTTAAAAAAAAGCACTTATTTCCTCATTTTCAGATTTATCATGACAGAATAAAAATACTGTTTCACTCAAAGGACTCATTACAAGTTTTGCTCAAATATTCATTGGTTTCATTAATAAAATGAATTTGAACAGTAATTTTCGATTATTCAAAATAGGATCGTATTAACAATTTTCAGCTATCACATTGTGAATTCTCACTTGTTACAGTTTCAAAATCATTGTGAATATTTTGACCACATGTCTCGATCAATGGGTACTTAATAGATAGACACTGAAAATTTTCTGATACAAGTTTGTTTCATAACACAAGCGGTTTTTGAATACCCACTGACATATTGGGATACAATAAAGAATTGGGAAAAAAAAATCACATACAACCAAAAATAATTCGGAATGCTTTTGGATAAATCCAGTTTCATGGCAATGAGTTGACACTAGAGGAGTGGTTATATGAAATTCCAGCTTTTAAGAATGAGATGTATGGTTCCCACATGTAGTATAGTGTAAGGAAGAATGGACCGGGATAGTAAATTAATTAGAAACAACTTTTGTGCGCTATTTGTGAAAAATTACTCCTCATTCTTCTAGTTTTACACTTCGTCCAGATGAATTTTGCTTTTTTTTGAGTCATATACATCAATACATCACATTAGCAACTTCTATAATTTTTGAAGACAAGCAAGTTATGAAACTGTATTTTTTTCTGTTTCTAGTAGTACACATAGATTTTGTGATCTTCTTTCTGAATTATCATGTGAAATAACTCAAACAAAAGTTGATTCTCTTTTTCAAAAATTTCAGCACAAATTCATGAAAAAATTCAAATATTTTGGGTCACAAAATATTCAATAACCCACGAGACTTCAAAAAGTCTTGTGATTCTTTAATTCGTCTTATGTGCTCGGCTACTTCTTCATCCAATACGGTCCGTGGGACACCGAAGATTTCAGAGAATAGGCGAGGAACAGAAAAGCAGATGAGGTTTTTTTTAATCAAATCAAGGGTTTGATTGTGGAGATTATCTGAAAAATCGATCAATAATTTTTATTTTGGAATTTGATATTCTTTTCGCACATTTCTTAAAACTGAGCTCTACCGAATTGCCCTTGAAAAATGTCTCTTTTTTCTGAGTCTCTCAATTCCGCACACAATTTTCATGGGGTTTCGGTAGAGCGCGGTTGTGAGACACGTGTCGTGGTAATAGAACTCACTAATAGTGTTAACCTGTTCGAGGAGTCCCTGAATCCTGTCGAACAATCGTTCTTCTTGATCTCGAGTTGACAATTTGTAATACAAGGTTCTGGAGATCAGAGCGTAATTTTCAATCAGCACAAACACATTATCGAATCCCGTCTTCACGACGTCTTTCATTAAAATCGGTTGGAGCATGATAAGCATCAAGAACACTCCGAGTTCCGCCTCGCTAAAATGCATCAACTCAATCGCAGTCGCAAATGACTTCATTTTTATGCCCAACCCCCCGTAGAAGAGTTTGTGGAACTTCTCCCAGGCAATGATGCCACCATTCCTGAGAAGGAATCCGCAGTCAGTGAAAGCTGGTGCGGATCGAACAAGATAAATGGAGAATGCGTGTCTTTTCAGGAGAATGATTTTGTCTTCGGAGGACAAACCGTTGAGAAGTGGAACGTTTCTGGTGAAGGGGATGAAGGATTTGATGTCGGAGTTGATTTCGTTGATAAAGTGTTGGAGAGTTTCCGTGTTGGTCTTCTGAAGAAAAAACAATTTTTGTTTGTTTTAAGATACTGTTTCACTAGTATGTCAAATTGAGGAGCGCAAAATCTAGATAGTATTTGTTTGTTTAAAAACTCTTCTCCCAATATTTTGAGAGTTATAACTACTGACTGCTTATTTTCAGCCTTAACCGTGTCGAATTTTTTTTTTGAATTTTTACCATACTTGTCAACCGGGCCGAGCCGGGCCGACGGTTTTTCTTAAATAACTTTTTTCAAAAAAATCGTACGAGGTTGGATGATAGCTCAAAAGATAGGTATTGTGAATTGTCATCAATTCATACTTGTCACGGGCCGGGCCGGGCCGATTTCCAAATTTTCACCGGCCCGGCCCGGTCGGCCCGGTCGGCCCGGGTGAAGCGACGTTTTTCAAAAAACATGTTTTTTCAGCAGTAATTTTGGAAAAAGTGGTTTTTGGGGCATTTTCTGCAAAAATTCGACTGAATTGACGATTTTTATTAGTTTTACAGTGAATTTAGTGATAAAAAAGCACTTGAAAATTATTTTTGGGGTGCAAAAATTAAACAAAATTTTCCACCCGGGCCGGGCCGGCAAAATTTTTCCTCGGCCCGGCCCTGGCCCGTCAAATGACAAGTATGCATCAATTGAATATAAAACCAATTTACCAAAATAACCACACGAGCCAATAGAGCCTTCGGCCCGTCCGGGCCGGGCCGGGCTGGGCCGAACCGGGCCGAGAGCGATTGTATGTAGCTGTCGAGATTTTTTTGGGAAATTGATTTTAAATTTAATTTTAAATTTAATCAATTCAAAATACCTATCTTTTGAGCTATCATCCAACCTCGTACGATTTTTTTGAAAAAAAATTATTTAAGAAAAACCGTCGGCCCGGCTCGGCCCGGTTGACAAGTATGATTTTTATATCCAAAAAACAATTGACAAGCTAAACCATGTTGAGATATCTGAGTGCATGGTGACGAGGATTTCAACTACACAGTCAACTACATGTAGCAGCTGTGACTATGATTCTATGAAATACTGAAAGTAAGATATACTGTTTCGCTGCTGTATTAAGTTGTAGAGTTAAAGATCTAAATAATGAATCTTCTGATTACGCTTGTTGACGAATAAAGTAAACCAAATAGTCAAATCCAAGACCACTGCTAGGCATACTTGCAACGGGCCGGGCCGGGCCGGGCCGATTTGAGAATTTTCACCGGCCCGGCCCGGCCCGGCCCGGCCCGGTCGGCCCGGGTCACAGTACAAAAATTTGAAAATTTGAATTTTTTTGAAATTTTTTTGATTTTTTCGCAAAAAAGTCGAATTTCCGACTATGTTTTTACATATCGATAAAACTCAAGTGTCCATAGGATTTTTGACTATTTTTGATGAAAATTTCAAAAAATTTCGAAAAATATTGTGAAAAAATTGTGCTCATTTTTTGACTCCGGGCCGGCAACTTTCTCTACCGGCCCGGCCCGGCCCGGGCCGGGCCGGGCCGGGCCGGGCCGACGGGCCGAGCCGGGCCGAGCCGGGCCGGGCCGATATTTTGCAAGTCTGCTGCTAGGTAGATCGGGGTTATCAAGAATCCCGAAAACCAGAAGGCAACTCTACCGCTAAAGTAAGCCTGTGGAAGCTCTGGTTATAGTTCTATGAGTTACTGTATCAGTACTACCATATACATAACCCGATAAAAATATAAAAAAATACAAAACATTTCAAAAACATGATTCACTCTGAAAAATTTGACTAATTTCGAGTAATTTTTGAAAATGGAAGTAATAAACCTGTGCTCATTAAAAACTGCACAATAACCAAAATTCGCATTCAAAATTAGAGGAAGTACTAATTCTGTTCAAATTATTCCCAATTTATTTCATTTTTGTCGTTCTAGTCCAAAAATAGTCAGTTTTCAGCCAATTTCATTTTCAAAAATTGTCGTCGAATACAGCGCATGCCAAGGCTGTCGCACGGCCGGCCGCGGCCTCGGCCGGCCGCGAGAAGAAAAAAATGAAAAAGCCGCGGCCGGCCGCGGCCGGCCGCGGCCGGCCGAGGCCGAGGCCGCGGCTTTTTTTCAAAGTTGCAAAACTTTGTCGTTTTTGAAAAAAGTTTTGCTGGTTTTTTGCTTTCTGGTACAAATCTGACAACCGGGGATCGATCCCCACTCGTGCCAAAACTTTTTTGTTTTTTGTTTTTGAGATTTTGGTACCAATCTGACAACCGGGGTTCGATCCCCACTCGTGCCAAAACTTTTTTGTTTTTTTGTTTTTGACCTTTTGGTACCAATCTGACAACCGGGGTTCGATCCCCACTCGTGCCAAAACTTTTTTGTTTTTTGTTTTTGACCTTTTGGTACCAATCTGACAACCGAGGTTCGATCCACACTCGTGCCAAAACTTTTTTGTTTTTTGTTTTTGACATTTTAGTACCAATCTGACAATCATGGTTCAACCCCACTGGTGTCAAAGTTGTTTTTCATTTCATTTTTGGTTTTTGGTGAAAATCTGAAGACCAAAGTTGCCTTTTCGGAGAAGGACTGTTTTGAAAAAAAAAACACTTGTAATCTATCTAAAAATGTTTTTTTTGTTTTGAAATGGTTTCAGAATGGTACCAAAAAGCAAGAAATGAAATGAAAAAAGGTTTGACACCGGAGGGGTCGAACCCTGGTGATCAGATTGTTACTAAAAAGTCGAAAACAAAAAACAAAAAAGTTTTGGCACGAGTTGGGATTGAACCCCGGTTGTCAGATTGGTACCAAAAAGTCAAAAACAAAAAACAAAAAAGTTTTGGCACGAGTTGGGATTGAACCCCGGTTGTCAGATTGGTACCAAAAAGTCAAAAACAAAAAACAAAAAAGTTTTGCCACGAGGGGGGGTCGAACCCTGGTTGTCAGATTTGTACCAAAAAGCCAAAAACAAAAAACAAAAAAGTTTTGCCACGAGGGGGGGTCGAACCCTGGTTGTCAGATTTGTACCAAAAAGCCAAAAGCATATCAAGTCATGTTTTCAGTTGATATGCTAGAAAGCCGCGGCCGGCCGCGGCTTTTTTGAGATTTTTAAGAAAAAGCCGCGGCCGGCCGCGGCCCTTCACGGCCGGCCGCGGCCTCGGCCGGCCGCGATTTTCAACAGCCTTGGCGCATGCAGACAGGAAAAATTGCGTGGGACGGCGGTCGCTCCCTCTGTGGGTGACCGTTTCAACACTGCTGTATAATACAATTTCTTAACAAAAGATTATTATCTTATTGGTATTTTCACAGACCTAGATCACGCTGGTTAAGGATTGAGCTAAACATGCTAACGTAGACAAATGTGAGGCTACTGCCTCCCCTAACGGGTTTCAAAAATCCAGTGAACCAAAAAACAGCTAGATCGATAAACCTGTGACAGCTCTGGGTATGGTTTTGTGAGTTACCGTATCAGCACTACCATTTTTCGATTTCTTATTTCAATGAAATACTGTATCAATTGGTTCACATCGCTTGCACTATGACACTCCCAACATTTTGCCCATAAGACTAACCCCTCACGGCCTATTCCCTAACCTTCCCAGGTCCCCCTTCTGCCGAAAATCAATAACTCACCAGTTCAACATCCTTGATCGTCATCATCATCATTCTCTCATTCGAGTAGCCATAAGTCGGCAAATGGAATTGATGAATATGTTGGGTAATCTGAAATCGCATCCTCATTTTTTAAGCCATATCTAGTCAACATACCCATGCGAATTCAAACTTTTCCTTTTGAGTGGGATTGAATGGTTGTTGGCTGTCGTTGGCTGGTTCCAGAGATACGTTGTTGTTAGCTGGTTGAAGAGGTTCTGAAATTTATTTTTAAAAGGAAATTTTTTTTTGAAGGTTTGTCCAGAATACTCACGTTGAATGGTGTCGATTGGTTGTGGGCTTTTGTTGGCTGGTTGGAGAGATACGTTGTTGATGGCTGGGAGCAGAGATTCTGAAAATTCTTTTTTTGTGGAAACTTTTTTGAAGGCTTGTCCAGGATGCTCACGTTGAATGGTGTCGATTGGTTGTGGGCGGTTGCTGGCTGGTTTCGGAGGCTCTGAAATTTATATTGTTTTAAAGAAACTTTTTTTGAAGATTTGTACAGAATACTCACGAGACTGTTTATGCATTCCCACTTCTCTGCACTTTTTGAGTCGACAAGCTTTACAGTCATTTCGAGTTTTCGGGGTGATCGCACATGGTGTTTTGTATCTGCATTGATACTCCTTGTCGTACGCACGGCAGAAGAATTTCTGAAATTTTATGCCTTTGATATTCAGAATCAGAAAAAAAATCAATACCTTGCAGCCTTCACAGGTCAGAACTCCATAGTGACATCCAGACGATTTGTCGCCGCAAATCAGGCAATACCGTACTGGTTTTTCTACGGGTGGTTTCGGGGATACAACGGAATCGATAACGTTATCCAAAAGTTGTGCCGGGGATACCACAGAGTTGATAACTTTATCCGACAGTAGTGTCGGGGATACTACGGCGTTGATAACGTTAACCGACAGCTGTGCCGGAGATGCTACGGAGTTGATAACGCTATCGAGCGAATCCATGGAGAAAGAAGTGCACAAAAAGAGAAATGAATGGGTGACTGACTGACCTGGGCCAAAGAACGTAGGAGGAGGGTGAGTCGAACGGAGAGATGGACGGTGAGAGAGCGCGCGTTAGATAGAGACGACGGGCGGTCGTGGTATTGAGAGGCCATGATGACGTCATTTGTATGTATGTGAGAATTGCTTATGACACTGTGCGCTAGTGTTCCGACAAGCGATCAGCAATGCTCGCCGAGCGCGAGAAATCTCGCATTTCTCGCACACGCAGTACTCGCATTTTTTATTTTTGTTTGGCGTGAATGCGAGAATATTCTCGTTCTCGCAAATGCTCGCATTTTCTCATTCTTTCATTTCTCGTTCTCGCAGATGATCGCATTTTTTAAATTCTCGCGTGAAGATCGCAAAAAATTGCGAGACTCGCGAGACTCGCATTTGAAAATAGCATTTTTCTTACTAGGGAAGAATCCCGAGTCGAGATGGATTTATGGGTCGAGACAGATATCACTAGATCGGAAATTTTGCACTGATTTCGAATATGCATTCCAATCTTGCAAAACGATTTTATGAAATAAGTTATTCAGGGTTTTGTGAGTACCAAAATGGAAACTTTGAAGTCACGTAAATTATCCGAAAAACTAATTTAATTGGGTTGAGTTAAATCACAGTATGTTTCAAACGTCAGTGAACATTTTCAGCCGTTTATTAGACAAAAACATTTTTGGACATATGTATTTTGAAGTTTTTGGTAAATTAGGCCAACGTTTTATTGGTCAAGTTTGCTTGGGTGACCTGAAAACGTAATTATAAATTAGATGGATTGAACATCCTATTGTATTTCTTATGATTAAAGACCGCAACATTTTTCAAGTTCAAGGTTTCATCACAATTTTCATCCTGACTTGTTCTTCAGGTAAATTAAAAATGTGTTCATTGAATTCTACGTACTCGTTTACATAAAAAGTTTTCATTCTGTTTTAGCGTTCTGGGTTCTCATGACAGCCCGCCAAACATTTCAATAACCTCCCCAAGACTCCCCAAGAGAAGAAAATGAATAAGTCCGCCACGTTCTTTTTATTTTTATGATTCTCATTATCAAAAACAGAGGAAAACAGTGAAATGTACTGTAGTTCACGCACTATTGCGAGACTCGCGAGTCTCGCAATATTTTTTGCGATCATCACGCGAGCATTAGAAAATGCGGTCACGTGCGAGAACGAGCATTTGCGAGGCGAGAAATATGCGAGCATTTGCGAGAATGAAAATATTCTCGCATTCACGCAAGAATAAAATATAAAATGCGAGTAATGCGAGAACGAGAAACAGCGAGAATTGCGAGAATCGTCTCGCGAATCGGAACACTACTGTGCGCCTTTGGTTCTCTGGGAAACAATAAATCAATAGTATTTCGACCACGTGAATTCCATATTTGCATTAAAAACGCCACATTTCTAGAGGAGATGTGCACATTAGTGGCACAGCAATGGAAGGCGTATGTCCGCGCTCCGTCGCACTATGGCTGGCACGGTGCCAAATTCAAATTTTACGTTTATTTGTCGTATCTTTCAATATCACCCGCGACACGCACGCGACGCGGCTCGGAAAAAGTTTAAATATTTTCGTTGCGGACCTTACCACTGTGTGGTAGCCAACTGAAGACTGAAAAATGCGCAGAAGAGAAATTGTTCCTCTTTCAAGTTGATGATTACTGTCAGCGTGTTCGAAAGTTTTTGTTCTCACGACTGTCACTTGATTTCTAGTCATATTTCCGGTGATTTCCAAATTCTGGTGTAGCATAGTGGAATGACTCTTATACAATAATTAAGAACAATCAACTCAAACAGAATTGATAAACAAAAAAAAATTTATCCCAAAAATTACAATTTGAAACAGGGAATTTATGTGGAGGGGACGGGCGGTCATGGTGCGGAGAGGACATGATGATGTCATCGGTATGTGAGAATTGCTCATAAGACTGTGCCACTCTGGAAGTCTCGAGGGAATTCAATTTTTTTGATGGAAAATGAATCTTATACCATCTATTTCAACTCGGTAGATTTCTTTTCTGCTATTGAAATGGCTACATTTTGAGCAGAAAAAGAGTTGTCGGAACTAACCTTAAAAACATGGCAAAATATAAAAGACCCGTTTCTAGTTAATTATTACTGTCGGCGTGTTCAAAATTTTTTGATTATATGTAATTGTTCAAATCCATTTAGAATTTCATCTGCGACTAACATAAGTAGATTCAAACTGTTGTCAGAAGTTTTCGACTCAATATTCTTCCGGATCTTGTCATTCATTTTCAAAAAATGATATGACACTGTGGGAAATGATAATGAGACAGTACGTCTCTGGTGTGCCTTAACTTGATTGCGTGGTTTCTAAAATTGAACAATGCATTATTTTGACAACATGGTGTTTCTTTCTGCAATAAAATGAGGAAATTCCAATTTACAGAAAAATATATTTAGTGGCTTCGCCGAAGTTCTTCATTCTCGAAACCCATTGGAAGAGAAGAAACAAAAGGAAATGTATATTCGCGTGGCAACCGGAAACCCTAATCCACATCATGAAACTCAAGCCTTTATAAGATTGAACTCATTGATAAAGTTAGTTCTAAGTTTGCTTTTGGCAACGAATAAACGCTCTTTGACTTGTAAGTTTTAGTTGTGTTCTTAGTTCTCAAAGTCTGTTTCTGTCCTATGCGATAGAAATAGATAACTTGGGGGCCGAACCAAATTAGTTGTAGTAGTAGAAGTCAGACGCTGGTGAAGGTGATAAGACCTGATCCGAGCTCCTTCGCTATTAGAACTATTTCTCAATTCGAATTCGTTTTGAGAGAAAAAAACCTCTCGTTGACTAAATATCAGCGAACGTGCTGTTCCTGTCTCGGAGATCGAAGATCGAAGAGTCGGACAAATAGAAACGGTGAGACCGTGGTGAGATACTTTGGTGTGATATTGGTGAGACGGTGGTGAGAAACGGTGATGTCGTTCAGTACGGAGAGAACTAAAAAGAGAAGCTCGAGTGTTACTTCTTCCGGGAAGTCATGGGCTGTCCAAATGAACGAGGTGAGACTGAAGGAGAGACGCAAGTTGGTGAAGGGATTCACTGACTTTTTGGAGTCTTCGGGTCGTATGGAGAGTGATATGTATGAGGCACTCAAGGCGGCGTGCAAAGGCAATGAGAGACAGTCAGAAGTGCTTGTAGAGCCGGTGAAAAAGTACTGTCATGAGTTGCGAGAACGATTTGAAGAGCTTGGCGGAGAGAGATGGCCGCTAGAGATTATTGGAGTAATGAGGGAAAATGGAGTGGAAACGGTAGAAGAGTTGCGTGAACTCTGTGAGAAAGGTGTAGAAATGGTGCCAGGTGGCATCGTGGAGAATGCCAAAAAGGCTCGGGATGAGTTGGCATTGTTACAAGATGCTTGGAAGGAGGAGAGAGAGACGTTGTTTAGAGAATTGAACAAGCTGAAAGAGGAGAAGAGATTAGCTGAGGAGGCTGTCTCGAAGTACAAAAAGACGCTAAAGGAGGAGCGTGAGGCAAGTAGCGAGTTGAGAGGACTGCTCAGAAAGCAGGAAAGTGAACCTAAGAAGGCTGGACAGGTCCGTGATACTAAGGAAGTTCCGGTGCCCTCGAGGTTGGAGGTGGTCAGAAAGTGGTCCCCAAGGGATTCGGATGACGAATTCTCGATGCACGGCAGGCGTGGTGACCGGAAAACTGTAGGGGAGAGAAGAGATAGTGGAGCGAAAATGAAATGCTTCACTTGTGGAGGAATTGGACATGGTTCCTGGCAATGTGTATCGAAAAGAGTCGATAAAGTGCAGATCCAGGAGGGGACTGTCAAGAATGCTGGGGTGGAAACCGTGGAAATGGTGGAGATGTTGGGACAACGGAGACGGGTTGTCATTGATAGTGGGGCAGTCGTATCGGTGATGTCGACTAGTGCTTATGAGAGGTTGAAGGCGGGGTGTCGTGACTGGGAAAAGGAAGTTGAAGTGTTCGGAAAGCCGACATTCACAGTTTTGAATGCGTCAAACTCTAAGATGAGAGTCAGGGGGCAGATCAAAATTCCCATGGTGGTCAGAGGGCGGAAAGTGAGAGTAGTTTTCCAGTTGGTTGACAATTGGGTGGAGAGGATACTGATAGGAACTAATGCTTTTGAGAGCATTGGCGTTGAGCTGAAATGGAAAGATCCATATGGTTTGGTGAATGCCGAAGAGAACTCGGCAGAAGTACAGTTCATTGGAGGTGAGAAGAAACTGGAGAGACCAGGAGAGAAACTTCGGAAGGTTCCGACGGAGGTATCAGAGATACAGTGCAAGAGCGTTGCCGTGCGTGGGGAGAGGGGGAGAAGTGCAAGCACGGGTGACGTGGGAGAGGTGTTCAAGTCGGAAGGGGAGAAGGAAAGAAAGAAGGTGAAGATTCGGGCGAGTGTGGCGGTCATCGGACCTAGATTGGAGGCGAGAGGGCCAGGTGTTCTCGAGTATCGTAATAAGACGATAACGGGGTGGACTCAGAAGTTCGATTGGGGAGAAGTGAAGGAGGCAGTGGTGCTTGTTGAGTACACTGATAAGGAGGATGAGAACAGCAAGAGAGTTGAGTTCGTAAAATCAGTTGCGAAGGAAGTGGAGAAAGTCTGGATGATGCCGAGAAGTCTACAATGTGAATTCGGGGACGTGGACAATGTGGCCAAACAGTGGAAAGAATGGCTGAAGACATCAGCGAACGTGGAAGTTGTGGATCCGTTGATGCCCGTCGGAAATCACAAGACACCGTTGATCTTGGAGAAATGGCATCGGAAGTCGCTGGATGGTCTACAGAAGTACTTGCGCAATGCGTTGCCGAGTCATTCAGTCAGATGTCAGTGGGAGAAGAACGCAGACAGAAGACCACAATCTGGATTGAAGAAAGACCTCGGAAAAGGATGCCCGATCGCCGAGAGGAGGGGGAAGTGGCTTCGCCGAAGTTCTTCATTCTCGAAACCCATTGGAAGAGAAGAAACAAAAGGAAATGTATATTCGCGTGGCAACCGGAAACCCTAATCCACATCATGAAACTCAAGCCTTTATAAGATTGAACTCATTGATAAAGTTAGTTCTAAGTTTGCTTTTGGCAACGAATAAACGCTCTTTGACTTGTAAGTTTTAGTTGTGTTCTTAGTTCTCAAAGTCTGTTTCTGTCCTATGCGATAGAAATAGATAACTATTTCCTGTTTCATATTGATGATTAGCATGGCCAGCATTTTCAAAAGTTCAGTGTACGAAACGATAGAAATCTATCTGCAAGCGACATACATGGATTCGAACTGTTGTCAGCGTGATAGGAACTTAAAATATGTACACATGAGTATTTCTGTTTTGAGTCCAGAATTGAGAAATAAAACGCGTCTAGCCAAAAAATTGAACATAATACAGTGAATTTATGTAGAAAAGAAATGATGACGTCATCTGTGGGAATTGCGAGTCTATGGCTAGCTTGGCTGCTTGGTATTGCTTGGCTTGGCTGCAAGCTCAAAATTGATTTTAACGAAAAATGTGGTTTTAAGAATGGATATGTGTAGATCTTAAAACATTAAAACAATTGAATTCGTTCGGTGTCTTACAATCTAGAGTTATAAAAGTTTCATTGATATTATGCATTCATTTTTTCTGTGCAAACGAATTTTCAATATATACAGCAAAATAATATTATTTAGAAACCGAAAAGTTATTACAATATTCCAAAAAAAAACGAGTAAATCCAATACTCAAATATTAAAAGAGCAGATTGAAGAAATAAAAATGAAACAGTTAACTGAAAAAAAAAATCCATCGAAAGTTCATTTCAACAACGATTGTAAAATTAACGGTAAAACTACTAAACTTCCTTTTCGTTGTTTTCGGTTCATCTATCAGAGTTGTGCGGACATCCGACTTCCGACTTCCGGGATTATTTCACTTCCGACTTCCGACTTCCGCTTTGAAAATTTTACTTCCGACTTGCGTCATTTCACAACTGTGAAATTTACGAAGAATACGATTCGCAGAATTAAATGGGAAAATGGTCCAAAAGAGCAGAAAATAGACTTGTCTTCAGCCAAAAATTAATTTTCTACTGATTTTCGCGAGGTTTATGATTTTTATTTTGGAGTTTTGAATATTTTGCATTTATTTGTCAATGTTACTGATTTGAGAGACATGTTGTCATTTTTATTTCTAAAACTGAGCCCGTTTCAAACTCTTGTTGAATATTCATTGGCAAAAGTTGGACGATATATGTGCGGTTTTTCGTTCAGATTCAGAAAACAAGAACACAAGCCCTCACTTCTTTCTACTCTTTATAGCGTTTTTTTCTTGTTTCAGAAGTCCAAGATTATTCACCGCGGTTGAAAAAATATTGGTAAGCATAAAAGCTATGGAGCTTGATGAGAAAAAAAATCTATGTATATGGGTTGCCAAAGATATTGTTGATTCTCACAAATTATCTTGCCTGATAGTTTTCCTGCTTCGGTTCAATCTAAAGTTGCTGCTTGTTTTTTTCATTCAATGCGTCAACTTACTGTTCTCTGAGTATATAGTTCAGCACATAAAGATGTGTGTAAAACGTTAGTAATTTTCACTTGAAACTGATCAATATTCAAACTTCAATTACCTGTTTCTCAATATTTTTGAAAGATTAGAAAGTGCTTGTTGAATTTACTATTAATCGAATCGGAAAACCAAAAGTTATAATACAAGTTTACATATTTTGACAATTTGAGCATGGAAGACACTGAGCGAACCCATAAATAAACGAAATCAATGAGACAACATTTTCAAAGACTCAAATGTGAAATAATATATGTTTAATTCAAAATATAGACAACCGTAAGACGCTGGACTATTTTAAAACTATTGGGAAGTAATATCGGTGTTTTTACAAAACACCTACTAAACAAGAATTGTAGAATCAGTGAAGTTTTCAGAACTGACATAAAATATCTTCTATAAAAACTATAAATTGCGGTTTCTTTGGTTTCATATGAAATGAAGTTTTTGATTCATTATACTGCGAATTCCACCCACTCATTTTAATTTTTAATTTATATAATTTTGAAATATCACAATTTTTTTTAGAGAGGCAGTAAATTGTTTTTGACTAATCAATATTTTTGTTGTTTTCGACTGTTGCAGAGTAGTTTTATATTTGAAATAAACAGTGAGAAACATTAAATGGATCTAAACACGAGCTTAAAAGAAGACTGCTTTTCAGAAACTTTTCCCAGAAATTCTGTGAGTTTCAATTTTGGCATTTTATATCTTCTGAGGATTTCAGCATAAAGCTTTAATAGATTTTATGCTTCAATTCCTTTTATTCAAAAACCTACAGTAATTTAATGAAAAAAAAACAGAACAGAAATAAATAAAATGCTTGAAATTCCGTACGTCACCAAGTTATGAAGGAAATAAAAAATTATAATCTGTATACAGTGCGCGTCATAAAGATAGCCCCCTTGCAATTATGTCAGATCTGGCTCAGCCGTAAGTTTTCATGAAAAATGGGTAACAGCATTCGATTCCTCGTGCGAAATAACCAATAGAACATGAATTGTTCGGTTTCAAGTAATGAGTATGAAAAACTTATCAGAGGAAATTGGAATGACCGTTTGTATGTTTTCGGTACATCTAAATTTATGAAGGTTCTCAATCTGTTAATCATTCAGGTGAAAAGAACCTTCCAAACGCAGCCAAACAAGTTGGTCCCAATATTTGATTTCAGTGCAATGTGTCTGATTTTCAGCGTATTCTTCAATTTTTTAGGATTTCAAGTCAAATTTAAAAAAAAGGCGTTTTGAGAAAGTTCTAACTTTATTCTTGTTTGGATTAGCGTTGAAACTAAAAATTAGCTGAAGAATTAGAAATTTGAGTAATAAATTACATTAAAAGTTTTCAGTTTCAAATTACAAATTAGTATCGGGAAGCCTTTAACTAGAATTCCAATGTTGAATATATTGCTGTAACAACTTGTTACTTAATGCTTGTATCAAGGTTTGGCGAATTATTTCAACCGGTTCACAATATAACTTGATTGAGGGCGAAAATAAAACTCGATAGAAGCAAAAAATACTACAAAAAAGCCACATTAGAGAAACGGAATTTTGTTTTATTGATTTGAGGGGATGATTAGTTTGTTTTGCACGGAACAATTATGATACACTTTTATTCAGACGTGATTTCATTAGACTAATAATCCCCTCAAAGAGCTCACAACTAATTCGATACAATAACAATCAATGCATTAGTCGTTTCAATACCTTGTTAAATATTTTGTAAAGCAAAAAACCTTTTTTTTTGTTTCCTGTTTCACGGACAACTGAAACAGAAAACACGTTCAAAGATTTCAGTGATTTATCATTATACAAATTATTATACTTCTCAACTGCTGCTGTTAGGAAACTTCTAAATTAATTTGCAGTCGGGATAGATTTTTTGAACGTTTTTCCACAACTACACCACGTTAGTTCTATTTCCATTCCGAAGGTGTGACCAAGAATTTTTTTTTAACTCGAAAAATTCTGTTTCAGATTGCCAAGAATTAGTTTTCACAAATCTTCGGACTATTGATCCGTGGTTTTTTATTAAAATTTTAACATGCAAAGAAAGTATTCAATTAGTATTAACAAACTTGTGTGTATTCAATATTTATGAACAATGTTCCCGTTTCACAATGATTTTATTGCGTTTTACTACTTTTAGTAGTTTGTTTTTGATTCAATCTGTTTTGGAATAAACGGTCAGAAAACTTCTAGGACTATGATACTCGTAACAACTATAAAACAAGAGTACTACTTTGTCCACAAGGATTCTACATATATCTGCAGCAGGCTTGTTCAAAACCGGAAATCGGAATTTCCGATTTTTCCGATTTTCCGACTTTTTTCGGAAAATTTTCCGAAAAAAGTCGGACTGAAAAAAAACAAAACATTCGGTTGACGGGTTTGACCATCAGAATAGCGGGCCTGACAATTAATAAATTGTTTTTATTGTTTACTATCGATAATATCTATGATATTTCAATTATATTCCTTGATTTCAGGCCCGAATAAGTCGTTTTTGTCATTTTCCGAATTTTTCCGAATTTTCCGGTTTTTCCGAAAAATAAATTCGGAAAAAATTTCGGATATCCGATTTTCCGAACAGGTAAATCGGAAAAAAAATTCCGTTTCCGATTTTCCGAAAAGTTTTTTCCGAACAAGCCTGATCTGCAGTCAGAAACAGTCACTTCCCGTTGTGGACAGGCATTTCATTTCAAAAATAGGACAGGTGCAAAATGAGAATCTACAAATAATGGAGAACGTGAAACAGTTTTGAATAAATGACAAAAAAGAACTGTCTATTTTAGGGAAAACGTGGTTTCACAGTTTCACTAAATTAAAATAAGATTCACTTTCTCGATATATTCTGCTCGTTGAATTCGCAAAAGATTAAAACATTTTATCAAAAGTTTTATATATTTTATTGTGTTCCCCTTTTTTCATTCTAAAAACCACTGTAATAATCACTGGACTTGAATAAACTACTGTTTCATAGTCAAAATCTGAGATGTCTGTTATTTACGCAATTTACTTCAAAAGCATCTAGCAATTTAATTCAGAAGCAATGTCCTACTAACATGTGTTCTGGAAAAATTGTTTACTGAAACCGTGAAACTATAGAACATCTATTTTTGGCTTCAAATGCTATTTTTTCTTTTTAAATTCATTTATTACTTCTTCAATTATCTTTCAACTTCTCTTTTAGTGCCTTTGAAGTCATTCACGAATTAGTTCTGCTCTATTTCATCTTGGTAATACTTGAAATGTTCTAGACAGTAATGCAAAACTACATAGGGGTTAAATTGAATAAAAATTGTTCTGTAGTGGAACCAATTTTGAATAAAAACGCACCGTTTCAGAAACCTTTGAATATCACGTTTGGCGAGTCCAGTTGATTTGTGTCCTTCACATTCTGTGGTTTCCGGTTTTCCGTGTGACTAAAAGTATCGATGCCGTCCAAGACAGGCAATTGAGGAATCTGAATTTTTTCATACTCCAAACTGTACTTCTTTCTAAAAATCATCAGTCGGAATAATGCTTGCAGACTAAAAGAGGTAAGCGACTTTTTATGCTTATGGGGCGTTTTGGTGCAGTATTTTTTTGACATTACTAGCACTATTAAATCTGATTGAGCAATTGTAAATACTCTTCATTTATCGTACCTTATGTATATTGTGAAACAGAATACTTAGGAACTTTCAAAAATAGCATGTGCTACTAAATAATCGTGCTTCACGATTTTTTCTTCAGCGATTCGTAATAAGATAACACAATCCTTCCGATAAGTACGCCATGGAAAGCACGAACAGCAATGTTTGAAAAACTTTCTAAGAATTCTTGCTTCAGAATTTTTTTTGATTACAGTTTTAGTTTTTCTGATTACAACTCATAACACTGTGCGGTAGAGGAAATGTTATTACTGTTTTAACATGAAATGAACGAAGTTCCAGATTCAAATCGTGAGAGATACATGAATCCACTGTTCCAAAAACTTTTGAAATTTTTGACTCTCAATGTGCTCTGCTCAATAATAGAAGAAAAATGCAATGATATAAATATTAGGCTCCAGAAAAGAACCTGAAAAACTTTTAAAGAAAATATCTGTTTTAGAATGTGTATAATAGACACATTTATTCGTGTATTTTATTGTTGTGTACTTTTTATTAACTTTGCAGCTAATTTTAGTACAGAGAACTACAGTTCTATATTTTGTATCTTCTCTCAATCAACAGAAAACTATATTTGTTTCTAGTACTTTCATACAGAGAGAGAGATGAGAAGTGCTGAGATAAACTGTGGAGTAATCTCCGGCTAATTATCAATTAGTGTTTCAGCCCTATGTAGTATCGAGTTCCATATTTTGAATGTGTTCAGGAACTTGCTGAAACTTGAAAATTTTTTGACAGAACCCAAAAAAATTGATAATAAAAATGAAAGTTGATATTTGATGCGATAAAACGTGAAATAAAGACATGGTGTTCTCAAAAACAGTTATGTTCCTAGAAGATTTGAACTCTTTCAATAATAGCTACTTGTTTCGTCGCAAATGGTGTCCATAAATTTTCAGTGAACATTTATCTTTGTTAGAATTAACACTAGCCATAAAGTATGAAAACATCAGAGCTGTGCGGAAGTAAAATTTTTTGAAAAGGAAGAAGGAAGAAGGAAGAAGGAAGTGAAATTTTCAAAAAGGAAGAAGGAAGAAGGAAGAAGGAAATAACTTTTTCAAAAGGGAAGAAGGAAGAAGGAAGAAAAAAGTGAAAAAAGCCCGGAAGAAGGAAGAAGGAAGGAAGAAGGAAGGAAGAAAGAAGTTGGGTTCCGAACCGGGAAATCGGAAGTTAATTTTGAAAATGACAAATTTGACGAAACTTTTTTCTGATCATCTCTGAAAACGAATTTTGATGTTGTTTCATACAAAATTCCGTCAAAAACCCCCAAAATTCCGCCAAAATTCCGTCGAAAATTACAAAATTTTAGTAAACTTTTCAACGGAAGAAGGAAGAAGGAAGAAGGAAATAACTTTTTCAAAAGGGAAGAAGGAAGAAGGAAGAAGGAAGTAAATTTTTCAAAAGGGAAGAAGGAAGAAGGAATAAAAAAGTGAAAAAAGCCCGGAAGAAGGAAGAAGGAAGTCGAAGGAAGGAATTCCGCACAGCTCTGGAAAACATGTTTGAAACAACCTACATCCTATCCTAATTCAGAAATACAAGTTCATAAACCAAGATTTTTTCTCTAGAAACTTATTGTTTCATGGATTGCTTAATGTCACTACCATACTCTCACATCAATTTCTCTTCATTCTTTTTTATCAAGATCTAACATTTGTATTTCAAAGAAATCTCATTTGGTTTTGTTCTGAATCTGATTTTTTTTCTAATTTTTATATTTCACAACAGTTCCAAAGCTAAGGGCTGCGTTGTTTTCTATAATTTCGTACAAATTAACGATTTCACTCTAGTAGTTTTTTTATGTGTAAAATGTGATAACCAATGTAATTTCTACATACGTCACGAATGAAGTATCAATTGTTCAATTTGAAAGGCAATTATCATTTTCTTGAAATCTTCATATTTTCATAGCAGTGAAACCGAGAATGTGACAGTGATACAGATATTCGGAAAATTCATCGAATTTGTGTCAAATGGTTACAAATGTCATTTTTTCTGTTTTCTTTTAGACATTCCTTAAAAGTTACATGTCTATTCTTCCCGGGGCTCCAATCTGGTAGTAAATATTTTAAAAGAAGTGAAATTTTAGTTACTCGATAAAATCAAGAAAGCCTGTTCCGACCCGTTTCTGTTTCAGCAATAACGTGTTATGATAGGAGGGAATGCTTGATGACATATAAAAATAAGCAAGTGACAGTGGAATAATTTGAATACGAACTCCATCAGTTTCAGTATGTTTCTAAAACAAGAGTAACCACACAAGTTTAGTAAATAAACAAAAGCATTTATCTCATTTTTTTGAAACAAGAAAATTGTAGTCCTGAAAATTTCATCCGAATTTGCACACAAGCTCTCACATTCAATAATCCTCACTCTTTCCAATAGAATTTTTTTTACTAGTTCTAATATGTAGTAAGATTTTCTTAATGATTTTCAAACAGTCTTCATGTATATTCATTGTTAGAAATAGCAGTTCATTAAATGCTGTAATTCCCAAAGTATTGCAGTAATATGGTTTATTTTCAGTCAGTTCTCTTGTAAATCGTTTCACTCGAATTTTTCCAGATTTGAAAGAATTGTGTTTCAGTATAATCATTATTTCCCACTTATAACCTGACTGCAATTGTTCTTTAATCACTCAAACAATCTGTTTAGTATTTATTAAACTTTTTAAATCAGAATCGTTTACAGTTCATAGAATCGAAAAAAAAACATTACACTTGCTGAATACGGTTACAAAACACATTGAAATTCCCCAAAACTGATGGCAGTGAAACTTATATTCTATTTTACCTTCTTGAAACACTGAAAATGTTCCATTCACCTTTTTTCTAACGTTTCTGTTTAAAGTTACTGTTTTACGAGTACTACTTAAAATGTACAATCTGATTCTTTCAATACCAAAAATTGGATGATGGTAGACTGATTAAACCAACACACTTTTAAATGTCATGAATAGCACCACGCTCATTATTTTTCGCTGTTTGAAAGCTGGAGGCTTATTTTATGTGAGAATATATTCATCTCACATACAGAAACCAGCATGTCAATTGTACATATCAGTGAAAAATCCACCTTCCGAAAACTTCTGCTTCAGGAGTTCCAAAAAATGGTTGTCATTTTTTAGCTGTAATTTTTACTTAGTCCCGATGTTCGTCAGCCTATACCTTCTTTATTTTGGATTTTTTAACTTTTTTTGAAAGGCTGGGAAAGTTTTTCTCGATGACTAATAATTCAAAACTGTATTCTGATTTTGACGAGCCAACTGTTATTCCATTTTTACTTGCTTCATGTTTCAAGACAGCGAGAAAAAGAATTTTAACATTTTTCAAACAGTGAAAGCCGTTTTTTCAGATGATATTATGAAACTAGCATATTTCGGTTCAAGACAATAACCGTTTTGTTCTAATCCATAACTTAGAACAAAATTTATTCCCTAATGGTCTGGTGTCTGGAAATATGCACTAGGATCTTTAATACTGCAGATTGTTATGCTTGTTGAACAGGGAAACGTGAAACAGACTTACATATTTGTGTTCCTAACTTCACAATGTGTACTTAACTTGGTTTTCCATTGTTTCGGAAGTTTCTTTCAAAATAATACCGCAAACTTTCACATTTCTGTTGAATATTTCAATGTGCTTCCGGTAAGTTATCCACTGAACAGAAAATAGTGAAATTTCAAAACAATTTCAGAAATTACACTTTCGGTTTCACTACTTATCGGTTTTCCTAGCCATCCAATCAGTCTCACGTATTAATTGAGCCATACATCTCAGTTTCAAATTTACTATCGCTGGCAGTTGAGGCTGTCGCAACAACACTCCGGGTCCTGCAACGAAAACTTCTTACTGTAGTTTTAAAAATGGGTTTTCAGTGAAATCGACTCTAAATATTTGTTCAAAAAACCAAACATTTAAAAAAATTCAGCCGGCTTATTACAGACCCAAACATATTGTGTCCTAATTTTTTTTCCGTTTCAGAGATTCAAGAACATAATTATTGTTATCATTATTCTATTATCATTTCAACTCTATTGGCTAAACATGAGTTCACACCATTTTGGAAACTTCTGGAATATGAAAATTGAATTTTGGTTTATGTGTAAAAAAAATTTCGATTCAAAAACCGAGGATACAAGTATTATTTTCTGTTTCTGATTTGAAATGTCTCCTGTTAGGAAAGCGTTGTTGTACTGTTTTCGATTTTCAACATGAATGCATTTACTGCTAAATTAAAATGAAACTATTGTAAAAGTAATTATCAGACTTGTCAAAAATCGGGCCGGCCCGAGATTTTTCTTGACCGGGCCGGATTCAAAAATGGGTACCCATTTTTACCAATTTTTTTTTTGAAATTTTTCGAAAAAATAGAGTAAAAATGCTTAAATTATCCTACATATTCACATTTTAATTCAATTTTAAATGTTCATTCGAAAACTATACTTTTTTCAAAAAATTTCAAAAAATTTCCAAAAATTTCCCAAAAAAAATTCAAAAACTCAAAGTGTTTTGAAAAAATGTTTCAAAACGGGCCGGGCCGAGATTTTTCCTGATTTTGGCCCGGCCCGGCCCGTATTTCGTTTTGCAAAATTTACCTGTACTAACTGTGGTATATCATTTTTTTTTAATCACAAGGAAATGAATTGCGCGGAACGGTTTTAGAAAATAATTTTTTGCTATCGTGCAGGTGAGAAACAGTATTGAAAATATTGTCTGTTTCAGATAACACTTGACAATGAAATATTATTTTTCTGGTGTTGGGTTATTCCTGTTGGTTGCAATTTTTCGCTAATTTTTACTGTATATTTTCGACTTCTGCCAAAAATAAATTAAAAACTATGCAGTTACAAGATAATGTAAAATTGATTTCTTGAAACAATAATCTATTTGAAATCGATTCAAGCAAAAATGGAAAAGTTTACGGTTTCCCTATTTTGAGAAATGCATAACTTTTTCATCAATAGGGTTTCGATGATCGGTTTCTACATATTAACTTCACTTACACAAAACCTGAAAAAGAACTTCATATCGAATTTTTTCATGCTACCAACAAATTACACATTTTACCTGGAACATGTTCTAGGAGTATTGACTTGTTGCGTTTTCATGAGAGTTTATGTATTTTTAGAAACGTTTATTGACCGGATTGTAAGGTTTTTTGTTCTAAATTTCTTTTCAGTTTAAAGGAGGGCTGAAGTCATATTTTTATATTTCAATTTATACCGCACAGTCTCCCAAACCCCGAAAAACAACTGCAAGCGAAAGTTCTCAGTGGAGCGCAAAGGCTGCGCGCTACAGTAGTCAAAAATAATTTTTTATTAATTTTTCAACTGAAAATTTTGATTTTATTCAAATTACGAACATTAAAGGAAATAAAAAGTGAAAATTGTCAATATTAGCGGCCCACCCCCTCTTACAACTGCGCCCCACCGCAAACGAGAGAGTATCGGTGAGAGACGCAGAATTTTTTCTCGCGCGAATAAATATTTTTACTATTTTTGACCTATTTTCGCTGTTTTTAAGAACAAATTACATTAAAAACTTTCGAAAAACAGTGAAAATAGGTCAAAAACTGTGAAAATAATTGTTGGCGCGAGAAAAAAATCTGCGTCTCTCGCCGATACTCTCTCGTTTGCGGTGGGGCGCAGTTGTAACGAATTCGCTCGGCTAATAACAAAAAACGAGAAAGGCAAAAGCAACATTTCGGAAAAAAGAAAACTATTTTTGGAGCAAAAATAAAGGCGCTGATACAGATCGAAGTTTTGTCCTGAAAATTCGGTTTTTCCATTATTTCTCGAAAATTATTAGGCAAAAAAGTGACCCATCCATCAGAAATCAAGATCTATTTATTGCGGATTTTTTGAGCTATAATTGAAATGAAACCGTCAAGAAATGGAGAGCTGGATACAGTTTGAAGTCGAGAATTCGCCACAATTTTTCCAGTGGAAAATGGGGTTTTATTAGAAAAAATATCAAATGCAACACTCAAAAGACATGATATCATGGTTTTTTAGAAGAATAATTGTTTTTCTTTGATGTATTCATCACATTAACCTTTATTGAAGTGACTTTTCAACCTTTAGCTTTACGCTAAAAATTAAAAAATTCACTTTTAGACCTGCAAATTTCTCAAATTTTCGTTTCGTGAGGGGAGATCGAAAATTTCCTTGCAGTTCTTACTCGGACTTTGGGAGACCGTTTACCGTAAAAAAAGAAGAAGAAATCACGAAAATGTGTTGAAAAAAGCAAGAAAACGAAAAATCGAGAAATAAAAAGAAATAATTTTGTCCGAGAGGACTACACAAAGGGAGAAATTCGCGTGGGAAAACTCTTCCACGAAAGCTCTATTTGAGCCGAGAAAACGTGAATTTAGAGCGATTAGAGCGATTTTAGCACATGCTCTAATGATGAAAGTTGCTCGAATTTTCTGACGTGTCAGAATCTGAAATGAATAAATATGATTTCAGTCCTCCTTTAAATATAAACACTTACTGTTCCGAACTTTGCCAAGTTTTTCACAAAGCTTTCAATACACCTAAACTTCGAGAAATGAATTGTTATATAATAAGTTTGAAATTCAACAGAATCAAAAGACCACTGAATCCCGTTTTAAATTATTCTCATTTATGATATGTTCCTGCAACAGTAATATTTCCGAACATTCATATGATAATTGAGTCAATTTACCAGTTTGATTTGCCAATTTGTTCACAAAGCTTTCAATACACCAAAAATTAGAGAAATTCATCGTTAAAAGTTTGAAATTCAGCTGGAAATAAAGTCCACCGAGTCCCGTTTCAAATGTTACTCATTTATGCTATCTTATCGTTACAGAAATTTTTCCTCCATATTTTCGTGTGCCAAAATTAGATATTTCTAGTGTTTCACGAACATTTAAACATTCGAGAGATTCATTAGTGTATGTTTCTTGGTTTCAAGAATGTGAAATGTGCAAATAACACAAGGTGTACAACAGAGTTGTGCGGAAGTGATTTTTTCTAAAACGGAAGTCGGAAGTCGGGTGCCGGAATTGAAAAAAACGCTTGGAAGTCGGAAGTCAGAAATCGGAAGTAGATTCTTTTTCGCAAACATTCCGAATTCCAAAAATTATAAAACTCGCTAAAATCATTGGAAAATTGGTTTTTGGCTATAGAAAAGCCTATTTTCATCCTATTTGACCATGTTTTCATGTATTTCTGCGAAATGTATTCTTCCCAAATTTTACAGTGTTGGAATGACGGAAGTCGGAAGTAAAACTCCTTATCCGGAAGTCGGAAGTGGGAATTAATATTTTCAAAACAGAAGGCGGAAGCCGGAAGTGAAAAATGCCCGGAAGTCAGAAGTCGGAAGTCGAAAGTCGGAATTCCGCGCAACTCTGGTGTACAATAGTTATTCGGAAACTGAACATTTAACAAAAACCGTATCTGTTTCACATACGTTTTATCTTAATAGTGCATTCCTTGCGTACAGTATCCAAGTTTCTCAAATAGCACTTTAGGAACATCATAGCATAACTCCGAATAAACTTTCAAATTGAAAAACCAACCGAACAATGGCTATTAGTCAGTTTTTTTTGTCTCAAAGTTGGACTGTCGCTACAATTTTTCACCTGTTTCAGGACGTCTACTATTATTTAATTTGCATTTTGTTGACATTGAAGTGTGTTCTTTTAATATATATCGAAGCCTTCTAATTGCATACGAATCAGTTTTTGTTTTGATATAATAACTTATTCTTTTTTAGAAAAGGTGTGTGCTGGGATGCACTTATCCGAGATTGCTATCCTGAATTTTTCTCAACTTTTTCACATTTATTCATTTTGGAGATTTCTTGGCAGAATGCTCTCTGATGTATTGAAAACCTTGGCGCTTGCATTGTTCTAGTCGGTCAAAATCGTTGAACACGAAATGTTTGCATTCAAACAGAAGGTTCAGTTTAATCACAGTTCAACATTGAGTTCTTGCGATTTGTGATTACTGATATCGAAGAGTACAGCGTGAACCAACCAACAATGTGAATAAAATATAGTTTACTTTATAACTTGATGTTGAACTATTGAAACAGAATAACTTCACTGTTTTAATAACGTTTCTTCTCTAGAGAAAAAACGTTTGATAAATCTATTGCAAATAAATCAAGGATTTTTGAAGGTTTAGCTATTTTGATAGTAGGGAATCTCATGAGTTTTTCCATTATAGTTTTCATAAACTTCTGGTTTCACGCAATTACCATTCGAGCATTCCAAAAACTAGAATTAGAAAACTCATTCAAAACAGTAAAGAAATACATATGTAAAGTGGGAAAAATAATTTAAAATTGAAAAAAACGTAAACAGACTGATTCAAAAGATTTGGATATTTTTTTTGTTCGTTTTTCTTAGTGACTCATTTTTCCCTGTCTCAAACTGTATTTGTAACTTTGAAAATTTTCATTTCTGCAATCAGTCTTACCAGTCATCGCTTATAGTCAGACCCCTTTTTTTTCAAAAAAAAAAAGAGGAAGGTTAAAGCGAAAACAATTTATTTGTGTAATTAACACTTCTGAAATAAGAATGGACACTTATGCTAAGCTTGACACAGTTATCATAATTTTTCATTTAACATTCAGAACCGTGATAGACATAAAAATATTTTTGTTGTCGGGTGTTATGTTTATTAACAATTATTTGTCAGATCTTTACTACTCTGAAAAAAAGAAACAGATTTTGGCGGTTTCATAAAACAGAAAAGCATAATCGAATGTATAACTTTTCAATAAGAACTAGTTACATAGGTGATCCGTTTATAGGCGCTCTTAAGCAGACAAACTACTTAGGACGGATGATTGTCTCAATGAAAAAATATTCAATATGAAAGGAGTTTGAAACTGTTAAAAACGCGAATAAAATGTATTTGTTCTCTTTTGGTTTTCGAATTTACAGGAGTTCTGAAGTCATGATTTTTACTTCAGATTCCGATATTTCAGATGATTCTAAGAAACTTTTGAAATTGGAGCATTAATGAAATGCTTCAATTCTCGTTCTCCTGACCCAAAAGTAGTATAGGTAAAAAAGTTTTTCCACGCGGTCGTGTAGTCCTCTCGGACAAAATTATTTCTCAATTCCTTGCTGTTTTCAACTAACATTCGTGTCTCTTTCACTTTACATGTATTGCTAAAAAAAAAGAAAAAATCCTTTAAAGCCGTTGACTGTAACATTGGTTGTGATAATAATTCGAAGAATCACATTTTTGAAACCGTAAGCTGCATCATTTTAAGCAATTAAACAGACATGCCGTCAAGCAACAAAAAAACTAATTTTCCCTGAATAATTGCGTTGCTTTGAAACCGAAAATTTTACATTTCTATTATTTTTATTCAAAGAAATCCAAATGAATCAAAATTAAACCAATTATTCAATTAACTCAATTAACTCAAAACTTATAGTTCTGCTTCTGTCCGAAGCTGTTCTCATCCCATGGCTGATTCGATGGTCCTGGAGTGGCCGTGAGCGGGTATGGGTCCTGTTGCCAAGAGTGTAGCGGTGGTAGATTATTGTATTGAGAATTCAGATCCATATTAAAAGAAATTGGTTCCATTTTAACATCGCTGGATGGCCCTCGAGTCATTGATGAGTTCCAAAACTGATATTGATTCTGAGAATCAGAAGTAGACGCTCCTCCGGATGTGTAATTCATATCGAATCTGGAATTTTCGGGAGTGGGCTCCTTTTTAATTAACGGTCCTGGAGTTATCGATGAGCCCCAAAACTGATATTGATTCTGAGAATGAGAAGAGACTCCTGAATCCCTTCTAGAAGTTGGTGACTCAATTGACGACGCCACTGTGCTATTCATCGACGAAATTCCAGAATCCCATGTTGAATCCTTTTCTGAATTCTCCACAACATCCTCCTTAGAATCCTCCTTATAATCCTCCTTATAATCCGGTCGAGCGAATGGATTCTTGTTTGTTTTCAATTTTCTGACAGCTTCGTTCTAAAACAAAAAATTTTCTTTAAAATCTGAAAACTAAAAATAAATTTTACCTTGTAACCAGTGACCGCAACGAATTGTGTCTCCTTGAACACGAATGATTTGAGGAATTTCTTCTCGGTAGATTGCATATAGTAGACTGATAGTATGGGGGTGTAACGGCAGTGGCTGGTGACGAAGAGCTAAAAAATACAAATTTAAGATTTTGCGTATTTGGGAACAGAATCGGATTCAGTACGTTGAGAGCTTTCATAAAAGTATAATCATGACGTAGTTTGGAAGAAATCGGGTCTCGCCACGAAATGCTACAGTAATACAGTGTTTTCGCGTCGAGACCCAGAATGAACGGAATATATTCATGATTATACTTTTCCAATTGGTCCTGACGCACTAATCACGAATACATAAATTTTAAACCGCTTTGATCCCACCACGAAAAGTTACAGTACCCCAAACATCTAGATTTTCGTGGCGAGACCCAACATTTTCAAAGTGTACAGAAATAGGTCATGATTATACTTTTTTTGCACCGTTTCATATTATCTCATCTAATTTTGTCAGAAAAAAAAAGAAAAAAAAATTGCCGCAAAAAAAGTTCGAACTCGGGGGGAGCAGATTCAAAAACAAGGTTGTTAACCACTACACCAAACCTTCGCCATATGAGAACAAGTGGAAAAGTGAGCGAAGAAAGGAGGGTGACTCACCGAAATATTCTTGTTTTGATCTGCCTTTGGTTTTTGTGATTCTTCCTTATCTTTTCCTTTTGTATTATATCTTCTAATGCTCTGGATCCTAGCGTTTTTGAAATTGACACCTCCACCCATGACTCCAGCAAATATCTCATTACTCTCCAAATCTGCCTTCACACTTTTCCCAGTCTCTTTCCACTCGCCACCTCTGTATTCCATCAAATAATTCTTGTTGACTCGTTGGAGTTTCAGCCCAAAAATGTAATTTGCTGAGTGCGGGAGACCAGCGACGTTGTAGTGGAGAGTGGGGAAGATTTGACGTCCGTTGGGGAGGGTGACCATCTCGTTATCCAGTACATGAAACGCTTTCCACAGTTTTGAGTCGTGCAGTGTGACTTTAATGGCGTCCGGGTTGACTGGCTCGAATGGGGTTTGGACGGGAGGCGCGGGAGGATTGTAGTCTGAAACATATTTCTACTTACTGGCTCTACACACCTCTTACAACTGCGCTCCACCGAAATCCCCATTGAAAAATCTCACAATTTTCTTCGGGTTCGGTAGAGCGCGGTTGTAAGACGCTAACTCACTATTCACATATCCTGTCTGTGTCCAATACTGATTTGCGGCATACTGTAAGTAGTCCTGGTTACCGTGCTGCCCGTTGGGATTTGCCTGCTGATTTTGAGCCGCCACTGGGTAGTTGTGTAAGTTTTGGTAGTAGTTGGGGTACATTACTGAAAATTGTTATGTATGGTTGGGGAACGGAAACACGTTATTAAAAAATTAATAAAGTGAAAAGCTGATATCATCGACATGAAACAATTTTTAATTAAAAAAAATTGATTGAACCCTTATGTCGCAAGAGAGTAAGACAAACGGGCTCTACCAAACTAGAGTCAATAATTAAGCGGGCAACAAGAAACCGGTATATCAAAACAAAAAACCATTTTGCTAGGACAGTATATTACTGTTGCAGGTCTATTAGTTTAGAAATTTTTTTCAGTGGAAAATAATGAAACTTCTCAGGTAATTTTTGGCACGAAGTCGGCATGTATATAGGAGTTTGCCATGAGTTTCTGGAGTTAGCCGTGAAAATGGCAGTTAGCCGAGGTATATGGCAGTTAGCCGGTGTGGCACCGAAATGGGATGGAAACGGCAAATAAGGTCAAGAGGGCGAGTATCCGGCATCTAGGTGGCGTTTGGCAACTAACCGGCGCCCATGTGGCGGATTGGTGCTAGCTTTTTTATTTCTAGCTTTTTTCGGTTAAACCCCGCACAAAAAATATCGAAATTACCAAAAAAATTTTGAGATGCTGCATATGGACTTTCTATGATTCTGTGCCGTGACAAATTCTCAAAGATAGTCTATTTCAATTAAAAATAGCATAGATTTACAACTAACACAATACAAATTTACAATCGATAGACGGAAGTGAGAGAACAATAACCTCATAACCTAAAGTGACTGCTCACGGTATAATGTCGCAAAAATGCGTGAGAATGACAGTGTGACTGCGTGCTCTGCGCGCGAAACGCACTAAATATGAGAAGATACTTTTGAATAAGGGATTAGTTGGGAACGCTTACAAGGTGATGTCACACTTATTCACACTGTCTTGTATGCCATATCGATCGATACATGGGAAACTTGGAACATGAAAGAGGAAAGAATTAAGATGATTGGCACAATGGGAATATCATGAGTCTAATGAAAACAAAAATAACGGTGTATGGATTATTGACTCTGACATCAAACTGAAGTTGAAACATATGTTATTTTTTAATTCATTTTAGTTTGGCATCATATTGGACCTTGCACCACAGCTCTGTTTACCTATTGTCGAATAACCCGTCTGGGTTTTTGACATTATGTTGATTAGTTATAACTGCAATTTTTAGGCTTGTTACTGGCGGCGACCAGCGGGGCTCGTTCACTTTTCGAGAGTTGCTTCTCTCGCCAGTATTCTCACTGAACTTGTGTCAAGCGCTTATTTTCTTGATATTTCTTTTTTAATTTCCATTTGAAAATGAAAAAGCGCGACTAATTGTCCTTTTAATTTTTTGCAATTGCCTCAAATTGATTAGCTAAGCGATTGTTTTGTTGTTCTACAGGGTCCATTTAAGACAGTAGTGTAACAGTAATCCAAACACTTATTCTCACACTTCTCAAAAGTTTAGCTGTTTCGTTTTATGCTTCAATAAATTACATATTCTTTACTGCCTAACGATCGAATAGTAATTTTGAAAAAATGCAATGGTTTTTTGCAAATGAGTTGAAACGGGAACACCGAAGTTTTCCAAAACAAAATTTTAGTATAAGAATGACACCAAAATAAAAACACTTCAGTTCTTCAAATCAGAATTGTTTTGAGTTTTTGGTAACTTTGCTGAAAATCTTTTAAAAAATTTTCAAAAATAATTATTTCTCAATTTGTTCTCGAGGCTGTCGTTCATTTGTCAGTGAACAGTACTATGTTGTTAATTTCATTGTTTGGATCCAATCAAGCTGTTTATCGGAGCTCTACTTTATTAATAATTGTAAAAATCCTTCCTCATGTACACATGCTGAAACAGTTTTTTTTTACTTTAGGTTTTTCTTTGAAAATTTCGAAGCTGAGGAAGAGGATCACTCAAAGTTTTTCATCTTGGAAAAAATGAAAAGCGACCTAGATTGTGGTCAGAAACTGTTTCATTGAATTGTTCTACTATTATCAGCTTACCCGCCTCCGGGCGCGAAAATGCATAAGCTGCATACGGAAAACTTGGCCACCTTTCGTTTTGACTTCGAACGTTTTTCGGTGGGCGATGTAAGTTTTTGCCTTTCCTTCATTCTTCACCATTTTTTCATGTTTTATTGTTATAACTATTTTCAAACCCTTATTTTGCGGATTTTTTTAAATCTTGAAGGTTTTTTTAAAGTTTTGATGAACTTAAGCCCTCTGAACCAACGAATTATTGAATCTGTAGTCAGTCAACACAACCTTATGAAACATACATTTATCTGTTTCAGAAATGTTTTATCGAGTGTCTGATCCGCTGGTGATTGATATATGGGAAGTTTTTCAACCACACTGACGATTGAGGAACTTCAAGCTTATGTTCATAGCTGGAAGAAAATCGATTTCAAGCAGATTTTTGATTCATTCTCTAAAAAAAATCTAACTGAAACATAACCAAAATAAACCAATTGATTCTCAAATCCCACCTGGTGATAGAATTTCAAACTTTTGTCTGAAAATACTATTAATTTTTTCTATGTTTCAACTTTTATATTTATGACGACTGTCTGCATAATATACACTATCCAGTGTTCTTTGTTTTTTAAAACACAACAGTTAGCTTTTGCCGTAACAAAGCATTATCGTGTTTTATAAAATGTCAGTATTGCTGGAAAACTCGATTTTATGCGATATTTTAGTAGAACGGAACTTTGCAATAAGGCTTCCATTAGGTCCAGTCGGGTTCGGTCCGACCGCCGACCGACGCCGACCCGACCGACTGCCGACCGACCGACCCGACCGAGGTCCGCATTTGTGCGTGAAGTGTTTGCGTATTTATCGGCGGAAGTTTAAATTTAGTTTATTTTTTTCACAAATTTCATAATTTCCCGAAATTCAAATTGTGAAAATGAAAATCGAAAAAATAAATCTGTGCTCGTAAAAAATAGCACCATGACCGAAAATTGGTGTTAAAAATTGTTTTTTTTTCCGATTTTTTTTTTCAAAAATTGTCGTCAAATATGGCGCATGCAGACAGAAAAAATTGCGTAGGTCGGCGATCGGTCGGTCGGGGGTCGGTCGGGTCGGCGGTCGGTCAGGTCGGTCTAAAATTGGACCGAATGGAAGCCTTACTTTGCAACATCATAGCTTTGAAAAAAATTCGAAGCAACTGTTTCAGAATAACCAGAAGACCTCGTTTCGTTAATTTGGTATGTTTGTACCATTGCCCAAAACTATTGCTAGCACTTTTATTGGAAATTAATCTACCAAAGTCTGTTTTATAAAAATGTATATCCTTAATTCATTTTTATCACCGGTATTTGCTCATTTTGAAATCTTATGAACGACTCCTCCGTATTTTTTCAAAATCTCTTTGGTGGAAATTTGCTCGTTTTATACCGCTTTGAAAAATTTATTCGAAAACAAATTTCATTCAATAGGCGCTAGGTGGGAACACCTGTTTCGCAATCACGATAAAAGTTTTCAGGTGCCGTTTTAGATGTTAGATTGATTTTTTTTCTAATTTTCCAGTCCCAGTGAGTGTGATTGAAAGAACCAACCTAAATGAAGAGCCTGATAGGATATGATTTTGGATTACGGTAAAGAAGATCTATTGGTTATAAACCCGCTTATTTTCCAGCTCACGATTAGGATTTTTTGTTATTCTTTGAAATGAATTGCGCGCAACGGTCTTAGAAAATAATTTTTTTCTATGGTGCAGGTCAGAAACAGTATTAAAAATATTGTCTGTTTCAGATAACACTTAAAAATGATGTATTATTTTTCTGGTGTTGGGTCGATCCAGTTGGTTGCAACTTGCCGCTAATTTTTTCTGTATATTCTAGACCTCAGCCAAAAAAAAATAAAAGCTATGCAGTTACAAGATAATGTTTCATTTATTTGACAGCTGGTTAAGTTTGATTCAGCTTTTGATTTTTTTTTGATTGCATTTTTAATTTTTAGTCGAAAACTATACTTTTTTCAGAAAAAGTTTTGTTTGTCCAAACGTTTTTTCGAAAAATGGTTCAAATTGGGCCGGGCCGGGCCTGGCTACATGCCGGGATTATTTTTAATTTCGGCTTGGCCTGGCCCGGTCCGTGGCAAGTCTGAGTGTAGCCTATTGTGCCCAGCCAGAATTCTCAGTTTCATTCGTTTTTTTGAGTGATTTTTGAATCCCAGAAAATACTCCTCGGGTGGTTTTAAGACATTTTTAAACTTTTGATATTGTCTAGTGTAAAACTAGTTTCCCAGAAAAAGAGAAGAAAAGCAAAATGCCGACATTTTCCTGACAGCTTTTCTTTATTACTATTTTCATCTTGTCACTGTTTCGAAATGGTAAGAATATTTACTTTATTTTCAGTGTATTAATTCCAAGATGGTGTCATAAATATGAAGAAAAGAAATAATTGAAATTGTTTTCAAAAATTATAATCTCACAGTCGAACTTTTACTTCGGCGAAAAGCTTCACAACTTGAATCATAATAAATCTGTTCGTAATTTTGATGTCTGATTTATTTACTAGCTTATTTAGCTTATTACTAACTTATTTACTAGAAAGAAAGAAAAAAGTATCGATTGGTTACGATACTCAAAAGCAAACTTTTTTGCAATTTTTATACTTTTCATCTTTTGAATTACGACTTCTGTATAATAACCAGGCCATATCAAAACGGAAAAACTTAAAATTGAATTCATTGAACACAAATACTGAATTGTTTTTTTTTCCATAATTTTTCGTAATTTTTTTCGTACTTATTGGTGGCGTGAAAAATTGGTGTTTTGAGTAAGTTATTACTGTACAATACGTATTTTAAGCCTCACAAATATTCCAACCTGTTGTTTCTCAATTTTTCAACACGCGTTCTCACAAAGTTGAACAAATTTCATTGTTTCATGAATTCCATAATGTTAAAGTGGTTCTATCCGCGTTTTTGAAAATTTGGTGAGATTCTATTGTCAACTATTTCCCCAAAGACGTCGACAACTTAAAGGCTGAATGATGACACTCATGTGGCAGAGCTGTGCGGAAGTAAAATTTTCAAAAAAGGAAGAAGGAAGAAGGAAGAAGGAATAACATTTTCAAAAAGGAAGAAGGAAGAAGGAAGAAGGAACGAAAATTTTCAAAAAGGAAGAAGGAAGAAGGAAGAAGGAAGTGAAAAAAGCCCGGAAGAAGGAAGAAGGAAGGAAGAAGGAAGGAAGAAGGAAGTTGGGTTCCAAACCGGGAAATCGGAAGTTAATTTTGAAAATGACAAATTTGAGGAAACTTTTTTCTAGTCATCTCTGAAAACGAATTTTGATGTTGTTTCATACAAAATTCCGTCAAAAACCCCCAAAATTCCGCCAAAATTCCGTCGAAAATTACAAAATTTTTGTGAACTTTTAACACGGAAGTCGAACAATTTCAACGGAAGAAGGAAGAAGGAAGAAGGAATAAAATTTCAAAAAAGGAAGAAGGAAGAAGGAAGAAGGAATAAAATTTCAAAAAAGGAAGAAGGAAGAAGGAAGAAGGAATAAAATTTCAAAAAAGGAAGAAGGAAGAAGGAAGAAGGAAGAAGGAATTCCGCACAGCTCTGTCATGTGGTTTTCCCCGCAAAACTAGGCTCATCATCGCCTTACTAATCTCTTATCTCAATATTGTTTCAATCTGTTCACTAATTAATTTTTTTTATCTCTTTTCAATCACCTGCTATCAGAGATATTCAAATAATTATAATTTAAATCACCTCCTTTAATTCCCTTTTGTCAGTAAACGCGCTCTGTCGCACAGCGGCAGACACGCACTCTCCTCCGCATCAATACTCTCTGAAATGCCGCTAGACGCGAGCGTGTCCACCGCGCATCTTTATCCTAAACTCGTTCAACGAGTGAGGTTCATACTACCACCCTTCGTAGAATGCGTTGAGAGTGTGTGTTTCTCGGCAGAATATTTCCGTTTATTTTTTGCCGAATATTCTAGCCATTTTTAAGCGCGGACTGACGCTAGGGAAACCAAATTCTCCCCCTTTTTGGGTCATTTAGGCCATTTTTAGTGATTCGCTGCTGTGAGCGCCCAATCGGCCCCCTTTCGACCAGCAGAACTCCCAGTTGGACGCTTTTCTAAATATTAAATTTTTTCTCTTAAGTTTTTTTCTAATTTTTCGTAATACCACTTTCGTAATACCGTTTACGACTTGTCTTAAACTTGTGTTCTGTTGTCGCATCGCTTATCCTCACACTTATAGCCGTATTTTCACACATTTTTATTCAGTTTGGGAAGGTTTTATCAGGAGCGGGTCTGTCTCCGACCGCATTTATGACCCGTCTCCACAGATTCTCAAAATTTTCTAGTGTGGTAAAATGTGACACATAAAATCACATGCTTTACTATAAAAAAGGAACACTCGCTTCTGCTACTGATCTGCAAAAAGCGCTATGCAAGAAATATTGGTATTGACTAATCTATGTTATCCAGATTTGAAACAATCTAATCATAAGCTTCTATAATTCAAAGTAATTTTTCGTTTTGTTAAGACAATATTTACTGTTACATCAGTTTTTCAATTTCCCTCATATTATTCCTGTCTAATTACAAGATAGAATCATACAGTCTTTATTATTTTGTTTCATGATATTCCAGTTGTTTCCCTTAAAAAGAGATGGAACCATGTTCAAAATTTTAAATCTTTTGATATGGATCGACGAAGAATTTTTGGTAAAATCGAAAATCCTCTTCTTCGTAAGCTTGAAAATCAGACTCGAAAATGTTAATCACAAAGAAAAATCTAGTAGTAAAAATAACATTACATTTCAAGGAAACGTCTTCTCGCGCACGTGAAACTGTATTGACAAGAGAGTTTTCTCATTTTCTCTACTAATTTTAGTTCATTTACGATTTTATCAGAAATTTTACGCCAATCCATATAAAAATCTAACATTTCCAAATGGTTCCATTCCCTTTTAAGGTTGCTCTTGTAAAACATGATAACAGTTTTATTCATTCTAAGTTTGATCAACCGGGAATTGCTTATTTTCCCAGCCACCAACTTATAATGATAGTGTGAAACAGGAATGTTACTCGAAATCAAAAATTGGCTTCAATGTTTCATGTTGTTATAATTATAGCTACAGAAATTCCATAACATTTCCAAGAATTATTTTGAATGCTCTTACCAGATTTTGTGAGTATTTTCGGTGATCCTCAAAAAAAATGGTACGGTTTCAAAAAGTCTTATTCTGGTTCACTCAAAATAAACACCAATTTTCTGCTTCATACAATTTTTAATTTTTGAAAACTTTCCAATTTGCATTGTCGGATTTCATTTTTCCAAGGCTCTTACTAACAAAATTCACAAAATGACAAATAATAAGTTGAAAACAAAAAAACTGTTACAAGAGGATAATTTGCATCATTTGATCAATGTTTTGCAATGGGTTTTGAGTGAACTCAAATACAAAAATGAAATCGCTTTCAGATACAGTTCAAGACATTTTATGTTAGGCTTGCATAACATTTGAAAATGTGGACAATACATGCAATATTAAAATAACATTCTTATTTTTCAGAATCTTTTTTTTTAAATGCACAGTCTCCCATACTCCGAGTAAGAACTGCAAGGAAATTTTTGATCTAACCTCATGAAACGAAAAATTTGAGAAATTTGCAGGCCTAAAACGTTATTACTTTAATTTTTAGCGTAAAGCTCAAGGTCAAAAGTAAGAAAATTTCAGTTTTAGAATTATTCTGAGAGCATTATCCACCCATTCAATCTTAAAAAATCCTGGTTTCAGATACTTTTTCAAGTCGAAAAGGCAATTTTTCATTTTGATTTCGGAAAAATCTACGGGATTTTTTCATTTCTCAACATTATCCGACGAATGATAGCTCAAAACGTGCTCCGGAGATTTGTACACATTTCTGTAGGACGGTTTTTCAATTTGCTTATTAGTTTTCGAGAAAATAACAAAAAATTGAAAGAAATTCGGAATTTGATCGATTTCTCAAAAACTAATGAGCAAATTGAAAAACCGTCCTACAGAAATGTGAACAAATCTCCGGAGCACGATTTGAGCTATCATTCGTTGGATAATGTTGAGAAATGAAAAAAATCCCGTAGATTTTTCCAAAATCAAAATGAAACATTGCCATTTCGACTTGAAATAATATATGAAACCAGGATTTTTTGGATTGAATGGGTGGATAATTCTCTCAGAATAATTATAAAACTGAAATTTTCTTACTTCCGACCTGAAGCTTTACGCTAAAAATTTAAGTAATAACGTTTTAGACCTGCTAATTTCTCAAATTTTTCGTTTCATGAGGTTAGATCAAAAATTTCCTTGCAGTTCTTACTCGGAGTCTGGGAGACTGTGAAATGTTATTTTAAAGTAAGAAAGAAGTTCGCCTTTTCAAATTTTATTATTGTTGCAACCAACGATTTCAAGGTAACCAATATGAACTGTTCTTGAATCTTCATACACATATACGCCAAACTGATACTGGAAATACTGTCAAAAAAGTATAGCGACAGATATTCTCTCAAAACTATTATTTCCACATATCCTCGAGAGTTTCACTTTTGTAAATGTAATTACTGTTCCGCCACGACGATTTTACTTTTTTTAATTCTCATAAGACAGTGGAAGTATTATTGACATAGTGATTATTGTGTAACTTATTTCCAATTCCCCCTGTCTGCTCCAACAATGTGCTTGTTGTTCTTTTATTGTTCTTCCCAGTTGTCATCAGTAGCTTACTCTGTGTTCTTACAGTGAAGCCGAGCTAGATCTCCATCGATAGCAAAATATCTACAGCTCAAAAGAGAACATCAAAAACATTTCAATTATGATGAGATATATTACTGTGTCATGTTTTCTGTAATACCATGTATTTTTTTAGAGGTCAATGGTGTCCATGCAATTATTGTGTTATCAATCTACTAAGTGGATAGAAACCAAATGATGATGTGGGTTTCTTGAACAGAATTAGAAACTGTAGATTTTTTATTTTTTCTAGCTCACTTTCACTGTGGAAATATATAGTAAACTGTTGATGCCAGTCAAGGAATAGTAACATCCAAAAACAGTCATTGTTAATTACCGCAGAGAAACAATAAAATTATTATTCAGAAATTTCTAAAGAAAAACAGACCACTATCATTAATGACACATGGGTTTGCATTTGCCACTTTGAATGTTTCATTGTTTTTTAAATTGTTTGATACATGTTTCAAATTGTTTTTAATTGCGATGGGCTACGTTTTGTCATTAATGTAAGCATATTAATATCTGTTGGTTTTCCCTTCATCTTTTCAATCAGTCTGTAAGACTAAAAAGTACTGTTGCAAAAGCACAGTTTCAAAAGTGACGAAATTCGATTAACAATGAATGATGACCCTTATGTGGTTTTCCCTCTAAACTAGGCTCATCACCGCCTTACTAATTTCTTATTTCAATATTGTTTCAATCTGTTCACTAATTCACTTTATTTATCTCTTTTCAATCTCCTGTTATCAGGAATATTCAAATAATTATAATTCAAATTACCGCTCTTAATTCCCTTTTGTCAGTAAACATTCCCTTTTGTCAGTAAAGAATCGCACTCTCCTCCACATCAAAACTCTCTCTAATGCCGTCGGCGGCGAGCGTGTTCGCGTCGCGGTCCACCGCGCATCTTTATCTTTATCTTGTTCAACGAGTGAGGTTGTACTACTATCCTTTGTAGAATGCGAGAGAGTGTGTGATTTTCCTGGCGAAATAGATCCTTATCATTTTCCAGGACTATTTCTAGCCTATTTAAGCACGTACTGACGCTAGGGAAACCTAATTCTCCTTCTTTTTGGTACAGTTGAAATTCATCAAAATATGTGTCTGCTTTTTTTGTTTCTGCTGCAATATGTAATTTTTTCTCATTTTCATTTTATAGTTGAGTCATACTATCAGAAGCGTAAATGTCATGTTTTCCAAACTTTAGACCATTTGTCTCAAAAAGTTCATAAAACTTGTGATTTTTGAATATTTTTCATTCTTCTTCGTGTTGTAGTGGTTTCTGATGGAAACTGAGATGAGCATTACAATTTTTGTCACTGTTTCTATATTTCCTAATATTTCTGAAATATCATTTTTTGAGCAGTTAGTTTTCTCTGGAAGTTTCATAATAAATTGTCTGAAAGCCGGACTACCCGAAAATATGGAACAATATTCAGACCTGCAGGTGAGAAATTGCGCCTACCCGTGCTGCCTGGGCCCGATTTTCGAAAATTTAGTAGAACATTGAGAGATTTTGGAGAGAATCTGACTAAAATGACAGAATTTATGTTTGAAAAGTTGAAATAAAGTTGTAAATTCACCGACAAAAAACAATTTTTTTAATCTTTCACTAACTCACTAATGCCAAAGATGTATCAAAAAAGCCAAAGATGTATCAAAAATATTACATTTTTATGAAACAGTGGAAAATCACCAACTTTCTTGTACATAAACTTCTACAGTTCTACAATTTATTTATAAAAAATTATTATTTCTATTGTCATAAATAGTCTGATATAAATTTTATTTTTATTCTTGGACTCTGAGCTCATTCGTTATATGAAGTAATTCTACTGATTGCATGTACAGCTGCAAAGTTGTAAGGCTGGAAGGCTGTAAAGCTTTTTGTCAACATGGTTGATGAAAGAAGTGTTAAAGAGTGATATTTCGAAGTCTTCATTAGAGAAAACAACTACAAACAATTGTTTTAGTAAAACAGTCGATCAAACCAATCTCTGCATTGAATATTTTCTGTTTAATGAATGTTTCAAATACAATTTTTTTATTGTTTCATTGTTTTTCGTTTCTCTTTACAGTTCACTACAACTTTCTGCTAGCACTGATGTCTCTAGCCAAGTTAAACCCGGTATTACTATTTGTTCCAGTTATCGGTTCATTGAACACAATAATTTGAAAGCGAAAAATATATTTAATTAATAACTTGTATCAAATGAGAATTTTTCTCTGTTTCAGTAACATTTTTATTTTGCAGCATGTCCTTCTGCTTCAGTGCCAAAGATTCTTCCCACAATATTGAAACATTCTGATAGTTTCTTCTAATACAAAATGATATTTGTAGTTCGAAATTCACAAAAATGTTCATTTGAATTTCTCTGCTATCTAGTAAGATACCTTAGGAAAATTTCTGTTTTAGAAGCAAAGCATCACTTCTCAAAAATTGATCAATCAGTTCGTAATTGCATCTGTAATAATTTTGATGTCCGATTTATAACTTATTTACTAGAAAGAAAGAAAAAATTATCGATTGGTTACGATACTCAAAAGCAGACTGTTTTGCAATTTTCATACTTTTCATCTTTTGAACTACGACATTCCTTGTGCAATTCTGGTGTCACCTTTTCTCCATTTTTTGAAAAACAACGTTTATTCTTATAAAAACAATCAGAAAAAAACAAGGGGTTATAAAAATTAAAATTCTTTCTTTTTCGAGGTAAATCTGAGAATCGGCCTCGAAGAAGTCATTCACAACAAAGGGGTCAAAAAAGCGTACCATAATTCAAAGAAAAATCTTGTCTCGCGCACGTGAAACTGTATTGCCAAGAGAATGTTCTCATTTTTCTTTGCCATTTTTAATTTTTTTTATCAGAAATTTCAAGTGAATCCATATAAAAAACTTAGCACTTTGAAATGGTTCCATTTTGCTTTAATGCTGCTCTTGTAAAACAAGATAAGAGCATAATTCTTTTTTTTGATTTATGCTTAAATTGCTTATCTTTCCCAGCCACCAATATAGAATGACAGTGTGAAACAGGAATGTTTCTCGAAATCAAAATTTGGTTTCATGTTTTATGATACTTCTCATATCAATCACATTTTCCAAATTAATTTTAAAACACATAAACTTCAAAGACAGTAAACATAACCGACCCGTTATTTCATTGTGAACGTTTATGTTTCAAAAAAAATTTCAAGCATGATGAGATACATATATTACTGTGCCACGTTTTCTTTAATACCATGTATTTTTGTTGAGGTCAATGGTGTCCATGCAATTATCTTAAAAATTGGTGAGGATAAAAAATTAGGAGAAATTAAAACAGTGTTATCAATTTTTTCTTGAACATCTTAAACAAGTCATAATGCGGGTTTTCTTCTTGAACACAATTAAAAACTGTAGATTTTTTATTTTCTATGAAGATCTAGCTCACATATATTGTAAAGAATATAGTAAACTAATGATGACAAATACTGGTTAATGACCGCATAGAAACAATAAAATTGTTATTTCAGAAATGTTCTAAAAAGCCGTTTTCCATGATTCCAACAGAACATTTTGTTCGGACGTAGCTTTTCAGTTTCAAAGGGTTTTCCAGCTATTTCTGTTTCAAAGTGTTATTTTTATCCCTACTATCATTAATGTCTTATTCAGTATTGAGCGTTTTTGAAAAGACGAAAGGCGGAAGGCGGAATTCCTTTCTACTCAGATCATATGCTAGGTTTGAATTTACTACTTTTCATTGGTTTATTTATTATAACATGATTCAAATTGTTTTTAATTATGACGGTCCCCATTTTGTCATTACTTTAGGGACATTGATATCCGTTGTTTCTCATTTTTTCAATCAGTTCATAAAACTAAAAATATTCTGTTTCAAAAGGTGCAAAAATTGATTGACAATGGCTCTGCTTCCATATGTTCTTCAAATTAGACTAGAAATAAAGTCCTTTTCGTGATGCGTGGTGGTCAGTAGACTGCTTTTTCAATAACAAGTTTTTTTAGAACTTTTAATAGTAAAATAACAATTGAAGGTAGGAGCGATTGTGGGTAGCACAATCGGTGGGGTGAAAAAAAAGGGGAATATCGTGAAGGTGAGAAAATAGGGGCGTAAATTTCATGTTTCCCAAACTTTAACCCATTTGTCTCAAAACTGTCTCAAAAAGTTTATAAAATTTGTGACTTCTGAATTTTTTATTCTACGTTTTGTTGAAGCGGTTTCTGATGGAAAATAAGATAATTTACAACTTTTTGTCACTGTTTCTTTATTTTAAATATATTTCTGATGTGTACTATTAGTTTACTTCATTTCACGCTTATTTTTACCGAAAATTTTGTAAAACCTCAAGATTTCAATCAGTTTGTCGATGGAATCAGTATATTTTTTTTAATCAATTATTTATTACCTCAGTGCAACAGGAAAATTCAACAAGTAAATTCAGAGATAATGATGTCTAATAACTAAAAATTACAGTTTTCTCAATTTTTAAATAATGTACCTTTACTATTGTTTTCATTGTGCATTCTTAACCTCTTGTTCGGAAATCGCTCAGACGTTCAAACTTATTGATTTTTCCCTCACCGCCTTTTTATCACTTTTCTGAAACAAAAAACTTAACGGTTTCAAAGAGGTGAAAAATTGGCAATCCAAACTATGTGTCTCGATGTCAGATGTATGTCAAGAAAAAGTTCTAATATCAAATATCAATAAAAACTTATATTCGGAAGCTTTTATAGATAACTTTCAGAGGAAATATACCAGAAACATCTGAAAAGTACTGGTTTGTGATAGAATGGCAAGTTTTTTCTGAATTTAAGATTCTGACACACGAATTTCCGTATATAGGCTTAGGCGAATCTCTGATACTCGATGAAAGATTCATTATCTCAAAAATACATTTATTCTTCATGATGTTCATTTCCTCTTATGAAAAGTGTATTTTTGTTTCTAGATCATTTTTGGTATCACTTTTCTTTTCATTTTCAAAATTATAAGTCATCTCAACCAAGGAAGTTTCAGAAATATAGTTTTCATGTTTCAGAACATTCATAAAGCTTGAAGACAACCAATTCTATATTTTGATGACGATTCAATTTTCTACTGAATCTTTGTTTCATTTTTGTGGTTCTTCAATAACTTTCTGCCCTCACATTGAGAGTTGATTCGTGCTATCAATAATTTTCACAAAGTCGCAGAACACTACTAAAGGAAAGTTATTGAAAGTTGCAATAATTATGTCACTGAAACAGAACTATAATGGAAGACATACTTGGAGTATGCATACTATCTGTCAGTTGTATTGAAAAAAGGCGATACGGATTATGGAGACATCGGGTGGAAACTAACTATAGAAATGGTCTAATACAGTATGCACATAGACTTACTGACTTGAGGAATCCAACGTGTTAGGAATTGCTCAGATTGAAACAGATAAGTTTTAAACTACAGGACTAACAGTTTGAGCATTAAAAAATAGGAACTGGGATAATACTGGGGGATGAAGTATTTGCAATGTTCAAATACTCTAACCAACGAATTCTTGGAACTTTTAGCCTTAAACATTGTTTTGGATTTTTTTTTGTATATTTACAAAAAGTTCAATTTCAAGATTGTCTTATTAGATACCGTAAATTTTGTACCGTAAATGGTTCCTAAATAATGTCGGCAGTAGATAACACGAAAGCTAAGTAAAATGGCGTTTGGGAGGAAGATGCATATTTGAAACGACGGAATGGTTAATAAAATCACTAGTATTATCCTGTTTGGATATAAAAGTAGTGAAACAGACATCATTCCATTATTTGTTTTGGGTGCTAGAATGCAGCATGAGAACAGGAAAAATTTATAAAAAATTACTGCATTTCAAAAAAAAATTGTATAATGTTTTAGTAGAAAGACAAAAGAAATCGTTAAAATTTTCGATCAATGACATTTTGATGCTGTCTAGCGCGTAAAAATAAAAATTCTGTTCCGGCAAAAACTGATCATCGTTGAGAATGATAGATGAATTATTGGTATTTTATTATTAGAAAAAGAAAAGACCCAGAAAACTATATCATTTATCCTGACGCCAATAAAACGTACACTTATAATTTAATTTAGAAAATTGATGAAATTGAAAAAACTTTTTAGGAAAGACATGCAGAAAGTCTACTAAAAACAGGACCAATGGATCATGGTGTTTTCTCGGTTAAAGGAGGAGGAAGATGAAATCTTTGGAAGGTGTAAATAGTTCCTGAAAAAAAACAGATGAGCGGCAATTAAGAGATGTCACCGAATCTGGAATTTTACGATGGCAGCAGAAAGCACGGTTAATAAATGCCACATTCGAACAACAAAGTCATAAAACCACCTGAAACTTGAAATCAAAAGTGACTGTTACAGAAAATTCTTCTCTAGGTCCTGTACGACATTTGTTTTCAGTTGTCAAACTTATTGGTGATGTCATCCGAAGAAGTTTCAGATATATAATTGTCATGTTTCAGAACATTCATAAAGCTTGAAAATAATTAATTCTAGACTTGGTTGGTTCACTGTTGTGCTGAAGCTTAGTTTCATTTTTGTGAGTCTTTAATAATTTTTTAACCTCACATGATTGAGAATTACTCAAGCTATCAATCTTTTATAAAAACGCTTAATAAAAACGCTTAACTTTTAAAAAAACTACTAAACGGAGTTCGATGATGAAAGTGATTTGAGAACTACAACACGGTTAGAAATGGTCAGATTGAAACAGATAAGTTTCAAACTAGAGAACCAGCAGTTTAAAAATTTTTGAAAGCTAAGAACTGGGATAATATTGGGGGTATTCGATATACAATTTTCAAAAACTCTAGCCAATAAATTCTTGGAACTTTGAAACATGAAAACAAATTTCGTTAAAAAAATTAATGGTACATGTTATCCTTTTTGGATGTAAAAACAGTGAATTCGACACCATACCATTATTTGTTCTAGGTGCAGAGTACAGCGCGGAAACTTTTTATCAATATGATTGCAGTCCGCGCGACAAAATAAAACTTCTGTTCCGGCAAAAACTGATCATCGTTGAGAATAATCGACATAAGTGAGATTATAGTATTTGAATAATAATACAACTAGAAAACAAGCTATCGATAAATCAATAAATCACATGGCAGCTAAAAATTTGTTTAAAACATGTCACATTCGAACAATGAAGTTATTAAAAAACCTAAAGCTTGAAATCAGAAGTGACTTTTACGGAAAATGACAAGCAGCTTATGGGCGTCCATCCGAAAATGTTACATAAAGTGCCCAACCTGAAACAGATACATCATCTGTTAATTTTCAACGAAAGTTGAGACACACAAAAGGGTATGATACCGTATGTCTATTGTTGTCACTGATGATGTGAAGTTGGTGAAATAGTGAAACGTCTTCTATTTTTTCTATTTTCTAACCACTATTCTGATAATACCGAAGATTGATGTCTTCAAACTCATTGACGACTTGAAACAGTCAGGTGTTTTTTCCACAAGGAGACACATTGAGAATTCTTCCACCAGGTTGTCCATTTTAGGAGAATAAAGTACGATTGTTTATTATGGTCCTCATCGCGTCATTGTTATTTTTCCACGATAATAACATTTATTTATATACTCCACCGCTGCTTATAGGTTAAATTCTCTCATAAAATTTTTCCGTTACAGATGATTTTTCTAACCACTATTCAGATAATACCGAGTTTGATGACCCCAAAATCATTGATGACTTGAAACAGTTAGCTGTTTTTGCGGAACTTCAAATATGACGCATTGCGAATTCTTCCAGTAGGTAATATGTTTTTGTGGGAATAAGGGACACTTGCTTAATATGGTCTTCATCACGTCATTGTTATTTCTCAGAGTAATTGCTCATATTTGTGTACTCCTCAGCTGCTTATAGATTAAGTTCTTTCATAAAATAATTTCAGTTACAGATGGTGAAAATATCACAATTGAACACTCAGAAAACCATTTCGTCTTGTTACGCCATCAGTGAATATTCTTTTACTCTGTGTTAAACTGGCTGTGGGAATAATATTTGTTGAAGATAAAATATAGACGCTCGCCTCGGCTTTTATACTGACCAGAGCTTAAACATAGGTGTGTGGGTGAAAAAATGTAATATTAAAAATAAAAAAATAGAATGATTCAAGGCTCAATCTTATGAATCATCTGATTGGGGAAACGGGAGAGGGAGCGGGAAAAAAGTGGGGGAGTGTAAAGTATACAATTGAGCACATACTCACATTGGTTTCGATTTTAGTATTTTCTGTATCAAATTGTTCTAATTTGCGTGAAACAAGACTAAACGTTAATCGTCTAATATTGATTATTTGTGAATCCTATAATTTTGCTTAACTGAAAATGAACAATTTTACATATGTGAAACATGTTTTTTTTTTCAACTTTGACCACTGTGTTTCAGATTAACAAATTTCATTCTTTCACGAATAGCTTAATATCAAAGACGCTACACAAGAAATTGGTCAAACAAAATAACAAGCGCTTAACGGTAGTTGGCGGTTTATATCGGTTTGAAACAGTAAAAATACGAATATATTTTGTTTCATGATTCTTATTTAACAGAAGAATATTGGTATCGATGAATCTAGGCAATCCAAATTGGATATAAGTTAACAATAATCTTCAAAATTTTAGAGTACTTTCTAAAACCAATATTGACTGTTTCATAAGTTATCCAATTTTACTGATATTATTCATTTCTGATTCGAAATCGAACCTTTTTGTCGTTCTTTTTATGAAATTCACTGCTCCATTGTGTTCAGTTGTTTCCCTTCAAGTGGTGACGGAAAAAAATTTTTTCTCAAAAATGCTAGATGTATGGATCGATGCAGATTTTCTGGAAAAATCGAAAATCCTTTCTTTTTCGAGGTTAGTCGAAACTCGCTTCTAATCAAGATACAACGTCTAGAATTTTTTGAAACTCATTTGAATAGTTTCTCTTTTTGCTCTTTTCTGTTTCGTCAAATACAATCTGTTTCAATTTTTTATTTTTTGTCAGAAACCTTAGTTTTTGTTGAAGTAAGAAGTTATCTTGGAACTTTCTATTGGGTTTTATTGAAATAAAAGTTTTTAATTCATTATTGCTTATTATCGAAACTGTAAATCGACTAACTAGTGATCGAATTGAAGGAGTTCTTGGGAAGTGGGCAAGTCAGAGTTCATAGATAAAATAAATACGACTGAGCGTAAGATTGAGAAAAAATAGGCTTGATATTGGTTTTTTCTATGTTCACTTTCCACTTTTTATAATCTGCATGCTTCAATCTGCAAAAATATCACACCGTTTCTGTTCCACAATATTCTTATATTTCATCACGGGCTATTCATTTGGTTATAGATTGCACATCCTAATATTTTATATGCTATTAAAACTAAAGCTAACTAGCAAGCATGCATCGTTATTTTGCCTGCACATCAGAGCTGTGCGGAAGTAAAATATTTTAAAAAGGAAGAAGGAAGAAGGAAATAACTTCTTCAAAAGGGAAGAAGGAAGAAGGAAGAAAAAAGTGAAAAAAGCCCGGAAGAAGGAAGAAGGAAGTCGAAGGAAGGAATTCCGCACAGCTCTGCTGCATATGTTTTTTTGGCTTTCTACTCCACTATTTTTCCTTATTTCATACATACATTTCTGTTTCAAAAAACTGTTGAATCCACATTTTTCCTTTTTGATAAGTATCATCTCTCACATAATTTTGCGCAGCAGATGGGCAGCTAGTGCGCCAGTTGCCAAGTGGTTTGGGCGACCGCGCCGGTTTTGGGCAAACTGCGCATGGGCAGGTGATGGGCAGCTACTGGGCAGGCAATGCGCGGCGATGGGCAGCCGATGCGCGAAGGTGGGCAGCTGTGACGCGAGATCTGGCATGAGTTTGGGCAGGCAATGCGCGGGGATCGGGCGAACTGCGCCTCAAATGGGCGGGTTGCCGCTGCCATTCCGCAGGGCTGCCCAAATGTCCCGCAACCTGCCCAATGATAGCGCAGTTCGCCCATCAATTACGTGAGCTCTTTATCAGACAGGTTTTGTTTCAAAACAATCAAATAAGCTCAGAAAGCTACTTTCAGTGTTTTAGCCGATTTACCTGGAGGATAAAATCTGGACGGTAATGGTTTTTTTTGTTTGCATCCCAACAGTACAGTTGAAATTTAAAAATTGGGACACTCGATGCTGCATCAAATTTAATTTAGTCTTTTTCACTAAACACAACCCCTTGAAACATTTTATATAAACCTGTTTGAAATCCCTATAATCAAAATTTATTGCTGGAGAAACATTCTGAACATTACTAATTACCCCAGTAAAACAGGAGAAAAACGGGAAAACTCTACAGGAAAATTTGAAGATAATAATGTCCAAATCGCAGTTTTCTAATTTAAAAAAAAACAATCTGTTTTACTATCGTTTTGTTTGCGCACTCAGAAACACCTCCTTGTTCGGAAATTGTTCAATATTTTCGAAATTATTCGTTTTCTCTTCTGTATTTTCATTAGTTTTCTGAAAAAAGAAACTTAACGGTTTCAAAAAGTTGAAAATTGGGTAATCCAAACTATCTGACTCGATTTTCGAATGGTCCTTTTTCAGTCTTCAATCTCCCGCCTTCCGCTTTTTGTGCTCTGCATTTTTCGTAATTGTCTTCAGTGCATGACTTATCAAGATAATTTTCGAATGTCAAATTTTATCAAAAACTGGTTATCGGCGGTTTTTTCTAACATATGTTTCTAGAAAATATACCAGAAACATCTGGAAAAAATTAATTTGTGAAAGAAAAGCAAGTCTATCCCTAAATTAAAGCTTCCGACTTACGCATTTCCGTAAACTGTCTTCTTTGCATCTCTGATTCAGGATGGAAAACTTCTTTTCTCAAAAACATCTACATATTTCTGCTTCAAAATGTTTTTTTTTTATCTGATGAAAAGTGCATATTTGTTTTCTGATTATTTTTGGTATCACTTTTGTTTTCAGTTATCAAACTTATTGGTCATGTCCTTCGAGCAAGTTTCAGAAATATAGTTTTCATGTTTCATAACATTCATAAAGCTTGAAAATGATTACACTTTACACTACATTTTGTCATTGCCTGTTGTTCTGAAGCATTATTTCATTTTTTTGATTCTTCAATAATTTCTAACCTGACATTATTAAAAAATTTTCTAGCTATACATACTTTGCAAAAAATATCACTAAAAGAAGTTAATTAAAAGTTGCAATAATTATGTCACTGAAACAGAACTAAAATGGGAAACAGACTTGGCGTATACCATATGTCAGTTGTATTGAAAAAAGGCGATACGGATTATGAAGAAATCAGGTGAAAACTAACTATAGAAATGGTCGCATACTGTACTTATTGACTTGAGGATTCCAACGTGTTTGGAAATGCTCAGATTGAAACAGATAAGTTCTAAACTAGAAAACTAACAGTTTGAGCATTAAAAAAACAGGAACTGGGATAATACTGGGGGATGAAATGTTTGCAATGTTCAAATACTTTGACCAACGAATTCTAGAAACTTTGAAACCTAAAAACAGTTTTGGATTTTTTTTGTATATTTACAAAAAAATCCATTTCAAGATAACCTTTTTAAATATACTAAAATTTGTACATTATTCTGAAGAGATGTCGGAAGATAACACAAAAAGTGAGTAACAAGGCGTCAGGGGGACTAAGACGTGTATTTAAAACACCAATATCGTTACAATAATTAATAATACATATTATCCTGTTTGGATATGAAAACAGTGAAACCGACATCATATCATTTGTTGTTTTTAGTGCCAGAATACAGCTTGAGACCGGGAAAAAAACTTTTTTAAACTATTATATTCCAAAAAAATGTATTTCGATGTTTCAACTGAAAGACAAAAAAAAGAAATTTTCGATCAATGACATTTTGATGCCGTCTTGCGCGTAAAAATAAAACTTCTGCTCCGTCAAAAACTGATCATCGTTGAGAATGATAGATGAAATATTGGGATTTCATTATTAGATTAAAAACGACCAGAAAACTATATCTGTTATTTTTATGATAATAAAACGTACACTTATAATTTAATTTAGAAAATTGATGAAATTGAAAAAGAATTTTTTTAGGAAAGACATGCAGAAAGAGATGTCACCGAATCTGGATTTAAGAATGGCAACTGAAAATGTGTTCAAAATATGTCACATTCGAACTATAAAGTCATCAAAATACAAGAAAATCAAAAGTGACTGTAACAGAAAATGACAAGTAGCTTTTGGACGAACCAGAGCAACGTCCATCAGGATGGTTACATAAAATGCCCGAACTGAAACAGATAGATCATCAGTAAATTTTCAAGGAAAATACGTATCTTTTTCAAATAAGCGGTGATTTCAAAGAAAGTTATAATGAGAGACACCCATGGAGTAAATATATCGTATGTCTATTGTGGTCACTGATTATGTGAAGTCGGTGAAATAGTGAAATGTTTTATATTTTCTTTATTTTCTAGCACCACTTCCAGAAATGCTGAGTCTGATGTCCCAAACTCATTGACGACTTGAAACAGTCAGGTATTTTTTCTGCAAGGAGACACATTGAGAATTCTTCCACCAGGTTGTCCATTTTGGGAGAATAAAGGACGCTTGTTTAAAATGGTCATCATCACGGCATTGTTATTTTTTCACGATAATAACATTTATTTATATACTCCACAGCTGCTTATAGATTAAGATCTTTCATAAAATAATTTCAGTTACAGATGAGTAGTAATATCACAATTGAACAGTCTCATATTTGGAAAAGACGATCCCTATCATTTTACTTAACTGAAAATAAAACATTTTACATATGTGAAACATGTTTTTTTTTCAACTTTGACCACTGTGTTTCATATTAACAAATTTCATTCTTTCACGAAAAGCTTAATATTAAAGTGGTTTAATCCGCGTTAGTCGTATGCGCGAATCCGCTGAAATTCTCCAAATTTCAGACTGTGGCAAAATGATACACTTAGAAATTGAATAGTATTCTTTGCTAAAAAAAAATTGAACATGTGCTTCTGCTACTGATCTGCTAAAAGACGCTACACAAGAAACTGGTCAAACAAAATAACAAGCGCTTAACGGTAGTTGGCTGTTTATATCGGTTTGAAACAGTAAAAACACAAATATATTTTGTTTCATGATTCTTATTTAACAGAAGAATATTGGTATCGATGAATCTAGGCAATTCAAATTGGATATAAGTTAACAATAATCTTCAAAATTTTAGAGTATTTTCTCGTATTATTAAATCAATATTGAACCTTTTTGTCGTTATTTTTATGAAATTCACTGCTCCATTGTGTTCAGTTGTTTCCCTTCAAGTGGTGACGGAATAATTTTTTTTCTCAAAAATGCTAGATGTATGGATCGATGCAGATTTTCTGGTAAAATCGAAAATCCTTTCTTTTTCGAGGTTAGTCGAAACTCGCTTCTAATCAAGATACAACGTCTAGAATTTTTTGAAACTCATTTGAATAGTTTCTCTTTTTTCTCTTTTCTGTTTCGTCAAATACAATCTGTTTCAATATTTTATTTTTTGTCAGAAACCTTAGTTTTTGTTAAAGTAAAAAGTTATGTTTTGGAATCTGTTGGATATTATTGAAGAAAAAGTTTTTAATTCATTATTGCTTATTATCGAAACTGTAAATCGACTAACTAGTGATCGAATTGAAGAAGTTCTTGGGAAGTGGGCAAGTCAGAGTTCATAGATAAAATATATACGACTGAGCGTAAGATTGAGAAAAAATAGGCTTGATATTGGGTTTTCCTATGTTCACTTTCCACTTTTTATTATCTGCATGCTTGAATCTGTCGAAAAATATCACACCGTTTCTGTTCCACAATATTCTTATATTTCATCACGGGCTATTCATTTGGTTATAAATTGCACATCCTAAAATTTTATATGATATTAAAACTAAAACTAACTAGGAAACATGCTTCGTTATTTTTGCCTGCATTTTTTTTTGCCATTCTGCTCCACTATTTTTTCTATTTTCATACATACATTTCTGTTTCAAAAAACTGTTTAATCCACATTTTTCCTTTTTGATAAGTATCATTTCTGTATCAGACAGGTTCTGTTCCAAAACAATCAAAAAAGCTCAGAAAGCTACTTTCAGTGTTTCAGCCCATTTAACTGGAGGATAAAATCTGGACGATAATGGTTTTTTTTGCTTCCCAACAGTACCGTTGAAATTCAAAAATTCGAAAACTCGATGCTGCATCAAATTAAATTTAGTCTTTTTCACTAAACACAACCCCTTGAAACATATTATATAACCAAAAATTTATCACAAATTATTACTTTTTTAAGAAACAGTTTAAATTCTTCAACTTTCTTGTACATACATTTATACAATCAAAGTATGTAACATAAAATCAATTCCTTTTGCCAGAAATAGTCTGTTTCAAATACAATTTTTGGTCTTGGAAATCGAGCTCAATCGCTAATAGAAATTTTCCACTGGCTGCATATGTAAAAGGTTCTGAAGCTTTTTGTCAACATGGTTGATGAAGTAACTGTTGTTATTATGAAATCTTCATTAGGGATTCAAAAAGTAACCGAGTTGTTATGCAACTTTTTAGCTCGGCACAGTTTTTACAACTGCGTTTTACCGAAATGCCCTTGAAAATGTGTCTTTCTCTCTGAGTCTCTCAATTTCGCACATAATTTTCTTTGGTTGTGGTAGAGCGTTGTTGTAAGAAGCGTGCCGTGCTAATACTCCGCTTTGAGCATTTTTTCTGTTTTCAAACGTTCTTGTGTTGATTAACTTCTCTCACAAATTTGTTCTGTGGCCATTTTTTAACACAATGCAGCACTCTGCTAGAAGCTTTCATTTTATACTGTTACGTGTCAAAATCAATAGTCAAATCCAAATCAAAAATTGTTGGAAGTAAAATCAAAGACTCTTGAAGTGTAGCAGACTCCAACACAGTGAAAAGTGTTTGGACTGAATCATATCGAATACCAGAAAACATCCAGTTGAGAAATAAAAATGACTGCTATAATCACGTATGTATGTGATGCTACCGGAGCAATCTCTCACACCCAAAACAAACAAATTATAGAAATGCTGAAACTTGAACGTAGTTTCAGTAGTTTCAGCTTACTTATGACCATAAATGACTATTGAAAAATGTAAACAGTGTTTCACTATGCTCATCTAAAGAACCATTTAGTGCTAGTAGTGATTTGTTCGTGTCAATAGAATCAGAAACAAAAATATGGTCAAAAAGGAAAAATGAAAGTAAAGGAGACACCCTACTTTTTCCAAAATTTCTTAGAATTTCGAAATCTTTTCCTCACACAGAGGGTGCTGAATCTGTATTGGCAGCCTTATTTGTGTAGGTACTCATTATGAGAATTTTTGCAACCTACATCAATTTAGTACCAGCATTAATATGTATCTCTAGAACAATCCGGTTTCAAAGTGATCAGAAACCTTTAAAAACATGACAGTTCTAGTGAAGTGCACTTAATTTTTACACAGGAAAATATTTATTTTATCATATTGAAACAAACAAAATCCAAGAAAACCTTCACCTCAATTTTCCAATGCTAATATGATTAGAGCTACCGACTAAAAAGGAACACGTGTTTCTGCTACTGATCTGCAAAAAGACGGTACAGAGGAAAATGAGTCAAACGAAATAACAAGCGCTTAATGTTAGTTGCCAGTTTATATCAGTTTGAAACAGTGAAAAAATGTTTTGTTTCATGATTCTTATTTACACAAGAATATTGGCGTTGATTAATCTAGATGATTTATTTTTCATCAGTTATGCAGTTTCACTAATATTTTTCATTTTTGAATGCAAAATCGGATCATACAGTATTTCTTATTATGTTTCATTAAATTCCAGTTGTTTTCTTGGAGGGGAAACCATGTTCAAAATTATTTTTTTAATATGGATCGACTCAAATTTTCTAATAAAATCGATAATTCTCTTCTTGGTAAGTTTGAAAATCGGACTCGAAAAGGATAATCTCAAAAAGGATCTAAGAATAACATTTCATTTCAAGGAAACGTCTTCTCGCGCACGTGAAACTGTATTGACAAGAGAGATTTCTCATTTTCTCTACTAATTTTAGTTCATTTACGATTTTATCAGAAATTTTACGCCAATCCATATAAAAATGTAACATTTCCAAATGGTTCCATTCCCTTTTAACGTTGCTCTTGTAATACATGATAACAGCTTTATTCATTCTAAGTTTGATCAACCAGGAATTGCTTATTTTTTCAGCCACCAGTTTATAATGATAGTGTGAAACAGAAATGTTACTCGAAATCAAAAATTGGCTTCAATGTCCCATGTTGTTATAATTATAGCTACAGAAATTCTATAACATTTCCAAAAATTTTTTTGAATGCTCTTACCAGATTTTGTGAGTATGTTCGGTGATCCTCAAAAAAATGGTACTGTTTCAAAAAGTCTTAATCTAGTTCACTCAAAACAAACACCAATTTTCTGTATCATACCATTTTTAATTTTTGAAAACTTTCCAATTTGCATTGTTGGATTTCATTTTTCAAAGGCTCTTACTAACAAAATTCACAAAATGACAAATAATAAGTTAAAAACAAAAACTGTTACAAGAGGATGATTCGCACCATCTGGTCAATTTTTTGCAATCAGTTTTGAGTGAATTGAAGTACAGAAGTGAAATCGCTTTCAAATAGAATTATGGATATTTTAGGTTAGGCTTGCATGACCTTTGAAAATTTTTGCAATACCTGCAATATTAAAATAACATTCTTATTTTTCAGAATCTTTTTTTTAAATGTTATTTTAAAGTAAGAAAGAAGTTCGCCTTTTCAAATTTTATTATTGTTGCAACCAACGATTTCAAGGTAACCAATATGAACTGTTCTTGAATCTTCATACACATATACGCCAAACTGATACTGGAAATACTGTCAAAAAAGTATAGCGACAGATATTCTCTCAAAACTATTATTTCCACATATCCTCGAGAGTTTCACTTTTGTAAATGTAATTACTGTTCCGCCACGACGATTTTACTTTTTTTAATTCTCATAAGACAGTGGAAGTATTATTGACATAGTGATCATCATTGTGTAACTTATTTCCAATTCCCCCTGTCTGCTCCAACAATGTGCTTGTTGTTCTTTTATTGTTCTTCCCAGTTGTCATCAGTAGCTTACTCTGTGTTCTTACAGTGAAGCCGAGCTAGATCTCCATCGATAGCAAAATATCTACAGCTCAAAAGAGAACATCAAAAACATTTCAATTATGATGAGATATATTACTGTGTCATGTTTTCTGTAATACCATGTATTTTTTTAGAGGTCAATGGTGTCCATGCAATTATTGTGTTATCAATCTACTAAGTGGATAGAAACCAAATGATGATGTGGGTTTCTTGAACAGAATTAGAAACTGTAGATTTTTTATTTTTTCTAGCTCACTTTCACTGTGGAAATATATAGTAAACTGTTGATGCCAGTCAAGGAATAGTAACATCCAAAAACAGTCATTGTTAATTACCGCAGAGAAACAATAAAATTATTATTCAGAAATTTCTAAAGAAAAACAGACCACTATCATTAATGACACATGGGTTTGCATTTGCCACTTTGAATGTTTCATTGTTTTTTAAATTGTTTGATACATGTTTCAAATTGTTTTTAATTGTGATGGGCTACGTTTTGTCATTAATGTAAGCATATTAATATCTGTTGGTTTTCCCTTCATCTTTTCAATCAGTCTGTAAGACTAAAAAGTACTGTTGCAAAAGCACAGTTTCAAAAGTGACGAAATTCGATTAACAATGAATGATGACCCTTATGTGGTTTTCCCTCTAAACTAGGCTCATCACCGCCTTACTAATTTCTTATTTCAATATTGTTTCAATCTGTTCACTAATTCACTTTATTTATCTCTTTTCAATCTCCTGTTATCAGGAATATTCAAATAATTATAATTCAAATTACCGCTCTTAATTCCCTTTTGTCAGTAAAGAATCGCACTCTCCTCCACATCAGGGCTGTGCGGCAACAGCTTTTTTCGGCAACTCGGCAACTCGGCAACTAGCAATTCATGCTTCGGCAACTTTCGGCAACTCGGCAACTTGCCGAAATTTGAACTCGGCAACATTCGGCAACTTTCGGCAACTTTCGGCAACAGTAGTATTTTTTACTAAAGTCTCATAAAAAGTTATGTTCACTCAAACCTAATAACAAAAATTTACAAATGAGACAAGAAATCATAAAGAGAGCTTGTGAAACCACTAAACATTCTTAAAATCAACTATTTTCCATTAATTCTATGGTTTTTGTCAAAACCAAGACTTTTTTGAAGCTACCGCCGAAATTCGACTACAGTTTGTTAAATTTGCATGACTAGTTTTTTTCCGCGGGTCTTGCCCTGATTAAGTCTTTTCACTGATTTTTTCTGTAAAATTGCAAAAATTTATCACGAAAAGAAAATTTAACGTTGTTGCCGAGTTGCCGAAAAACTGTTGCCGAAATTCGGCAACCTCAAACGGTTGCCGAAACATGAGTTGCCGAATTTGGCAACGGCAACTCGGCAACTAAAACTTCGGCAATTTCGGCAATTTCGGCAACCGGCAACTTGTTGCCGCACAGCCCTGCTCCACATCAAAACTCTCTCTAATGCCGTCGGCGGCGAGCGTGTTCGCGTCGCGGTCCACCGCGCATCTTTATCTTTATCTTGTTCAACGAGTGAGGTTGGTACTACTATTCTTTGTAGAATGCGAGAGAGTGTGTGATTTTCCTGGCGAAATAGATCCTTATCATTTTCCAGGACTATTTCTAGCCTATTTAAGCACGTACTGACGCTAGGGAAACCTAATTCTCCTTCTTTTTGGTACAGTTGAAATTCATCAAAATATGTGTCTGCTTTTTTTGTTTCTGCTGCAATATGTAATTTTTTCTCATTTTCATTTTATAGTTGAGTCATACTATCAGAAGCGTAAATGTCATGTTTTCCAAACTTTAGACCATTTGTCTCAAAAAGTTCATAAAACTTGTGATTTTTGAATATTTTTCATTCTTCTTCGTGTTGTAGTGGTTTCTGATGGAAACTGAGATGAGCATTACAATTTTTGTCACTGTTTCTATATTTCCTAATATTTCTGAAATATCATTTTTTGAGCAGTTAGTTTTTCTCTGGAAGTTTCATAATAAATTGTCTGAAAGCCGGACTACCCGAAAATATGGAACAATATTCAGACCTGCAGGTGAGAAATTGTGCCTACCCGTGCTGCCTGGGCCCGATTTTCGAAAATTTAGTAGAACATTGAGAGATTTTGGAGAGAATCTGACTAAAATGACAGAATTTATGTTTGAAAAGTTGAAATAAAGTTGTAAATTCACCGACAAAAAACAATTTTTTAAATCTTTCACTAACTCACTAATGCCAAAGATGTATCAAAAATATTACATTTTTATGAAACAGTGGAAAATCACCAACTTTCTTGTACATAAACTTCTACAGTTCTACAATTTATTTATAAAAAAATATTATTTCTATTGTCATAAATAGTCTGATATAAATTTTATTTTTATTCTTGGACTCTGAGCTCATTCGTTATATGAAGTAATTCTACTGATTGCATGTACAGCTGCAAAGTTGTAAGGCTGGAAGGCTGTAAAGCTTTTTGTCAACATGGTTGATGAAAGAAGTGTTAAAGAGTGATATTTCGAAGTCTTCATTAGAGAAAACAACTACAAACAATTGTTTTAGTAAAACAGTCGATCAAACCAATCTCTGCATTGAATATTTTCTGTTTAATGAATGTTTCAAATACAATTTTTTTATTGTTTCATTGTTTTTCGTTTCTCTTTACAGTTCACTACAACTTTCTGCTAGCACTGATGTCTCTAGCCAAGTTAAACCCGGTATTACTATTTGTTCCAGTTATCGGTTCATTTCATATCGATTTCGACATTCCCACTTGAAGGCGGCTCTTATGTCTCTACACAAATCGTAAATTTATCGTTTTTTCGACTTTCCCGCTGTATATGAACCGAGTCGGCTCGCAAACATCTGATTTTCTGAATATTTGGCTAAAAATTTGTAAAAGTGAGCAATTGTAGCTAAAAAATAGCAACATGTTACCCTTTACCCTCTGTGTTTCGTTTTTCTTTGATTTTCCGCGCTTTCGTCGTTTTTCCGTTCTCTCCTTTTCAGATTTTTCCTTTGTCACCAGTCGACGGCTCCCGGCATTGTCCGCTAGTCCATTCCTGGTCAAAGGAGAATTTTGGCAGTCAACGTCACCAGTCGACGGCTACCGGCATTGTCCGCTAGTCCATTCCTGGTCAAAGAAGAATTTTGGCAGTCAACGACGCGAATCGAGCTGAAAAGACCTACACCTCAGTGTGTAGGCAGAAGAAAGAAGGCCAAATGGATCCAAGAAGTCGTCGTTGGCCAACAATCCGCACGAAAATCGTTGAAGAAAGAAGAACAATTCAGTCTACGATGTCTGCGTTATTCTACGAGGTCTACGGCAGATTTTCTACGATGTCTGCGTTATTCTACGATGTCACAGTCATTCTACGAAGTCTACATCATTCTACGACGTCTACGTTGGCCAACATCCGCTCGAAAATCGCCGTCGAAGCTGACATCTGCTGAAAAACGACGGAACTAGCCCCAGACCCGCACTAGAGACCCTTTTTCGATTGTCGTTCTCATCTAGAATGCCGAAAAACTCTGTGTCATGTCATGGCGAAACTCTGCTCGATTTTTTCTATTCACCCAAGTCGAAATTCTATGAATTTCGCATAAATTTGCGTCATTATGAGCAATTTTGCTTTTAACATGAGCAACAATGCCGTAAATCGACACAAGTTTGAATTTCCCGCCAAAAAGTCGTACTGTCTAATGTTCACCGACATTGCGTACGACTGCGGACTTACTAGGGAATGTCGTGAGTGGGGTATGGAGTTATGGCACGTGACCTATATCATTGGAAAGCTGAGAACACGTCATTTATTTATCTGTTTTTCGTTTTTGCTGAGGACCCTCACAGTTCGAGAAATTTAGGTCTGAAAATGTAAGGATATTTTCCCCGTGAACTCGCGGTCACAGTTGATTTTTGGAGATTTTCGGCAGATTCAGTTCACGTGAAGTTTCAAAATATAATAAAAGTGAAAACCTTAAAAAATCAGCGGTCGAATGGTTCAGTGGTAGAGTTCGGGAATAGTAATCAGAGGGTCTGGGGCTCGATATCCTATACTCGAATTATTTTTTTATTTTTTGTAAAGCTCATAACTGGCTCCCAGAGCAATCTTGGTCACTTTTCCTTGTTTTCGGGGTTCTCTGATCTTTAGAGCATCTCGTTCAGGCCTTTTTCAAAAAAAATTTTGTTGAATTTTTCAAGACTTTATATGATGCAAAAATTTTTAGAATTTTTTTCTGGTCGAAAATGTGAAAGTTGCCTATGTGAGGCTGTTGCTGTGTGTGAAAAAGCGACCAAGATTGCTCTGGGAGCCAGTTATGAGCTTTACAAAAAATAAAAAAAATAATTCGAGTAGAGCATATCGAGCCCCAGACCCTCTGATTACTATTCCCGAACTCTACCACTGAACCATTCGACCGCTGATTTTTTAAGGTTTTCACTTTTATTATATTTTGAAACTTCACGTGAACTGAATCTGCCGAAAATCTCCAAAAATCAACTGTGACCGCAAGTTCACGGGGAAAATATCCTTACATTTTCAGACCTAAATTTCTCGAACTGTGAGGGTCCTCAGCAAAAACGAAAAACAGATAAAAAAATGACGTGTTCTCAGCTTTCCAATGATATAGGTCACGTGCCATAACTCCATACCCCACTCACAACATTCCCTAGTTAACGAGCGCGAACGAAAAAATTTTTCTCTCCTAAAATTTTTATCGTCTCTCATGCCGTTTCTCCGTAATTTCCGTTGATTTTATCCGTTTTTTTCGTGATTAAAATTAATTAAAGGGATTATTTCAGACTTCTCGATGGCGACCGACGACGAAACACCACCATCCGCCCCACAGGCCAGCGAAAACGTGGAGGGACAGTCTGTGACAACCTCCGCAGCAATTCCAGCGCCAACATCCGCGGACTCAAGCTCTACTAAGAGTGAGGTTGGTATTTTCTTGTCATGAATAGAAAAAATCACCAAAAAATCTGAAAAAATCTGAGAATTTTCGACCAAAAACGCAAAAAATCGATAATTTCCGACTGAAAATCATCGAAAAGTGGCTAAAAGCTGTAAATTTTGTGTCAAAACCAGATAAATTTCACTCTTTTGTGGATAAAAAGGCCAATGGCCACTCCTTCGGCAAAATTTTAGTCGGATTCGCTAAAATTTCGTAATATTTCGACGAAAAACGCTAAAAATCAGTGATTTTGAGCATGTTTAAGCTAAAATTCAGTGAACGCCGACGAAATCGTAGTCAAACTGCTTAAATTCGGTAAAAGCATCAAAGCTGACACCATTTCTGCCCAGTTTCTATTAGATTTTAAGGACTTCCGAGAGATTTTCAGCTAAAACCTCACTTAATGATGCAATTTTAGAATTCCGGGGGAGGCGACGCGGCCGCGTAGCGGTTCCAGCGCTACTTTCGAAAATATTTCGAATACCTACCCATAGAAATCGATTATTGCTCATTACTCACAATTTCGGTCACTATTCCATTAAGAATTTAATAGAAATATACTGAAATACACTGATTTACAGCTAAAAATTTGCTAATTTAAGGCTAAAAACTCGATAATCCACTCTCATTACCTATAATAACCTCTAATCATACTGTTTTCATTACAGAACAGCGACAACAACCGCGACATCAAAGCGGAAGATGACGTTGACAACGATTCTGAGGATTCGGCCACTGAGACCAACATCCGCATGCCCATTTCAGCACCGGGTGCTCCGCGCCAACCTCGTCCACAACCATCTATGTTGCTCAGAGGTATAGTGTACATGAGAGAAGAGCTCTTAAATAACTAAAATAGTTACAGAGTCTCAAGGACGAGTCCAATCAAGGACGATGAGACAATGGATCGACTCAGTGATGGAGGGAAGAGGATGCCACCCGGAAAGAGAGCTCGGAAGAAAAACTGCAACCGCAGTTCCAGTCGAAGCCTTCACCGAACATCCAATCCGCCCACCTCCAATCCATATCGACGCTGCCACTGGACAACCAGTCCGCACAGCGGCAGTCGGAGTCAACATCCCGCGTCCAACGCCAACAGCCGCATCCGAACCTGTCTTGGACAGAATAGGAGGTAAAATTAAAGCAAATATGTCGAAAATATAACGAATCTCTCCTTTCCAGAGTTTGTGCATCGCTCGATCAACATCAACTCCTCAACCGTTCACTGAAACGGAAGACAAGGGGAATGGGACGAAACACGACAAGGACACCATCCGCACAACACTCGGAAAAGGAAGAGAGCGACAACCGCTGAAAAGCCTAGGAGCTGCTAACATCCCTAATTGTTTAACCACTGTCTTTACCTTCTGTTAATCCTTATCGTGTAATAAATGAGAATACATTCATTTTCTCTACAGATATTGATTTTTCTCGTACATCACGACTTGTTGTTATTTCTCAGTGTGGTCTCCATGTCTCACTGTAATATGTATTACAGATGAATGACATCGGACCGCACGAACTGAAATTCAATAAAGAAGACACCAAGGCTTCCGAAGTTGCTATCTGCGCGACACCAACATCCGCACAATTCACGCGTCCCTCGCGCTGGTCCACTCATTCAGGACATATGGAAGGGGGCGACGAGAACGTGCCACCGGCTACATCCGCAGAAATCGAAGCATCGGAAGAAGCGAAGGTCATCTATCCAGCCTTCAAAGCAGTGAAAACAACAACCGCCGCGAATTATGCGAGTCAGGGTAAATCAAATAGCAGTAAAAGCCTAAACCTTTAACGTCCCGTCTTTCAGAAGACAAGGATCTGCGTGAAACCATCGAGACTGTAAAAAACAAACTGTGCACGTTCAAGTCTGTGGATGAAGTGACTCTGGAATGGATCCGATTCGCTGATCAAGTAACGGAGAAGCTGAGCTGCATCGAGAAAACCAACAGTGAACTCGTGTTAGCATACAACAGCCAAACGGACCTGCTTAAGAAGCTCCGTGACTTACTCACTGCTATCATCCAAGCCGAGCGCCAGCAATCCTGGCTAAGAGACATGGACAGAGTAGTTGGCTACGTACAAGAGATTCGCAAATTACTGAGCTCTCTCACAACGACCAACAACCGCATTGAAGTTATCTTATCGGCCTCTGCACCCACAGTCACTCACGCCAATCCATACAAACTGGACAACGCAAAAAATGCGATTCCAGGGACGACATCCGCAAAAGTCAACGTGAGTTATCTTTTGATTCATTTGAAAGAGAGCTAATGCTGTTAATTTTTCAGCGAAGCTGCACATTGTGTGTTGAGCCGAATCACAACACTGACCAATGCCATAGTTTCCCAACATCGATCGACAGAATCCAAATAGCTCTCCGTCACAACATCTGCTTGCAGTGTTTGGAGAAGTTTCCGGAAAACGATCGCGGAATTCATCAAGATTGCAAGAAGGTCGACACATTGTGCCGCAACTGCATCCACATAGTTGATGATCCAAAGGCTGCGAACCACAACATCGTGTTCTGTACTTGGAAACTGCAAAAGGCCAGTGGATTGAGACAACACCCGCCACCTCACAAGCCAAAATCTGCACTACTCAAGGTAAAACATAATTACAACCTGATAGTGAACAATTATTGATTTTTCAGTCGCATCCAATTGCAGGAGCTGGTCCTTCGAGATCTGGACATTGATCCAGTCACAGAAGTCGTCACCATCCGCACTATGGGCTCAGATTCCGCTGAATTGTTAATTCTTGTTTATCTATTTTTTGGTTACCACTGTTCTCCTTGTAGAAGTGTTATGATTGCTCCACTATATGGGCATAATTGTTGTGTTTCTTTCAGAGCGAATGCTCATTTGAATAAAGATATTAAACTGTTATCTCGTACAACTTCCAGAGTTTCTTTGAGATTCATGAAGAGAATACACTGCCGGATACATCTGTTTCAGGTGGAATCACGGAACATTCTGAGAGGATGAGATGATGATTTACGCAACAAGAGGTGCTCTTTCGAACACAAACTTTCAGCAACACATTTTAGCTACAACAACACCATATAGGTACACACTGATTACTCAAAGAGTATCAGAATCACGGGAATGACAAACCCAAATAAATTTTCACGAATCCGCAAAACATATTTGCACATTAAATGATGACACATCATCCACAATACAGACGCTTGTCTCTTGGCCAACGTCAAACTTCAGAAGACCTGTATAGGCACCAACAAGACTGCTCGTGAAGCAGACATCATCAAAAGTCCACAACGAGTACACGTTCTACGATCAAAACATCACATGCTCTGTGGCAAACTCCATCCGCTTCTGCTCGACAAAACATCTGTTTTATAACATCAGTCAGTTGCAACACAGACGGACGGTTCATATGAAGTGAAATTCAATTTAGAGCCGGAAGTCAAACATCTCGAGTAAGGTGCGATTGCATTGAACTCACCAACTTCAATAGAGGTATCCCCCACGTGACCACAAGCTTCGGCTAGGTTCAGGGAAACTTCGCCCATTTGGGATTGTTATTCCGAAAGTTAGGTTATAGCTTCGGCTATAATTGAAATATAGAGATGTTACTAGAATACATAAACTATAGCGCTGACGGTAGTCAAAGCTGAGTAGTATCCAGGACATTGTAGTATCCGAAGGAGTCACCAGCTCCGGAGGACCCAACAGAATACTCATTAAGCCAATGCACGTGACTTTGTTGACTGAATAAGGTCTATAAGTGGCAGTTACAGATTGTAGCGGAAAGAAGGTTGTCTGTATCAGTCTGATCAGCTGATACGCAGAGGCCTACATGAGTAATGACGTTGGTAGCGAGATTTCGAACATCAAATCCTTGGCTGGTACCCGAGGAATTTGAACAACGAATTCACAAAGAAATATCGCACTACAAAGAGATATAACGCAGACAAGACGCCGTCTGGACGGCTGTTTTTATCATGTTCTTGCAGCAAATCTGTATTGATTGATATCGATGAAGTTAGTTATAAGAATACGCAGCAAAAAGTTACAATATCGTGCGTGAAACATAGACAGGGTGACCGTGACACTAACACGATAAAACCACTGATCTAGTTAGCGTAACATACAAAACATCTAATAAAGACATAACTTTGCGCCACAGCGCTGACTGCTAAACTTATTTCTAATAGAATCGATATGCCTAACTGGACCGAGTATGTAACATATTACCTGGAATACTGGTTTTACTTGAACAGCCACTGCATGAGGAGCATATATTGCGGACCTTCGGTCGCGCTGAATCCGGTGATTGTAAGAGCTGCTCGTCGTCAGTATCAGTTTCTGAAAGGAGACTGAGGAAACCACTATAAGTAGGCACCCTAGCATTCGCGAACCTACGGTTCCAATGCTCGACGCTTCGACAGTCAGTCGGAGCCGGAATGGGCGGGTCCTATGAAGCTATGTTGCCCAGATGATTCCGACATTTTACTGGAATTGGACGGGTGCGCGGTGACTTTCCACCAAGAGTTGCGCAGCTCTCGGGTACTGTAGAGTCTCAATCCCACCCCAGTCATTCAGTATGCTGCACTGCTTGTGCAATATACAAACATCCAACAGTTTCACCGCTGTCTGGAAATACTTCACAACATCAACACATACAAACATCATTCAACACAAATGTGTTCATATGAGGAGCTGGTTATCACAAGATCCCAGCTAGTCATCATCTCACGGCTCCAGATTCTACCGCAGCTGTTCGCGTAAACAACTTCAAGATAGACAACGAACCGTTTGCAGTTAACTGGATTTACATCGTCATCGACAAGCGCGCCTCATCAGGATGTCTAGCCGTATTAGCCGCTCTTCAAACTCGCTGCCAAGAAGCCGCAAAGAGCTCTCCGTTCTTTCGGCATTCGAAGTGCCACATACACGAGCCAACAACAGCTCAATCTCGATCTCAACCGACGGCGTTTATGCAGTCGTTTGTAGGTCCTTCCAAGAAAGGTTACCACGAGGGACATCAACGAAGCCAAGGAGCTCATTGAAGCTTCAGCGGCGACGTGGTTCTTCGCTGTTCCCGAAAACAAAAATCTCAAAAGTATTGGCGATGAAATGCTCGAACTCACGGATAAACTAGCCTTCAATATGAAGACTGCCATCCAAAAGATCAATGAGCTTAGCGACTTTACAGAGAGATAAAGCAATAAACCCGAGATGCAAGCATCGAAGGATTAAGACGCATTCCTCAAGGAAGTCACGGACGCTCTCCATGACAGTGGTGCCAACGAAGTCTTACTTGACCTCAACAACGGCGTCAGCAATTTGGAGTATGTCCTGGCATCTTGTGGTTGTCGCCCAACTGAATTCGATCCTTATGGAACGGGTGCCCAGGAAGATGACAGATTGGTAGAAGCTAACGAAGTCGGTAGCGGCATTTCGGACAACGTCCGCCAGAACAACATGCAGTCCACAACTGTAGAACAACCAGCCGCTATCCGCACTGAGTCTCAATCTAGCTCCGGACCAATCACATAATCCGCAGCACGAAACATCTCTCGAATGGACTACGACTACGAAGCGTTTGACCAGCTGGCCAACGCTCACAAGTTCATGAACTTGAGACTCCAAGAAGAGAACCGTATCCTAAAGGATCAATGCAGACAAACATCGTCGAGCCCACGAAGAGGACGTCAGAAGGAGAACTGCTCAAGAGACTGAAAACATTGATCGGGTCTACTCTCTGCAGAATGAGCTTGCACAACAGCCGCAAGATATTATGACATTGGCTCAACCACATGTTGAACATTCACCAATGCCGAATCAGGCGCTTGCTCTCCACGCAGCTAGACCACAACATATCACTGCTCAACCATCGCCAATAGCAGCGTCGACTCCGAATAATAATGTAGCCACGGCTCCAGCCACTATGGCAACAAGAGCCCAAGCCACGATGCAAATGGTTTCGACGTCTGCGGGCACACGAGCCTCAGTCATTACTAATGTTGAAAAACACATTGAAACACCAATCTTGAGCACACCAGTACCCTTCAGAAGCCCTCTAGTTGTGCCACAACATAACGAGACACCAATCGCTAATAATACTCCAAACATGCAAGATATCATGCAAGCGATACATTCGGTTGCTGAGAATCAAAAGCAGATCGTGCATCATAATATCATCATGATTCATGAACTGGAGCAGCGAATGGATGCCCGTTTCCAAGGAAGAGCCGAATCTATCATCTCAGAAAGAAGCAAGAGACAACAGCAACAGAACACCACTGAGATCTCAGCTGCTGGACCACAAATCACCGGGGTACCAGCGGACTTTATGCTGAAATACTTGCCGAAATTCGATGGTACAACGAATTTGGACTTCTTCGAACACGTATATCCAAAGTTCGTTTATCGAACAATAACTTCAACGCGGAGGCGAAGTATGCCATTCTTCTGAATCATATTACTGGTCCAGCAAAGAATTGCATCTCGCTTGCTAAAGACTCACACATCGCTATCATGACAACATTCTGCTCATTGAAGAAGGTCTGTGGAAAGGTAAACAACAGGCACAGCCTCATTTCGAAGCTGCAAAAAAATGCCGTTCCATCAAACAGACCCAGAAGCAATGCGTTTGGACGTCGTGAAAATAGCCGGAATTCTTCAACAGCTAAAAGACAAAGGCGTTCCAGCAACCGCTCACATGGTCAGCGGAGCCATTGGAGCAAAACTCCCAGCAGACTTCAAGAAAAGTCTAGCCAGATAGACGGTGGAGATCGGGGAGGACAACATCACTCACGATCAAATCCTCGATCTCATCAGCAGTGAAATCGAAGTCATGACTATCGAGCATACATTCACTAGCCAGATGAATCAGCCTCCAATGAATGAACTGCCAGAGTCATACGCTGCTGTACACTATACGAATTCCAATCAGAGTCGGACAGCATCCGCAGGTCAACAAAGCTACAAGACCGCAAACGCCGGGAGAATGGATCCAGTTTACGTTACATCACAACATCCACATGAATACACAGATCCTGCCACCAACGCCTGACTGGAAGGCTATTATGCCCCAGGAACTGAAGGCGTTAATCTGAAATTGATTCATCGGACGTTTCCACACACCGTGGTGAGAGTACAGCAATTCCCTTCAAAATCCCAACAACCAAGTGCCTTGTTGCTGGTCCAACTACTATTATGTATCGTGAAATCTCGTTTCTGTCGACTGGTCAGAGGGCAAAGATCCCAATGAATTGGACACGTTGCTGTTTACCAAATATTTGGCAAGATATCCACCGCTTTAGGTGACTACAGCGATTGCTGATAGTGACAACAGCCACCTAACGTTCCCATGTCTAGAGGCCTCAGATGGACAACATCTGCTGGCTCTGGCGGGTTCGGGCGCATCGTTATCCCTCATTCTTGAGGCCACATCCAAAGCGCAGTCAATCCTACTCTTGAAACAAACACAACTTACAGTTTAAGGACTCTGTTCCACCATTGACAAGAACGAAGATTTATGCCTTACAAGTATCCCTGTATGGTACCGAAAATCTACCTTCTTCTATGATCGTAGGTACCCCAATACTTCCAAATACGAAGTTCGCTGCTCCAAAGTGTTCTTCAGAAGATTCACAGTATATAAAAGCCATAGAATTGATACTCAACGAGTCAGAACCAGTGCAAAATACAACGGTCGAAAGATTGACATGATTCTGGGAAACCACCTGTTATCCTGGATCTCAGCTCAACGACAGTACCGCGAACACATGCTTCCATCCGGAAGAGCTCTGGAGCAAACTCAGCTCGGAATTTTGATCCATTCTGTACCGAGGACAGACCTATGGTCTCCCGGACAACATCCGCCGCAATCTGACGAGTATCAATCAACATTCAACATGGCCAACACAATTCTGAACTGCTGTGAACCTGAAGACGCCATGACCAAGCTAACGTATCTTATTGCCCAAATGAGCAGAGTTGAGAATCTGGGAATCGAGAACATAACTGTATCCGATGATCTCAAGAGGACCACTCTCGATCTACTTGTTGAATTCAACAAAACCGTCAAGTTCAACAAAGACGGACAACTGGAAGTAGCACTTCCCTACAATGGCAACCAAATACGTCTAGCTGACAATTATGCAGTAGCGTTCAAAAGATTAGTAAGTCTTCTTGTGACTTTGAAGAGAGGCAAAGATCTTCTCGAAAAGTACGCGAAGATTATCATCGATCAAGAAATCGCTGGCTATATTGAGAAGGTTACACCGGAGATGCTGACAGTCAAAGGTCCAAAGTACAACATCCCGCATCGTTGCGTAGTAAAAGAAGATTCAATGACAACCAAGCTACGCATTGTCTTGGACGCCTCCAGCCACGCTGCCGGCGAACTCTCATTGAATGAATGCTTATACGCCGGGACTAACATGATCACTCCTATTTTTCGGAATTCTAGTCAGACTGAAGCTCCACCAATCATCGTGGTAGCTGTCATCAAAACGGCGTTCCATCAAGCCAGACTTCAACCTGAATTTCGTAATGTGACTATGTTGCTTTGGCTGAAAGACGTAACAGCACCCGCAACAGCCGACAATATCCAAGTATATCGATTCACACGTATTCCCTTCGGAGTCGCTAGCAGCCCCTTCCAACTTGCAGCATATATCACCCATCATCTGAACAACAATCCGCACGATCTCAACAAAGAGATCAAGAACAACATTAACGTTGACAACTGCCTGTTCTGAGTGAATGACGAATCAGCAATCTCCGCAATAATCAAAGACTCAAAAGAAATTTTCCAGAACATGGGAATGAACTTGAGAGTTTATTGTAAATCATCCGGAGACCATGCAGTCACTATCACCAGAAGATAGAGCTCAACAGTCCACTATCAAGCTGCTCGGATATGCGTGGAATTCGATTAAGGATAGACTATCCGTAAAAATAGCCCAGCTGAATATTGATCATTCAACTAAAAGAGATGTTGCGTCCAAAACGGCGGAGACGTTCGACCGTTAGGTCTAGTGACACCAAGCCTAGTACCTTTAAACGGTTACTGCAACGTATCTGGAATAATAGCATGAATTGGAAGGATTCCATCCCAAAAGAGCTACTCCGTGAATGTAGAGCTTCATGTAACTACTACGTAGACAGAGCGATTAGCGTACCTAAACAGCTTACGACAGAATAGGGACATTCTGAAAACACCTGCCTACGTTTAGTGACGCCTCGCATGACAACTACGCTTCAGTCTGTTACGCCTACAACATCGTGGATGGGAGACCACCAAGTGCAACATTACTCGCCAGTAAGAACAAAATCCGACCGTCAAAGAACGAGAATTGGACAATTCCGAAACTCGAGCTTCTTGCCTGTCAATGTGCGCCCAATCTAGCCTGTGCAATTATCGCAGAGCTCCGTGTAAAAATCTCGTCCATCAAACTGTTCACAGACAGTGCATGTGCTCTCCATTGGATTCTCTCAGAAAACAACACCCGCGGCCAACAAAGAAGCTCAGACTCCATCCGATACAGTGATGACTACTGACATCAGAGTCACTCGGAAAGGATCGTTCATTCCGTTCTACGCAACCAAATCTCTAACCAAATTGACTAGAATAGTCGTACAGATTCTGTGCTCATTCAGCATCCCACTGAAAAACAAGTCATGGGAAAGTCAAGTGATGAAACAGTTCACCAAATCAGACTGCCCGCTCCACAGAGCCAAGGTAGCTCGACTGCTCATAATCACAGAGCATTGTAATGACTGTGAAGCACTTGACTACAAATACCCAACCGACATTGAGTTCAAAATTGACACACAAGGAATACGTCGAGTGCACAGAAGAATTGAATCTCCAGTACTTCCACAGGAAGCCAGCGAGCCCATCTTCATCCACAATCGACATCCGCTTGCTCAGCTAATCGCTCGAGAGACACATGAAATAAATGGTCATCTACCAGAGACGTATACAGTATCCGCAATCCGGACCAAGTATTGGATTCCCAAACTTGGAGGCATCCTAAAAAAAAAAAAAATAATAATATCATCAGAGAATGTGTCGAGTGTCAGAAAGTGAACAATTTTCCTTTCGACTATCCATACACTAAAATCTCCCTAAATGCCGTACTACTCCAGATACACAGTTCTCAAATGTAGCACTAGACTACCTAAGACCAATCATGTACCGAGACGATGGCAGATCAGCCAAAAAGCGTACGTCCTTATCTACTCCTGTCTCAACACCCGCGGAGCAGTCCTCAAGGTTGTCCCAGATGGAACAGCCTACAGATACATCCAAACACTCAAAATGATCTTCGGAGAAGTCGGAGTGCCAAAGAGTATCTATTCGGACAACGCATCCACGGTCAAGTCGAACAGTGAGATCCTCAACAAAGACATTAAGAATGCAGATTATAGTCAATCACTTGTCGAGTACCTCGCCAGAGAACTGATCAACTTTAAGTTCATCACACCTCTCGCTCCATGGCAAGGAGGTATCTACGAAAGAGTGGTAAAACTCGTGTAAACCCAGATCACCAAAGAGTGTGGGGCACGAATGTATGACTACTATTCGCTTCAATATGTCGTGTCAAGAGCTCAATCAATGGTCAACAACCGCCCTCTGATCCCACACGCCAGATCTCCAGGAGACATGGTCGCACTGAGACCCTTCGATTTCATAAACCCAGGAGTCCTAACTGAAATTCCAGCTGAATCTGAAGACCCTAATGTACCTCCAAGAAGTACTGAGGCAACAGTTCGAGCACATCTAGATAAAATGGAAGCAGCTACGGAACGAATGTGGTAATTAATTATGGTCGACAGGATACTTGCTCCATCTGAGAGAAAACATGCACAAAAAGAAGCGTTGTTCGCTCATCAAACCGGAAGTGGGTCAGGTGGTCATCGTTGTTACCAAGTTGGTTAAAGGGCATAAATAGCCACTAGGCATTATCACTAAAGTCGAAATATCTGAAAGAGATGGACAAATTCGCTCAGCGATTGTCAAGGTGAAAGGCAAGTTGTACTCACGTGCAGTCTGTCAGCTGATCCCGCTTGAACTACATCCACTGAACCACCCATCTACACAGGCGGTTAAGCAAGCTGATCAAGCAGAGGACAACCACTCATTTGAGCTGCCAACACCCGCAATTCTCGAAGATCCCGACATGAGATACGCCCCCGAGCTATTCCCTACAAATGACTTGCCAAATATTGCTGAATCTGAGTACAACTTACCAGAATCAAATCTACCACTGAACCCAATAACCGATAAACTCGAAAGTATTGGAGAACCTGGTGAGCCAGAATACGAGGACTTTGAAACTCCTCGGGAATGGAGTAGAAGACGAGAGCATCTATCAAGATCCACACAGGATGATATCAGCTAAAGCTGCAGTTAAGAATTTTGCCGAGTTGTCGACGGGACGCGTCAGAGAATACCTCTCTCGCAAAGCCAAGAGCTTGCCCATAAACTACGTGCATATTTCTGACGCTAGCGCAAAAGCTAAGAATCCGTCGCCCCCTCCCCCCCCGGAGTGTTGTCAACTTTACCAGAGAATACTCTCAGTTGCCAACTTGAAGGTCATCTGAAGGCCCCCTAAGGTTTTGCCCACAAAACTAGGACCTTCAGAACCTTCGTAATACTCTCATTTCTACTCACTATATTATAATTCTCCTTTATTTCCTGTTATCAGGCTTATTTATCATTATCAACAAATAACTACAATTTAAATGCCCTCGCAAATGAATATGCAAGCGCGCTCCCCTGCACTTCTCTAATTCTCCACTCTCTCACTGCAGAGATGTTCTCGAATGTTCGTTCATCACGAATAGTTTCGTATATGCGAGTGAGACGACAGGGGAGGTGCGTGCGTGCAATGTGAGTGCTTTTGAATGGATTTCCATCTTTTCCGAAGGTTTTTTGGGTGCATTGTCACTCTTTTCACCCTTCGCCATCAATGACAACACCCGCACGCACTCCTCGCAGTCACCTGCTCGTCATACCGTCAACTTTATCATTTTCACCTTATTTTACCTTTTTCTGGTGCTTTATCAAGGGATTCCGCGATAGAGAGCGTAATAAATGGGTCATTGTATACATGTGTACTGTTATTTCCGGTTGCATTGCTTATCTTACACAAAAATAGCCATTATTCATATTAGATTGCGTGATAATAACGGATTAGGCAATAGTCTCCGACCGCTCTTATTTTGCCTTCTCCACAATAATTTGAAAGCGAAAAATATATTTAATTAATAACTTGTATCAAATGAGAATTTTTCTCTGTTTCAGTAACATTTTTATTTTGCAGCATGTCCTTCTGCTTCAGTGCCAAAGATTCTTCCCACAATATTGAAACATTCTGATAGTTTCTTCTAATACAAAATGATATTTGTAGTTCGAAATTCACAAAAATGTTCATTTGAATTTCTCTGCTATCTAGTAAGATACCTTAGGAAAATTTCTGTTTTAGAAGCAAAGCATCACTTTTCAAAAATTGATCAATCAGTTCGTAATTGCATCTGTAATAATTTTGATGTCCGATTTATAACTTATTTACTAGAAAGAAAGAAAAAATTATCGATTGGTTACGATACTCAAAAGCAGACTGTTTTGCAATTTTCATACTTTTCATCTTTTGAACTACGACATTCCTTGTGCAATTCTGGTGTCACCTTTTCTCCATTTTTTGAAAAACAACGTTTATTCTTATAAAAACAATCAGAAAAAAACAAGAGGTTATAAAAATTAAAATTCTTTCTTTTTCGAGGTAAATCTGAGAATCGGCCTCGAAGAAGTCATTCACAACAAAGGGGTCAAAAAAGCGTACCATAATTCAAAGAAAAATCTTGTCTCGCGCACGTGAAACTGTATTGCCAAGAGAATGTTCTCATTTTTCTTTGCCATTTTTAATTTTTTTTATCAGAAATTTCAAGTGAATCCATATAAAAAACTTAGCACTTTGAAATGGTTCCATTTTGCTTTAATGCTGCTCTTGTAAAACAAGATAAGAGCATAATTCTTTTTTTTGATTTATGCTTAAATTGCTTATCTTTCCCAGCCACCAATATAGAATGACAGTGTGAAACAGGAATGTTTCTCGAAATCAAAATTTGGTTTCATGTTTTATGATACTTCTCATATCAATCACATTTTCCAAATTAATTTTAAAACACATAAACTTCAAAGACAGTAAACATAACCGACCCGTTATTTCATTGTGAACGTTTATGTTTCAAAAAAAATTTCAAGCATGATGAGATACATATATTACTGTGCCACGTTTTCTTTAATACCATGTATTTTTGTTGAGGTCAATGGTGTCCATGCAATTATCTTAAAAATTGGTGAGGATAAAAAATTAGGAGAAATTAAAACAGTGTTATCAATTTTTTCTTGAACATCTTAAACAAGTCATAATGCGGGTTTTCTTCTTGAACACAATTAAAAACTGTAGATTTTTTATTTTCTATGAAGATCTAGCTCACATATATTGTAAAGAATATAGTAAACTAATGATGACAAATACTGGTTAATGACCGCATAGAAACAATAAAATTGTTATTTCAGAAATGTTCTAAAAAGCCGTTTTCCATGATTCCAACAGAACATTTTGTTCGGACGTAGCTTTTCAGTTTCAAAGGGTTTTCCAGCTATTTCTGTTTCAAAGTGTTATTTTTATCCCTACTATCATTAATGTCTTATTCAGTATTGAGCGTTTTTGAAAAGACGAAAGGCGGAAGGCGGAATTCCTTTCTACTCAGATCATATGCTAGGTTTGAATTTACTACTTTTCATTGGTTTATTTATTATAACATGATTCAAATTGTTTTTAATTATGACGGTCCCCATTTTGTCATTACTTTAGGGACATTGATATCCGTTGTTTCTCATTTTTTCAATCAGTTCATAAAACTAAAAATATTCTGTTTCAAAAGGTGCAAAAATTGATTGACAATGGCTCTGCTTCCATATGTTCTTCAAATTAGACTAGAAATAAAGTCCTTTTCGTGATGCGTGGTGGTCAGTAGACTGCTTTTTCAATAACAAGTTTTTTTTGAACTTTTAATAGTAAAATAACAATTGAAGGTAGGAGCGATTGTGGGTAGCACAATCGGTGGGGTGAAAAAAAAGGGGAATATCGTGAAGGTGAGAAAATAGGGGCGTAAATTTCATGTTTCCCAAACTTTAACCCATTTGTCTCAAAACTGTCTCAAAAAGTTTATAAAATTTGTGACTTCTGAATTTTTTATTCTACGTTTTGTTGAAGCGGTTTCTGATGGAAAATAAGATAATTTACAACTTTTTGTCACTGTTTCTTTATTTTAAATATATTTCTGATGTGTACTATTAGTTTACTTCATTTCACGCTTATTTTTACCGAAAATTTTGTAAAACCTCAAGATTTCAATCAGTTTGTCGATGGAATCAGTATATTTTTTTAATCAATTATTTATTACCTCAGTGCAACAGGAAAATTCAACAAGTAAATTCAGAGATAATGATGTCTAATAACTAAAAATTACAGTTTTCTCAATTTTTAAATAATGTACCTTTACTATTGTTTTCATTGTGCATTCTTAACCTCTTGTTCGGAAATCGCTCAGACGTTCAAACTTATTGATTTTTCCCTCACCGCCTTTTTATCACTTTTCTGAAACAAAAAACTTAACGGTTTCAAAGAGGTGAAAAATTGGCAATCCAAACTATGTTGTTGACAATGCCTGTAGGTCCAGCCGAAGACCAGGACACAGTCATAACCCAGGGAGACCCCCTGTATGCGCCGTATGAGACCCAGTTCCGCAGAACCTTCGGATGAGCTGTGCAGACGGCAAAACAGTACACAATTTCTCAGTGACCCGTTTATTAAGAGAAAGATAGGGACAAGAGAAAGGGAAAAATCCGTTGACAGGAGTTGTGGAGCAAAAAGCGTAGGAGTAAAACCTCGCTCCCTAGTGGGGTGCGAGGAAACCTTTCGGTTCTCCTTCCTGTCAGGTAAAACCTGTTACGTAGAGTTTCGTAGAGTTTAGTAGAGGTTTTGTAGATGGTGTAGAGGGGAAAAACAAGGGGAAGGAGAACAGATAAAGGGGAATAAAATAAAGGGAAAAAATAGGGGAAAATCCGTCACCAACGGACCGCAACGTGGCGTAAAAAGTAGTAGGAGTGCGGTGGAGAGAAGAGTGCCATGGCTGCGGGCGTTGGCCTAAAAAGGCTGTGCGCCGCCTGCACATCTAACTCCCGCGACGAACGGGATACTGTAGACAAAAGCGCGCGCCGTTTAAATAATGAGGCGCGGCAATAAACTAGTAGAATTTGGTAGAATTGACCGATTTTGATGGAATAAATCGGGAAAAGGCAATTCATAAATAAAGAGGAATAACTGTGTGAGAGTTCGGGTCATAATTTCGGGGGATTTTGCGGGGAAAATCAATGTGACCCGGAATTATCGAGCCGTAAAGTTGGCAGTTTTATCCAGAGGCGTTAAACTGACAACACTCCCCGGGGGAGGAGCAAGAGAACGTATCATGATTGTGATAAAGACTTGTAGAACTAATAAATACATCAGTGTTGTGACGAAGTATTACTGCCTCTTGACGTAGTTGACGGTAGAATCATAGTCAGTTCATGTCATTGTGGGATACTGTACTCTTTGGCTCTCTCAGAGTGGGTATTTATAACTCTTTTATTTATTTGATCATTCATTAGGGATAATATAAGTCCAATTTGGATCTTGCTTAAGGCATATGGTAGAGAGATAGTAGAGAATATTAGGAGTAGAGAAATTGAACAGTTTACAGAAGCTTATGATTTCTGGACAGAACGTTGATATTGAATTGTTAGTAGAAACAATTTCTGGTGGCAGGGCAGAGGGTGGCACGCGGAACAGTTACTTAGCTCCCGTGCCTGCCTTCGAAAGGCGGCTATTGAGAGTAGTTGCGGAACACGTTGTTGTCCGCTTTGTTCGTGGGGTGCGTATGCAGTGAATCGTAATCCACTCCTCTGTCCTCGAAGTAAGACTCGCTGATTCGGATCTCTTCGATTCCGTTAACCACTATGGCATGAACCATGTCAAATGTCAGATTTCCATTAGTGGCGATGAATTTTTCGACCACTCTTTTTCTCATTTCGCCTGGAAGTTTGGTGCAGAATTGCTTGATGACTGCTTCGTCATCAATATTCATTCCTCTTTCTTTCATTTCGCTCAGAACCATTCGGTGGGCTCGAAGATCGTCCGTCATACGATCGCTATCTGTATGGTGGAATGGGATGCTGCCAAATTTATTGTGCAGAGTCATCTTGTCAGACTTTCGTCCGTATTTGGACTCGAGTTCTTTGAAAGTGAGGCGAATAGCTTCTTCTGTGTCTTCAAGGCGGTAGAGACATTTGCTCGCTCGACCTGTCAGATGTTGTTTTAACAACAAGAGTTTGTAACTGCTCGTTATGTTTGGGTTCTGAATGACATAGTCACGAAAAATGTTCCGGAAGATGTCAAAATCTGAAGAACCGTCAAATGTCACGAGATAACCATGTACATTGTGGAAACTGACATTTTTCAAGTGATCAGGAATAGTTTTTGATGGAGGAGTCAAATGTGGGTTGCCATTCTTATCATATTCTGAATAACGGTTGCCCAACTCCAAGAATTTCATGGCATAGTCGTCGTCGTCTTCCGATGGCATGATGTCATCGTTGTACTGACGGATTCCTTGAGATCTCTGTTCATCTTTATTCAAGGTTTTGTGGATTTTATCAAGTTCAGAGCCCGTCTGTTGAGCCTGTTTTCTTTTTTGTTCTTGTTCTAACTGCTTTTTTCTCTCTGCTATCTCTGATTTCTCAGTGTGCTGATGTACGAGTTCTGTTGTGCGAGAGCTGCCTTTCTCATCGGATTGGCTCGTTTGAGCTCTGTCATTACTGACATGTGGATGTTCTGACGATTTCTGCTTCTCAAGTATTGTGGGATGCGAGTGATCATCGTTGCGAAGAGGTGGATCTGTCGGTTTTTTCTCATCGATGGAGATAATCAGGATCGGTGTTGCGACGCCCCTGTTCGCAATCTTTGCCTCTACCCTCAGAATCTCATCTCGGAGTCTTTTTTCTTCGGCAGCCTTTTCTTGGATCTCTAACTTGACTTTCTCCATTTCGGTTTCCAAGTCTTTCAGCTTATCCTCCAAGTTAGAGTCCTCCAAGTGGGTTGCCGCCTCTTCTTCTGGTAGATGCCGTTGCTCATTCTCGGTATCTGCGAGTGGCGTCGGTTCTTTAGCATCACCATCTTTATTTTCACTAGCTTCTTCCAATGACTGAGCGAGTAGCTTCGTCTCTTCTAGCTCATTGGTGAGCTGGACAATGATGTCTTCTATGGGCTGCCCCTCTTCTTCGATCAGATCTCCCGTTTGTGGGTCGATAACGAGCAATCCCAATTGTTCGACTGCCGAGTTGGCGTCGTGGATACTCTCGTCAAACGGGCTGGCTGGTTGACCATGTTCGGACAACTCGGCCTCGATCTGTTGGATCAGTTCAGTGCATATGGAGATGGCTGTCAAGTACTTGGTCTTGGCAAGGTAGTTATCCATTTCCTCCAAGTATTTGTCTTTACTGACTGATGCAAGGACGAGTGGGTGCGCCTTTTTTGCGTTGACATGGTCTGGGAGGGCTCTCAAGTTCGTGATTTGCTTACGGGTCTCCGTAAGCGTCTCGTCGAGTCTCTTTAGCTGTCCCATATTGGGAGTTGTTGTAGAGTTTTTAATGTTGGTAAGGAACCGTTTGGTCGAAGTTGCATGCCTGCTAGCGGAGTAGACGGTGTTGTCGATGATTCGTTTCAACGGTCCAGTAACCGTTCTGCCGACGGATTCACCGGTGTTGGACGACTGTGGGATGCCAGCAGTTTTCTCGGCCATGGTTGAAGTTGTTGTTCGTTCGAACGTTGAAAATCAGTACCCTGGAAATAGATGTATTATGGATATGTTATAGGGGATACAGTGATAAATATATGGGATTGGTATAATAGAGTGGACGTTGCCCAATCGAACTGGATAAACAGTAGAATCGAGATTACTCTCTGGTCTTGTGTGTTGTTGGTAATTGACGTAGAGGGGTTTGTAAAAAGACTGTTGTCAGTGGGTAGCCCTCTTGCTATTCCACCAATTCCTGTAAAATCCCGGCGTGAACAGACCTTTAGTGGGTAGCTGTTGCCAGTGGATAGTTGTATTACTATACCACTAGTTTCCGTTAGATTCCAGTGTGAACAGACTTTTGTGGGTTGCTGTTGTCAGTGGATAGTTCTCTTGCTATTCCACCAATTCCTGTAAAATCCCGGCGTGAACAGACCCGTTGTGGGTAGCTGTTGCTAGTGGATAGTTATCTTACTATATCACTAGTTTCCGTTAGATTCCAGTGTGAACAGACTTTCGCATGTGTAGGATCGAATACTTTTAGGTCCATTGTCCTCTCACATCTATCACACGGCCTGCATTTGCGCTATGTCAGTACCTTGTGATCCTTATAGGACTGCCGCTTCGCCTAACAACATGTTGACTTTCCCGGATACCTTTAGATCCTTAGACCTGTTATACGACGCCCAACAGTGACCAGGATGAATTTATTCATTAGGTAGCAAGCCCTCTGGTGGGACTGAAGGGGCCTTGTAGGTCTGTGCCGCTCCGAGTTGTCAGTGTAGAAATTAGTGGATGGACATTATAACCACTAGCTCTTTGAGACTGTGGGATGCGAGTTGATGTTTTTAGTCGATGAGCATCAGCTGAATCTGCTAACTTCCTCTGAATCTTTCTTCGACGTCATGAAGAGAGGTTTGCTCCTACCGTAGAGAACTCGCTCTTCTGGTCCGAATAGTCATCCGGCTCTTTTAGTCCGGTTCTCAGACTCCAACATCTTTCTCCACCAAGATGTGGATGAATCAAATATCTCATGGACTATGCCACGTAATTGGATATATTGAGTCACAGAAGGAAGGACTAGTGATCGAGCTAAAAACGCTCACATCTTCATTTTCTCGCAGAGGAGTGTCGAAAACTAATTCGTTCGGAGAGACTCTGAAGAGAAATCTGTAACGATGTGTAAGAGTACAGAGGACATATACAGTCGTGTCTCTTTTTATGTAGATTTTGTTCATTTCAACGTGATTTAAACTAGAATGCCGAAAGTGAGATTTATTTTAACACTTTTTTTTTTTTTTTTTTTGAAATGAATTGTAGTTGTAGAAGTTTTTTGCACATCGAAACGTCTCTCAACGATCGAATTGTCAAATTAAATTAACGTAGAAACTTTTCAGTATTATTATTTCCGATTGTAGATAGTACTGCCTTCAGCTCTTCACTTCGCGGGTTGCAATATTTTTTGTAGTACGATTGAATCAACTAAAGTCTAGAATTTTCAGTGATTCAGGTGTATTTAGGTGTCATAATAGTGCCAAGGAATTACACGTGTAGATGGTTGTGGTCTGCCTGACATACTGCCACTATAATAGGTCAGCCTGGTGTAGTCCTCTTTTAGTATCTGTAACTGGCCGGAAACAGATACCCTCCGGTCCTTAGCAAGATGCTGGAAGTCGTAGGATCTAGTCTCGTTGATAGAATACGTCAAGTATCGCGGTCTTTCTAATTTTCATACTGGGATTGTATGATTCAACACTATTATGTGATCTTAAATTGAGGGCTTCCCTGTCCATTGGGGTCACCCGACTCTTCTACCGAGTCGCAGTTGGTGGATTTAATCCTCCCTTTATCTGTAGATGTTATATGAGTTTCTCCAATATATGTAGAAATTTGTGCTCGTAGAGTTTTTGTTTCTTTCCAGTCATTTCAGCAACATTCCAGGAGCAAGTTCATACAAAGTAGCAGTATCAAATAACAGTTGAGTATAAAACTCGTGAAACTAGGTGATGAAGTTATATGATAGTACAATATTGGGCAAAAATTTTATTTTCAGATGACAGTTGTGGTTACAATGAATCAATGAGGTTAAAGATCTTTCCCTTTTATCATTTCGTCGCTCTCTGATGCAGTACAACTCTCGTTAACACGTTGGTGTTCCTCTTATTCAAGATTTTTGTTTCCCTTTTTGTGGGAGTTTTGGAAATTGCTCTTTACTGGCTCTCTTAAAAAAGTGGGCTGCTCGATGAACAGTTCTTTCATTTACTTTCTATGCTTGTATCTTATCTGCTTTCTGACTTCTTAACTTTCTCTATCGTCGTCAACTTCCTTAAGTTTTCAACAATGTAGGACTCAGATTCTGTATCATCTGGTCTGGTAGCTGGAAAGAGAAGAGTGCGTATTGAGTACCGTTTTTCAGATGCTCTCAATAGTATTTGTTTAGTAGATGTAGATTGTGGAAGCATAGTAGCTAGCAGAGCGAGCAGATATTCGGATCTTTTAAGATTGATAGAGCAATGTGTACCTTTGTTTTAGTTACACAACCGTTTATTAACGTGGGTTGCCAGAGATACAATGTCAACAATATAACAGATTCAACAAGGAATTAACAAGTTGGACAGCCTTGTGGGCTGCCAATGTGTATGCTTTATGAGTGGTGGATGACGTCCACTCGTGCTTAATGTCAACGAACTTCGTCCGGAATCGGTGGGTGGGCGCACAAGACATCTTCTCTTGGGTGGGTTCCTTGGAGATTCCAGTCTTTCTCTATAAGAAGCATCATGTTAATTCCGTTAACTAGTCAATTGTTAACTGTACTCACTGGTATTCTTGTGGGCTTCTTCTTTCTTCTTCTCTTTAATCTCTCTTCTTCAGTGACTCGGTGCTCCGATGTGGGATGCATCATCTGACTATTTGTCCCTCTGTTTGGCTCGGCAATTTATGGTGGGTTGCTCGATCATTGTATGTGGGGATGACATTCTGAAATAAAAACAGATGTGTTGTAGAACTGTTAGAGAGAGACGAGTTCGGTCAAGAGAGCGAGAGAAAGATGAGTACAGATTATCAGTGTCAGAAGCGAGAAAGAATGTATGAAAGGGGGTCAGTGTTAGCCTGATTCGTACTTTTTCGTGCTTTCAGATGTGAAAGTTTTCGGATTTCTATTGCCATTGTAGTCTGGTAGATGTTGGAAATTCTTTTTAGAATCAACTAGAAAAGCAGACGTTATCGGATATTCATTGTTAATGTTTATCGATTTTTGGTGTTTTCGAAAATAATCGAAATCGATCTTTGTGGGATACTGACCAGATTCTTCAGCAATATGAGGTCTTGTGGACTGATTTCACTATGAGATTCATGAAGAATCAGTGTTAAGTCATTCGAGCCGAATCAGAATCTTGTTCGAATGCACTGAAAAATATCGAAAGTTCAGATAAAAGTGGGCTGCGAGGTGTCTCCCGAAGGCTCACCCACTTCCTTAAGTGGGAAAGTATGATGTAGATGAAAAGCTCCAAAAAAAATTTCATCCGAGTTTTCAGATTGGAAATTTTTCTATCTTTTCAGAAAAATTGAAAATTTGGGCAGCACTCCCCCTAGCAAAAATGCTTTTTTGTCAAGCCTTTTTTGGCTATGAATGGTGTGTGTGGGGTGCTATGAAAATATTTAAAATCGGATATCATCGATTTTTTGGACAATTTCCAGTATTCTCAACCAAATTTTCAGCCAATCACTATTTTTTTTTCCAGTTTGGGAAAAAAATTAAGTTTTTTGAAAAAATGAAAATTTGGGCAGCACCTCCCCTAGCAAAAATGCTTTTTGGCATGCCTTTTCAGCTATGCTTAATGTTTGAGGGGTGCTATGAGAATGTGCAAATCGACTTTTATCGATTTTTTGGAAATTTTCCATTATTTTCAGCCAAATTCTTCTGAATTTCTGATATGTGGGCTGCAAATCTTACTAACCTTTGCTAAGCCGGCCTTGATATTCACTTTTGCGGTGATTGATAGGCTTTTGGAGCTTCGGGATTACCCGAGCCGAAGATTTTTATTGATTTTTCGAAATTTCCCACTGATTTCTCAGTGAAATTTGGTACATCTGTCAGAGAATCGATCAGAATCTTTGCCAAAATAGGACGAATTGCTTTGTATAATTATTTTATCAATGAATTAGAATCATTCGAGTCTCAAAAACATTCGAAAATATTTTTAATAGACTTTCGAAAATTTTCGAAATAAATTTCCAATGGAAATTTTCAGATTCTAGTAAAAATCGGGCATAGGTTCCCCTCTAAAAGTGGGTTGCTCCAATTGAATTCATTGTAATTATGAATTAGAATCATTATCGAATCGATTTTTCATCGATTTGGATTTTTCTGGATTTTCGAAATTTTTCGAAATCACGTTCCCACGGAAATTTTCTGATTTTTGTCACAATTCGGGCATAATTTCCCTCGAAAGGGTGGGTTGCTCCGATTGTATTCATTATTGAATGAATTGGAATCAGATTTGAATCGATTTGACTCGATTTTCAGATTTTATTGATTTTCGAATTTTTTTTTTTCGAAAATATAAATTTCTGTGGGAATTCCATGATTCTTCAAAATTTGGGCAGCAATTCGCCTAGTAAGTCGATAATTTACTATTCTAGATATTCTTTGATCAAGAATTTACGAATTCTTGGCTTTTTAGCTCAAGAAACATCAGAATTTATAAAATTCTGGCCGTTTTCGGCGAATTTTCGGTCATTCTGCTCTTAGTGGGGCGCTCCTCAGCTTTTCGGAAGATTTTCCGGCCACGCGTTCGCTTTTGGAGACTTGTGGGTGCCAATCGTAACTGATTCTTCAGTTTCCGATACGATTTTTACGAAAAATGCCAATACTTGATAATTTTTCAACGAATTACTCGTATTTTCGTAGAAATTTTAGAAAACGGCAGGTTCAGTGGATTTTTATAGTAGACGGGTGGGTTACCACTCCGATTTGTAGACGTTTTCGCTGGAATACGCGAATTTTCCCCAATTTTGGCGATTTTTAGCCGATGTTCGGCATTTTTGTGGGCTACGTAGACTTTTTTAGCCTCCTGGCTGTGTAAATGACTGGAATCGTGTAGATTGCGCCTATTTGGCGACTTTTTCGTAGAATTTTCTGTCGATCGGTGGGCTGCGGCTTCGGATTGTCGATTTTTCATGTAGAATACGCATTTTTATGCGATTTTCGTGGATTTTCGAGTACTTTTAAACTCAATCTTACCTTTTCGATATGGGATGCAACATTTTATTCGATTTTCATCGAATTTGTGGGGAAAAGGGGAGAAAAATCGATAAAAACGGGAATTTTTTCGGTAAAAAATCGGAAAATTTTTAGAGTGAGCAAGTGTGTGTGCGGAGTGTATGGCATACACCTCGCGCGCCACACGCTCATTTTTGAGCGTCGGCGCCCACTTATCGTATTGAGTACTGTATGCGACCGAGTGCGCATTGTACGCAATCGGTGTTTGCGTACAATGACTCGCGCATTGTCGACCGTATACCTCCGAAAATAATTTGAATTGAATTCAAATAATTTCGATGTTTTAACATCGATTTTCGGGTAAAATAGACCGAATTTTTTCGAAAAAAATGACAACCGAAGGCCGAAGAAGCCCGAAAACACCTGATTTTCAGATTTTTTCAGAATTTTTTGTAGAATTCGACCGGATTTGGTACTGATTTCGCCGCGAGGACGATTTATATCGATTTTTTGAATTTTCTCGATGGAATATGGCATTTTCTGGCTATAAATGTAGAATTTAAGAAAGAATCAAAGCTTTTCGTGTGTAGTAAATTATTTTATCACGATTTGAAGCTGATTTATGTAGAATTATCGATATTTATGGCAGATTTATCGATTTTTTGTAGATTTCTTCGCCGATTATGCGATTTTCGCGAATAATTTGTAGAATATCGCCTCTGTGGGCTGCCAGATGTTGTCGATCGAGTATATTGTCGTGGAAATCGTAGAATTTTGTCGTTTTTCGTCGAGTTCGTGGAAGTGGGTTGCTCAGACGCCAGGAAGGCTAGCGGGTTCGACTTGGGTTCGAATTGTAACTTGTAGAGGGGAGAACTCGAAGTTCTACTACCTTGAACAGACCGTCCGTCGATGCACCATGTTGACAATGCCTGTAGGTCCAGCCGAAGACCAGGACACAGTCATAACCCAGGGAGACCCCCTGTATGCGCCGTATGAGACCCAGTTCCGCAGAACCTTCGGATGAGCTGTGCAGACGGCAAAACAGTACACAATTTCTCAGTGACCCGTTTATTAAGAGAAAGATAGGGACAAGAGAAAGGGAAAAATCCGTTGACAGGAGTTGTGGAGCAAAAAGCGTAGGAGTAAAACCTCGCTCCCTAGTGGGGTGCGAGGAAACCTTTCGGTTCTCCTTCCTGTCAGGTAAAACCTGTTACGTAGAGTTTCGTAGAGTTTAGTAGAGGTTTTGTAGATGGTGTAGAGGGGAAAAACAAGGGGAAGGAGAACAGATAAAGGGGAATAAAATAAAGGGAAAAAATAGGGGAAAATCCGTCACCAACGGACCGCAACGTGGCGTAAAAAGTAGTAGGAGTGCGGTGGAGAGAAGAGTGCCATGGCTGCGGGCGTTGGCCTAAAAAGGCTGTGCGCCGCCTGCACATCTAACTCCCGCGACGAACGGGATACTGTAGACAAAAGCGCGCGCCGTTTAAATAATGAGGCGCGGCAATAAACTAGTAGAATTTGGTAGAATTGACCGATTTTGATGGAATAAATCGGGAAAAGGCAATTCATAAATAAAGAGGAATAACTGTGTGAGAGTTCGGGTCATAATTTCGGGGGATTTTGCGGGGAAAATCAATGTGACCCGGAATTATCGAGCCGTAAAGTTGGCAGTTTTATCCAGAGGCGTTAAACTGACAACATATGTGTCTCGATGTCAGATGTATGTCAAGAAAAAGTTCTAATATCAAATATCAATAAAAACTTATATTCGGAAGCTTTTATAGATAACTTTCAGAGGAAATATACCAGAAACATCTGAAAAGTACTGGTTTGTGATAGAATGGCAAGTTTTTTCTGAATTTAAGATTCTGACACACGAATTTCCGTATATTGGCTTAGGCGAATCTCTGATACTCGATGAAAGATTCATTATCTCAAAAATACATTTATTCTTCATGATGTTCATTTCCTCTTATGAAAAGTGTATTTTTGTTTCTAGATCATTTTTGGTATCACTTTTTTTTTTCAGTTTCAGAAATATAGTTTTCATGTTTCAGAACATTCATAAAGCTTGAAGACAACCAATTCTATATTTTGATGACGATTCACTTTTCTACTGAATCTTTGTTTCATTTTTGTGGTTCTTCAATAACTTTCTGCCCTCACATTGAGAGTTGATTCGTGCTATCAATAATTTTCACAAAGTCGCAGAACACTACTAAAGGAAAGTTATTGAAAGTTGCAATAATTATGTCACTGAAACAGAACTATAATGGAAGACATACTTGGAGTATGCATACTATCTGTCAGTTGTATTGAAAAAAGGCGATACGGATTATGGAGACATCGGGTGGAAACTAACTATAGAAATGGTCTAATACAGTATGCACATAGACTTACTGACTTGAGGAATCCAACGTGTTAGGAATTGCTCAGATTGAAACAGATAAGTTTTAAACTACAGGACTAACAGTTTGAGCATTAAAAAATAGGAACTGGGATAATACTGGGGGTACTCGATGTAGAATATTCAAATATTCTAAGCAACGAAATCTAGGAACTTTGAAACCTAAAAATTGTTTTAGATTTTTTTGTATATTTACAAAAAATTCCATTTCAAGATTGTCTTATTAGATACAGTAATTTTTGGAGATGATAATGATGTCGGCAGTAGATAACACAAAAACTAAGTAAGAGGGCGTCTGGGAGGAAGATGCATATTTGAAACGACGGATGTTTTAATAAAATTACTGGTATTATCCTGTTTGGATTTTAAAAAACAGTGAAACAGACATAATAACATTATTTGTTTTTAATGCCAGAGTAGAGAATGAGAACGGCAAAAACCATTTCTGAGAAGTACTGTATTTCAAAAGATTTCTGAAGTTTCAGTAGAAGACAAAAGAAAACGTGGAAATTTTTGATCAATTTTTGATCCGTTCGCGCGACAAAATAAAACTTCTGTTTCGGCAAAAACTGATCATCGTTGAGAATGGATTTCATTATTAGAAAAAGAAAAGTACCAGAAAACTATATCATTTATCCTTATGCCGATAAAACGTACAATTATAATTTAATTTAGAAAATTGATGAAATTGAAAAATTTTACAATTAGGAAATACATTGAAAAAAAATACAGAAATACATTTTTTAAAAATACAAAAAAAATACAGTTCCTGAAAAAAAAAGATCAGCGGGAATTAAGAGATGTCACCGAATCTGGAAGACAACGGAAAATATCAGACTTGCAAGATTCCGGGCCGGCCCGCCGGCCCGGCCCGGCCCGGTCCGTTGCAAGTCTGGAAAATATGTTTAAAATATGTCTCATTCGAACAATGAAGTTATTAAAAAACCGGGAAGTTGAAATCATAAGTGACTGTAACAGAAATTGACAAGCAGCGTATGGGCGAACCAGAGCAACGTTCATCCGAAATGTTACATAAAGTGCCCGAACTGAAACAGATCATCAGTAAATCTTCAGGGAACCTATTCATCTCAGATAAGCGGTGATTTCAAAGAAAGTTATTAAGAGATGTGTCCATGCAGTAAATATATCATATGTCTATTGTGGTCACTGATTATGTGAAGTCGGTGAAATAGTGAAACGTTTTCTATTTTTTTATTTTCTAACCACTATTCTGATAATACCGAGTTTGATGTCTCATTGACGACTTGAAACAGTCAGGTGTTTTTGCGGAAATTCACTTCCATTTACATCCAATAAATAACTTCTGAACCAAAAACTGGAGAAGAAACTATAAATCTGAAACAGAAAAAATACAAGAAGACTTATGAAAATATATGAAAGCTAATAGGTGTATACTGTAGCTCTGCTCTTTTCTGGCTAAAAATCCATTACGGAAAATTAAATGTTAATAATCGTTTCCCTTAACTGGACATAAAAAATGTTATATGAAACAAGTTTTTTTCAAGTCAGACCACTGTGTTCCAAACTCATTGCTACAAGAAAAGGTGTAACAGTTGTTTGATATATAAGACGGTCGAAATTTCAAAATTTCTTGCTCACGAACTTATTTTCTTGAAAATTGAGAAATTTTGTACTAGTACATATTTATTTTTTAGTTTTAGACTTTGTTCAAAAATGTGTGAAAAATCATGATGTAGAACAAACTTTCTTCACTACGATCTGTTCACGTCATTTTCTGTTCTTTTTTCATAGTTTGTTCAAAAGTACAGAATCGATTCTGTACCAAGAAATTCCTCCAGATTCGGTATGCATACCGATTCTGTACTCTACATAAAAGGTCACGTGAAAAAAAGATTTCTCCAAGTATATTCAAAAGTACAGAATCGGTATCGATACCGATTCTGTACCAAACAACAATTCTGTAAAAGGTCACGTGAAATATTGAAACTCCACAGTTTCAATGTGTCAAATTTTATTTATGATATTTTCGTTTACGTGGATTCAAATCTGATGTTCATTCAAAATGACAAAAATGACAATTTTCGATGAATAATTACCTAGATTTTGTTATTCGATTTTGATCAACTTCCCATTTTCTTATTCAACAACACAAAAAAAACGTTTGTGTTAATGAACATTGCAAAAAAGGTTTTAAAGTGTTTCCTTTTAAAGTAAGAAAATGTGAAGTTGATCAAAATCGAATAACAATATCTAGGTAATTATTCATCGAAAATTGTCATTTTTGTCATTTTGAATGAACATCTGATTTGAATCCACGTAAACGAAAATATCATAAATAAAATTTGACACATTGAAACTGTGGATTTTCAATATTTCACGTGAACTTTTATACAGAATTGTTGTTTGGTACAGAATCGGTATCGATACCGATTCTGTACTTTTGAGCAAACTTGGAGAAATCTTTTTTTCACGTGACCTTTTATGCAGAGTACAGAATCGTTATGCATACCGAATCTGGAGAAATTTCTTGGTACAGAATCGGTATTGATACCGATTCTGTACTTTTGAACAAACTATGAAAAAAGAACAGAAAATGACGTGAGCAGAGTGAGCAGATCAAAGTGGGAAAACTCTGTGCTTCACATGCAACTTTTTCTGGTAATTGCCAGTTTATTGCATAATCGTTCAACTTCACGGAAATATTGTACTTTCAGTACAGATTATTTACAGAAATCTATTTTCTAATTCGCTAGCAAAAAAATTTGAAATTTCAACCGTCTTATATCACTGAAAACTGGGGGATCAGAAGAGCGTGAAAATCAGAATATTAGAATTAAATAAATGGTAAAATAATATAATATAATACTCCAAAATTCAAATGATAACCACCCGGTTGAACTCAGTCAAATCATATTAACTTATGGAAACAGACTATGTTAATTGCGGTGTAATTAGCTCTAGTTTTCGATTGCAACAAATGATTCACGAGACGATTTTGTTGAGAACAGAAAATATAGAAGCACTATGGTGTGCGAAAATCAAAATCAAAAAGTTACCGTTCCAAAAAAGACTTATCAAAGTAAACGTGCTTCAATTGGAATCCGATTGATTTATATCGGAAACGTGGCTCACAAAACTGAAAATTACTTTTTTGTTGGTAAAACGAAACCCATATAATATGTGTTTTAAAGTTTCAGGCAAGTGTTAATGGTTTCTCTTACATAAAAATAGTATTGAAGTCTGCGTGCTAACAAAACAAACTTGTGTTTTTATAGTTTCAAGCAAGGCTGTCAAAAAGGCCGTGGGCTGATTCTATATCTCAGTTCCCAGCCATGGAAAATTTTTGCTTCTTCTGGCGGCCTTGTAGAGAACCAAAAGATTAGTCGATGTACAAAAATTCAGCCCATTTGGTTAACCAGCGGCCTCGACGGCCCTAAAAGAAGAGGGCCACGGCCGGCCGTGCGACAGCCTTGGTTTCAAGGAAAACTGTTTGAATGGATTATATAACACAGGTGAGTGCTAAGAAAAAATCAAGGGTAATAGCAAAACGCGAAACTAATTTTGAAACATCAAAAGATGAAAGAAGGCACACTAATAAGACTTCTGGTTGGGAACCAACAACTACTGTAACATAAAATCTTCATTGTATTTCTGGTAGCATCAATTACTAATATCACTTTTTTCCGTCTGAAATATTCCCCAATTTTTCATCCAATTTCAGTCTCGGAGTACAGTGTAACTTTCACTGATCTTACAGACATTAATGGGTGGGACGCATATTCCAAAGTTTCACAAAAATCGGGCAGCCGTTTTATGACTATGTTTTCGAAACGTCAGAATGTGTCCCCTAATTGCCCTCTTGAAGTTGTTTACTTCAACACTTTGCACCGGCTCGACATATATATTGCTCCAATTTCTTTCATTCTATGCGCCTATTGTAAGACGTTATGTATATTAAAACAATAACTTTTTGAACATCTTTCTTTCAAAAAGTTTATTTTTCCAGAGAAGAAAAAAAATAAATGAAAAAAAGAATATATTTTCATCCCAAACATAGAACAGGGCACCAGTGATATCCATATCTTCAGCGTCCATTTGCGTTCCATTTCACGACCGTCGCAATGCCACCGTAGGTTATAATCACGGCCAGTTCTTGGGTCGGTGTACCTGCAAAATCACTTGTCATATATTTCGAAATAAGCAAAAAGTTATGCAATTGAACAAAGGTACCTGATGTGTTGTGTGCGTTTTTTTTTGTCCCACGCGAGTCCATCGTCGTGATCTTTGATATCGTGGAAAAAGTAGGCTTTCTACGACATGAGTTCATCAGATGCCACCCAGTAAATGGCAAGAATCTTCAACTCATCACGGAAGATGCTCCTTTTTTGGCTGCCGACCTCCAAGAATCTGCAATTCATCAAACAAATGTGATCCCATGTGATCCATGTGCACACATAGACGCAGTAGAAATTTTGGAGCTGAAAATATAATATTTATAGAGCTTTTCTTGTTTTTCACATCTTTGTTCACTAAATAGCTATGTATATTACCCAATTTTTGAATCGTAATAAAACTAACCAAGTCCACCGGTGGCATCTATCCCCACTCCTTTGACATTTTTGAGGACGTATCGAAGGTCTCCTGGGTCGAAATGAACAGTTGTTGGACGGAACAAGTCGCGCAGGTAGGCGAACAACTGGAGGGTTGCCTTCCAGACGTATGACTCCCTGCTGACTTGAACGATCCAGTGAGGTGATTGTTGGCTGGAAAGTGGAGGGAAAGTGTATTTGGAAAATAGAAATGGGAAGTCCTTTTTATTCAAACGACTTAAGAATTTGGCTCCAGATACTTTCGAGTTCGTAGATTCCGAATGTGAAATAAAATTTTGCTGAAGCCTTCTGTGAGCCAAGTTATGAGCCGACAAGCTTTCCCTATGTGTACTGTACTCAACTTAATCACAATTTCGATCAAGCTATTTTCAGAAAATAGTTAATTTTCGATTTAGCTATTTTTCAAACTTTTAAGTCATCAATTTTCAACCAAACTAACATTAACTCTGACAAAACAACACGAAAACCTCAAAATTTGCAGTACTTTGAACGAAAAACGGGTTTTGAATTAGTTTTTTTCACGAACTTTGACAAAGAATATGTGAAAACCAGAGAAATTTATTCTAACATGTTGATGGTTCGTCTCTAATAAAGGGACGCTTCTATTATAGTTTTAACGGTATATTAATTGTTGTATTCCCATCAAGATTCGAAAAATATCAACTAAGATCCCAAAATATCAAAAAACTGGTGCTCACCTCATCACGAAATCCTTGAAAACCAAATTAATTCCAAAAAAATCAATAATATATGTTGTTCGACATCCATTTCCGTTAGGATATCTGAAAAATACATACTTGTCAACGGACCGAAACGGGCCGAAACGGGCCGGTTCGTAACTCGCGTCAAACTGAGTTTAATGAGCTAAAAAATATACCAAAATGTAGATCTCGACGAGTTCTATGTCCGTGACCTACTACGGGCCGGACGGCTATTCGTTAATATGCCGCGGGCCGGGCTAGAATGGCTTTTTTGACCATTTTCGCGTTTTTTGGCACTTTTTCCCGGCCCGCAGCACATTAACGAATAGCCATCCGGTCCGTAGTAGGTCACGGGCATAGAACTCGCTGAGATCTACATTTTGGTATATTTTTCATAATATTCATTTTGACGCGAGTTACGAGCCGGCCAGTGTCGGCCCGTTTCGGCCCGTTGACAAGTATGGAAAAATATTGTTTCAAATATTTGAAACTGATTGCGACATCATTTTTGAACAATTTTTCTATCAGAAAAATCGGATTTAAAAAACTGAAACTTTTTTTGGTTTTACACCAAGAAAATTGCAAAATTTAGTTTCAAAACTCCAAAATTCTTTAATTTTCTGGTAATTTTGCTCCGAAAATCAATAATGTAACCCAAGTACTACGTTTTCAAAACAATTCTACACATGTTCTTTCTTTTTTGTGTAATACTTACCTTATGAAAACTTTAAAAATATGTATCTACTAGAATTCAATAATAATCATGAAGAAAGGAGGGACGCGTATATCCGGGAACGCGTCATGAGGGGAGTTGTGAATAGAATAAAAGGGGAAATAGGAATTCAGTTTTCATTTCTCTCTTTCTTTTCCCTCTCCACTTTGCACGGGCTCTCTCGGTGGGACATACACAGCACCGATATTCTTTTTAATGGCGAAGATACACCTGCCGCTCCGTTTGGTTTATATGAATTTGATAAAAATAGAGTTTTCAAGCATTTGTTTAAATTTCACACAAAAATCAATGTGGCATTCGGAATCAGCGAGTCGAGACGGTTCGAATGAGTGTAGTCATGAGTAGGTATGCGGAATTTTGAAATTTCACTTATCCTATTGTCGCGACAAAAAAGTTCCGACATTTTTTACCGACGTGTTTGCGGACTTAGTGCTAAATTATTAAATTTTGCACTGAGTCCGCAAACACGCGTCGGTAAAAAATGTCGGAACTTCTTTATTTCGATAACACGCACCTTAAAAGTTGCAGAGCTTCCTTTAAAAAGTCAAAATCGTCAGTGTTTCTATTCGCTAAAAAGCAATCAAAAAAGTAGAAAATGAAGAAAGTTACAGATTTTCGAATCATTTCAGAAGTCTAAAATTATTGAAACCTTTCAAAGAGGAGTTTCTCAGATTATATGTACACGTGCGCCTTTAAATATACTAGGTTACTGTAGTTTTTGCCTCGAGAGTCAGCGATGCGTCAAACGTAATCTTCTGAAAATCTGACTTTTTTAAAAATTGGGTCAACACATGTTTTTTCAGTACCTTGTTCAGTTTTTTTCTCAAAAATTACTGTTTTCGGAATTTGTCAACTTCACAACGTTTCTGTAATTTTGTTTCGTCCGCGGGTAGGTTATTCGTCTTCCTGAAAAATAGGAATCTTATGAATCAAATAAAATCCATCTTCTTTTGACCGCTTTTTTTTTTGTTTTTTTTTCAATATTACCCATCCGCCGGTGGCTGACCACTCGCTCAAAGTTCGGCCCGGGGACGTGGAGTGGGTCTCGTTGCGGAATTTCGATTTACGGCGGCTCTTGACCGTAATTTCGCCATAAAAAAGTTTTATACTACGGTAGTCGCGTCGAGAATCACTCCGCGTCCCCGGGCCGAACTTTGGGCAAGTGGTCAGCCACCGGCGGATGGGTAATATCAAAAATAATTTTACTGTTCCAAAATGTGCTAATTCACAAATTTAATCTATGCTTACAATCATAATCTTCACTAATAATATTCAACAGATTCCGCCTGTCTGTTTGTATGTTGCCAGCCATAACTCCGTCCGTACTGGGCCGATTTTTATGAAACCTAGATAGGTAGATGGGAAATTTGACTTAGTTGATGCCCGAACTTTTCTTTTTTTTTGAAAAAGTTGAATTTGACGTCTTCTGGAGACGATGACGATTACAACAGTGAAAAGCATTGAGATGTGTGTCCCGACAGGGTGGTAGAAAGCTCAAAATATCAACCTAATACTAATGACGGTGTTTCTTGGCTGCATTCTCGAGAGCGCCTCGGCCGCGCGTTTTTGGTGTAGTGGTGTACATAGATGGCCTTCACGCAACGAAAGAGAGTTCGTTCCTGCCTGTCGAGAATTGTTTTTTGTTTTTTGTTTTGATAAGAACATGGACACCCAGTATACGAAAGTTGTAAATAACTTTTTTATAGTCGAGATTCTGTAGCACTACGGGGGATAAGAGGGTATCCGCACCAGTCTATTTACACTATTCACTCTGATAGCAGTTAACAATAAGAATTTCTTCCGCAGCTTCGTGGCGGAGGGAGGCTGCATCGCCGCCGATCAGTCAAGAACTTAAAAAGAGTACTTTGATTCCTTTATACTTATGAATATGTAAATTAATGGAAGAACGCTACTCAAGAAGTGATAGGGATTTGTGAAAATGGAACTTTGTCGGCTACCTTCAAAAAATAATGAGTTCTAGGATGGGGGTTTGTTAAAACATGGTATTAGTCTGCCATATTCAGAGGAGGGAGACGGCGTCGCCGCCGATAAGTCAAAAATTAGAAATTGAAATCTGAATGATCATTCGCTTTTTAGGGAAGGAAGAAGGAAGAGTAATCAAGTTCCAGTTCATCTGTAGGAGTATTGCGAAATAGTTCCAGTGAAGGTAGTTCCGGAAAAAGTAAAGTAAAAAGCCACTCATTCTAAAATTCATACTCCTTCAGGATCGAAAAAAGAAGTTATCGTATAGAAGTAAAAGAGAGCAGAACCGGGGAAAACTTTTTCCTCTGTTACGTAACCTAAGATTCGAGTTTGCCATTAGATCTCGCCTGATCGTTTTCAGCGACCGCATGGGTTTTTTATAACTAATTGTTTTATTTTGTGTTACTGAAGGGAGGGAGACGGCCTCGCCGCCGATCAGTCAAAAAATATAAAATATATCGGCATGATCACTCGCCTTTTGGGAAGGGAAGAGAGAAGAGTTATCAAGTTCACGTTCTTCTGTGAGATTGTTTTCAAAGGAGGAAAACATAGGAAGAAAGTTCAAATTGGTAAATTCTAAAACAGCTCATTCTAAGTTCCATATTCTATTAGGATAGTAAAAGCCATTGAGAAAGTTTGCAGAATTTGAGTCTGAAAAGGAGAGATTTTACAATTGTGCTTTATCGGAACGAACTGCTAGGCTAAGAAGCGCCGCAGGCGCTGTAAAACTGAGAAGGGTGGTGTAGGGAAGGAGGTTTAGTCGCCCTTAGGCGACGTAAACCGACTGGTGATGTTACAGTTGAAGGTATTAGAGTTATCGCGAAAAATGTGCCGCCTTTTTTATCAATGCTGTCTTTCAGTCAAAATTCAAAAGCATTGCATGCCGCTTCAAAACTTTCAAAAAGCTGGAAATCAACAATTTATTTCTAGCCACAAAACAAAAAAGTTTAGAGATACGCTCGGCTGCTGATGTCCACATAAACAAGCTCCTGTTCTTGTTCATTGATGAGGAAATCAGTGATCGATCCAATAAAAGTTTTTTGCAGCTTGTGACACGAGCAGATTCCAATTTTTTTCACGTTGCAAACAAGTTCTACAGTAATTGTAGGTGAGGAGACACGCGAGACGACATATTCCTGCTTTATGGAAGTTCCAAGTATGGAATCAGCTTCTCTGAAATCAGATTATTAATAATTGTGATAGTTTTAATTAATCCACCTTTCGAGTATGTGCCGTTGCAACCAACAATCGGGGTTACTCGATTTTAGAACTCGGAAAGATAGAACTGCAACAAAATAAAACTGTAACAATATAGAACTGACAAAAATAAAACTGAACAAAATGGAACTGCGACGAAATAGAACTGAACACAATGGAACTGCTACGAAATAGAATTGCTACAAAATAGAACTCTAGTTCGATTGGAGCGCGTTTGCATTCGTGACTTTTTAGAAGAATTATAACCAGTTTTCGAGGAGAAAAGTCAACTAAAAACACTTATTTTATGAAGATAAAGTCTTTGTCTATTTAATAGTCAACAAAAAACTATTTAAAATTATATTATTTAAGCCCAATAAGCATTTTCAAAACCAGTGGTAGAGTTCTATTTTGTAGCAGTTCTATTTTGTAGCAGTTCCATTTTGTCCAGTTCTATTTCGTGAAGTTCTATTTTGTAACAGTTCCATTGTGTTCAGTTCTACTTTGTAGCAGTTCTATTTTAGTCAGTTATATATTGTTACAGTTTTATTTTGTCGGAGTTCTATCTTTCCGAGTTCTAAAATCGAGTACCCCCCAACAATCACGAAATCGGGTTGGAACAGAATCCTAATGACCTCAGGGCTCTTTGATAACGTTTCTCATCGTTTGGATGAAAAGGGCGCCGAATTTTTGATCCTTTGCAGCATCATCGCCGGTATTTGCAAAATAACAAGGTTGCTCATCGTCAGCTAGGGCTATTCCGTAGATGGAGAGAAGACCGAAATTTCACAACAATTCCCACATTGAACACAGAATGGATCTTTGAATAGAAGACAACTGACTTAACTTTCATCTAGCACTTCTTGATAGTGCTCACCTCATCACAAAATCCTCGAAAATCTAATTAATTCAAAAAAAATCAAGAATACTCTTTGTTCGACATCCATTCCGGTAGGATATCTGAAAACTATGATTTGAAATATTTGAAACTGTTTGTATAATTATTTGAAACCAATTTTCCATCAGAAAACCCATAAAAATCACAAAAATGACTATTACCATTTAAGAAACTGAACTTTTTCGATTTAAGACCAAGAAAATTGCAAAGTTTAGTTTTAAAAGCCCAAAAGTCATCAATTTTTTGATGATTTTGCTCCGAAAATCACCCAAAAGGCATGTCACTCATCTAGTACTTTTCAATTTTTGTACTTACCAATAACTCATTTGAGGGGAGTTGTGACTAGAATTTGAGAGGGAATAGACATAAAGTACCTATCTCTCTTTCTTTTCCCTCTCCACTTTCCACAAGCTATCTTGTTTAATGATGAAGACACACCTGCCGCTTCGTTTGGTTTATATGAAATTGATAAAAATAACATTTTTAAGCATTTATTGAATTTCTGGCAAAAATAAATTAGATAATCGGAATCAGGGCGTTGAGACGGTTTGATTGAGTATTATCAATACTAGGTGTGCGGAATTTTGAAATTTCACATATCCTATGCGCTTTTAAAGTTGCGGAGCTTCCTTTAGAAACTCAAAATCATCAGTAAATATACTTTCCAAGCTAGTTGAAATAATTTTACACATTTTCAGCTAAAAATCACTGAAAACAGTGGAAAATACAGATTTTCAAATCATTCCAAAGTCCAAAAAACTACTTCTTAAGTTCGAATTTAAGAAATCTTAATATTTCGATTCACCTGATTGAGTCCCTCGAGAATCAACATCTGAAAGCTCATAATTCTGAATATCTGATTTATTGAGTCAAATGTATGTTTCTTTCAGAACCTTGTTCTACAAACCGTTTTCAACAATTACACATCCCAAAAAATTACTGTTTTCGGAATTTGTCACAACTTCATAACGTTTCTGAAATTTTGTTTCGATCGTGTCTGTACAGAAATTATATTTAATCTAAATTTACTTGTCTTGCTGGAAAATAGGAATCTTATAAAAATTAAATAAAACCTGATATTTTGATCACTTATATCGTTTTTTCAATATTTAAAAAATAAATTACTGATTCAAAATGTGCTAATTCACCAATTCAGTCTATTTTTGCAATAATAGTTAGAATTCTTTGGCTTCTTATCAATGCTCTCTTTCAGTCAAAATTCAAAAATAACATTTGCTGCTTCAAAACTTCCAAAAAGCTTGAAAACAATAAAATTTATCATTGGGATTTTGTTTATCCAATGTTTAATGGTATTCGATACGGGGGCTGTCACACAAAATTGAGATTACCTTGACGTTATACAGTTTTGTGAAAAATTCTACCGGTGTCAACTGCACTTTTCAGCAACACAAACTTTTAGATGAATACTCAGAGCCTCTGTAAGTAACTGACAACTTGTATCGACCTCTACAATATCAAGATGTCTGTTTCAAAACTATCTGTTTCAAAAAATGCATAAAATGTTGTATTCGTAAGAGTTGTCAGTTTGATCTCTTTAAATCCAAATTTGACAATGAAAACTCTCAGTGACTTTTATAAAATATTTACTATTTTTCCATGTTTCAGATTATTGTATTCAATGAACTTGAAAATATAAAAACGATAAATATAGAAAATATAAAAACGATAAATATAGAAAATATAAAAACGATAAATATAGAAAATATAAAAACGATAAATATTATATCATTTATTTATATCATATAATGAACGATTTTTTGTTTTCATTGTCCGCACCGGAATACTGTAGACTATCAGACTTTGTCAATTTTGTACTGAAATTGACTATCTGAAAAAAAATGTTCTCAATAACTGAATGTTTTAATTAAACACGAAGATTTCTTCAATAAAAACTTTGATTTTCGGAATCAGGTTGTATGGTATAGGATCTGGAGCACGTGAAAAGAGCGTTCTATGCTTTTATGCGCTTTGTGGAAATTGTAAATTTGCCTCTTAGAGTAATTTGTTATTGATCTGTCCAAAAAAAATGAAAACAACTTGAAACAAGTTGATATTTGAAGTTAAACTTTTTTTCATTTCAACATTTTTACCTGTTTCTGAATTATAAAATAAGTTTCTTTACTTTTTCAAACGCAATAATGTCTCAGCTTTCACAAAAAACTTCCTGTTCGCATGTCCATACGGGCTGTGCCGAGGTCCAACACGGAAATTAGGCCTCTAAAAAACTCTAAAAAACCTGTGGGCGTTTCAAAAATGAGAACAAAATAAACAGTGTGGTCTTAAACGAAAACAATATACGATTAATACTGTGATGTTTCTGACAGGTGTTTTGATTGTCATTTCAATAGAGTCAGGGTTAACAGACCTAGATTTTAAAATAAAATTTAACTATTCCCTTTAAAAATCTCTCTTTTTCTCTGAGTCTCTTATTAGCGGCCCACCCCCTCTTACAACTGCGCCCCACCGTAAACGAGAGAGTATCGGTGAGAGACGCAGAATTTTTTCTCGCGCGAACAAATATTTTTACCATTTTTGACCTATTTTCGCTGTTTTAAAGAACGAATTACATAAAAACTTTCGAAAAATAGTGAAAATAGGTCAAAAACTGTGAAAATATTTGTTGGCGCGAGAAAAAAATCTGCGTCTCTCGCCGATATATCGCGATACTCTCTCGTTTGCGGCGGGGCGCAGTTGTAACGAATTTGCTCGGCTAATAATTTTGCACACAATTTTCTTTGTTTCGATATAGCGTGGTTGTAAGAATCGTGCCGTACTGATAACGGTATAAAAAACATTGCTGTTCTCTGAACATTTCAACATTATTTCAGTTAGTCCCTCTCATTCTCTATTACATGTAAATTTTTTTGGAAGTGTGTACTTCAGGTGGATTTGAACCTACTCCCACAACCAATCGTGTTTCGAAACTTCTAAAAAGAATGCAAATAAAATGTGTTATTATTATTATGGTTGTTTTTCGGAAACTATCATCTCCCGTCTGGAATTTCAGAATATGTAATTTGGATACAGAAAATTCCAGTTTCGTAAGTTTTTCATGAATGGTTTTTACTAATACCATGGCTTAAACTCCACGACTGTGCCTCATCTAAAAATGTTTAGCTATTAATTTTCTGATCATATTTACTAGAATAAGTTTTGAAACTTGCATAGATATACAGGCATTTGAAATTCTAATCTCATTGAAAAATGTAGAATTTGTACTCGAAAACTATTGTCCTATTGTCAGTCACATCACAATAGAACAGAGAAGATGTATCTGAAACTGTATATCATTTGTTGTACACTTCACGTTTTTCAGATTCTCATTGAAAGTTTGTTCTGCATCAAAATGTGATTTTCTGGAAGTGTACAGTATTATGTCAGTATTCCGCTAGTATTATGAAAAAATGAATATAAAATTAGGATATATTTTGCTTAAACGAACGAAACTAGGTCACCTTCCTTTTAATAAACTATTTCTGATTCAATTGAATATTATGTGTTTGATTAGAAAAATCACTTTTGCTGTGTTCGATGGTTTTTGCATCTTTCCAACATGTGCAGATCAACGAAAAAAAACTGAAGAACAGCTTTATGAATCAGTTATGAAACTACCAATATTAAGTGTTTGTTTTCAAACTATGCTCCTCTTCAGCAGTCAGGGAAACAGGAATTCAAAATAAATTGTGGACAATGTTTTCACTGTTTTTAAAATTTCGTTTCAGACCATTTTTATTTCCAGTGAGTGTTTTTTTTAGTAATTTGTGTGTATTTACCTGAAAATCAGATAACATTTTCAAAATGTCCAGCTACAACATTCTCGATAAATTTAGATTTTTCTGCCTTGATTTTGTTATTGCATCGAAAAGACAAACAAAGAAATACAAAAGACTTGAAAAGGTAATTTCTAGAGTTGTTATTTCTGATTGAATTTTTCTGTTCAAATGAATCATATTCACTGTGTCTAAATTACGAACAGTATCTGTTTCGTTTCATCGGTGCTTCATTTGCACTCTGTACCAAAATCGCCACAAGAATTCTCCGTCAATTACTATCCATCTTTCTAAAAAAGATGAAGTCAGTTTTGAAGAGCATTACTTTTTTATAATGCTTCCTAAATATTTCGGTTTGATTTCAACACCTAACGTTAAGTTTTCCGTCTTCAAATATCAAGATTCTTTAATAATTTTTTAAAGTTAGACCCTTGAGGATTGATCGATATTGATTTCATGTTCATCCATTTTCATTTCTATTTGGATTCATTGTTACTGAATTTAGATGCGTGGTTTACGCTCTGAACCCAAAAAAAATCAAAAAGAATGGAGCTCAACTAATATTTGAAAAAAAAACGATTTTCTGCTTCGTAACTTTCAAAATTGTACTGATTTCCACTTTGTCTATTCAATTTTTGCAAATCACTGTCTGTCCCAGATACAACTTCATCAGAAATAAGTGAAACATGACGGTTACTTCAATAAAAACTGGGATTTTCGGAATCAGGTTGTATGGAGTAGGATTTTTCTGTTCAAGGAAAGCTCGCCCCGCCCCTTTGCGGCACTACACCCATTTTTGGCGGCAGTGTTCAAAAACTGAAAGGAGCGCTGAAGTGGGGGGTGGGCGAGGCGAGCTTTCCTTGTTCGTAAAAATTTTAATTCAGACTACAAAAACTCAAAAGACATTAAACATGTCCGGTGCGTAGATTTCATTATGAAAGGTTATGTTTCAAGAACATTTCAATTATAAGGGTTTTCTTGTTGGGAAATTGGTTTCCTGTTGTTCAATAACTATAAACATTTGTTTCAGTTGTACGAGTGTTTTGTAGTTGTTTCTAAGCTAGTCAAAATTTCAAAGTCACAAGACGTTGAGAACAATGAAAATGAAAGATTTTGGAGTTAATTCAGAAGACTCTGAAAAACCGGCTGTTGGGGAGACAAAGACAGAATTCAACTTTATTAAATGTTTTAATTCCTGTTCTATGAAAGCTATGTTTCCCACGGATGATTTTTGAAATAATGGGTTCCTAATTCGGTTTCTTGTGTACCACATACTTGGGTTGTGCATTCCGTGTGAAGGTCCGGAAACTGTCTTTGAAACATATGATTGTTTTTTTTTCAGACCTTGGTAAAATACTTCATGTTTCAACATTTTGACAAAACTTCAAAAATTTCTCGTCGCACTAATTTAGAATTGAATCGTAGGTATTGAAATTTCATTCGATGAAGGGTCGAATTTACAGATTTTAGCGTTTTTTTAGTTTCATTACACTCAAAAAAGAGAAAAAAACAACGAAACTATTCGGCTTTTCAGAAACTTTTTTAACGAAAAACACAAATACACTTCATTTTCCAAAATTTTTGATTTCTGCATTCCTAGTATATCTACTAATCTTCTGGTCCCCTTCATGGCCATCCGAAGAATCACAGATTTTCGATAACTGGTACTCAAAAAAAAATTGCCCAATGACATTTTTGACAGCATTACCTTTAAGCCAAAAATCATTTCACAGATTTTTTTCCGTCTCAGTAATTACTTATCTGCACACCTCTTCTTCTAACCCCACTAGGTATGAGGGGTGAATATTTTAAAGGCGCATTGTCCAAAAAATTTTGCCACAGAGGGACCAAATTGTCCCCCTTTTTGCATCGCTAATAACTTTGCCCGTTTTTGAGCTTTTCACAAAAATTTTTTTGTGGCCATTGGGAAATCGCCGTCCCGTCATTCCTGAAAAATTTGGTGGTGATTCCATCATTTGCGGCCGAGCTATGAGCCGTAGTGTGAAAGTCATTTCATTTTGGCTTGAAAAGTTTTGGTTTTTTTATGTTTTTTAGAATTTAGATTTTTGTTGTGGGCTTAGTTTTGGGTGTAAAAATAAGATTTTTATATGACTACGTAGAGAAAAAACAGGGCTATGCGGAGAAAAAAGAATAATGTTAAAACCTCTTTTCAAAAAAATTTTACAGAGAGAAACGTGAAAATATTGAAATTTCTGAAAATTTCCGATTCTTTTTACTTACCTCCTTAAATCTCGAGTTCTATCAGACAGATTTTCTTGAATTTTGGTATATAGGTGCAAAATGAGACGGGGAATCATTATATCACATCAGAATTGTGATTTAAGACACCTCCTGCACGCTACGGCCAATGATTTGCCGAAAAAATCGAAAAAACTACGTATAAAATTCAATATACTCATATAAAATTCAATATACTTTTAGCTGGTAAAACTTTCAGAAAACCGGATTTTGTGGTTTTCGCAGTTTTCGGTCATGCGGTGGATTTTTTCCATTCGCTGTCCTGGGAACAGGATTCACTGAATCGCTCTGAATTTTTGACACCGATCTAAACTTTTCGAGATCTAATGGAACCAAAAAGTCCGATCAAAAAATATTCAAGCCGGACGATTCTGTGGAGAAACCTGAATCTCCACTGACATTTTTTTCGAATACACTGACCATTTTGTCACTGTATGTGTCATTGTACTGCTGCGAGAAGCGCCCCTCTTTTCTACGCTCACCACGAGACCGTCTTTTCGTGCATCGGTGGCGCAGTGGTTGAGGGCGGGGGTGAGAATCAGCAGGGTGGTGGTTCGAATCCAACTGATTTATATTTTGTTTTTGTTTTTTTTTTGTATGAACTTTCTAAAAGATTGTAGAAAGAAATATCTTTACTATTAACAAACGCAAACGGCTTTATGTTTGTTTGTCTGTCGCCGATCCTACCGCCCTTCCTACTGAACCGTTTTTCTTCGAATTTGGACCAGAATATCACAAATTTTCTCTTAATAATGCACGTCTTTTTCTTTTTCCGAAATTCTCAAAATGACGTCTTCTGAGATAGAAACACTGATAAAGCATATGGGAATCGACAGAAAAAAGAGGGAGAGACGGTTGGCAAAGCGTCGTCTTTTCTTTCCTCGCCCCTTTTCGATATCATCGGATTCGGGAAAAATAGAGGATTCCAAACGTATGGTCCGTTTCTGGATTGATCCACGTCATAAAAAGTTATGAGCCATTTTCTAAAATGTGAAGACGTGAAGGATTTTTTGATGTTATTAGATTCGGGAAAAATAGAGGATTCCAAACGTATGGTCCGTTTCTGGATTGATCCACGTCATAAAAAGTTATGGGCCATTTTCTAAAATGTGAAGACGTGAAGGATTTTTTGATGTTATTAGATTCGGGAAAAATAGAGGATTCCAAACGTGTTGTCCGTTTCTGGATTGATCCACGTCATAAAAAGTTATGAGCCATTTTCTAAAATGTGAAGACGTGAAGGATTTTTTGATGTTATTAGATTCGGGAAAAATAGAGGATTCCAAACGTGTGGTCCGTTTCTGGATTGATCCACGTCATAAAAAGTTATGGGCCATTTTCTAAAATGTGAAGACGTGAAGGATTTTTTGATGTTATTAGATTCGGGAAAAATAGAGGATTCCAAACGTATGGTCCGTTTCTGGATTGATCCACGTCATAAAAAGTTATGAGCCATTTTCTAAAATGTGAAGACGTGAAGGATTTTTTGATGTTATTAGATTCGGGAAAAATAGAGGATTCTAAACGTGTGGTCCGTTTCTGGATTGATCCACGTCATAAAAAGTTATGAGCCATTTTCTAAAATGTGAAGACGTGAAGGATTTTTTGATGTTATTAGATTCGGGAAAAATAGAGGATTCTAAACGTGTGGTCCGTTTCTGGATTGATCCACGTCATAAAAAGTTATGAGCCATTTTCTAAAATGTGAAGACGTGAAGGATTTTTTGATGTTATTAGATTCGGGAAAAATAGAGGATTCTAAACGTGTGGTCCGTTTCTGGATTGATCCACGTCATAAAAAGTTATGAGCCATTTTCTAAAATGTGAAGACGTGAAGGATTTTTTGATGTTATTAGATTCGGGAAAAATAGAGGATTCTAAACGTGTGGTCCGTTTCTGGATTGATCCACGTCATAAAAAGTTATGAGCCATTTTCTAAAATGTGAAGACGTGAAGGATTTTTTGATGTTATTAGATTCGGGAAAAATAGAGGATTCTAAACGTGTGGTCCGTTTCTGGATTGATCCACGTCATAAAAAGTTATGAGCCATTTTCTAAAATGTGAAGACGTGAAGGATTTTTTGATGTTATTAGATTCGAGAAAAATAGAGGATTCTAAACGTGTGGTCCGTTTCTGGATTGATCCACGTCATAAAAAGTTATGGGCCATTTTCTAAAATGTGAAGACGTGAAGGATTTTTTGATGTTATTAGATTCGGGAAAAATAGAGGATTCCAAACGTGTTGTCCGTTTCTGGATTGATCCACGTCATAAAAAGTTATGAGCCATTTTCTAAAATGTGAAGACGTGAAGGATTTTTTGATGTTATTAGATTCGGGAAAAATAGAGGATTCCAAACGTGTGGTCCGTTTCTGGATTGATCCACGTCATAAAAAGTTATGGGCCATTTTCTAAAATGTGAAGACGTGAAGGATTTTTTGATGTTATTAGATTCGGGAAAAATAGAGGATTCCAAACGTGTGGTCCGTTTCTGGATTGATCCACGTCATAAAAAGTTATGAGCCATTTTCTAAAATGTGAAGACGTGAAGGATTTTTTGATGTTATTAGATTCGGGAAAAATAGAGGATTCTAAACGTGTGGTCCGTTTCTGGATTGATCCACGCCATAAAAAGTTATGAGCCGTTTTCTAAAATGTGAAGACGTGAAGGATTTTTTGATATCATTGGATTCGGGAAAAATAGAGGATTCTAAACGTGTGGTCCGTTTCTGGATTGATCCACGTCATAAAAAGTTATGAGCCATTTTCTAAAATGTGAAGACGTGAAGGATTTTTTGATGTTATTAGATTCGGGAAAAATAGAGGATTCTAAACGTGTGGTCCGTTTCTGGATTGATCCACGTCATAGAAAGTTATGAGCCATTTTCTAAAATGTGAAGACGTGAAGGATTTTTTGATGTTATTAGATTCGGGAAAAATAGAGGATTCCAAACGTGTGGTCCGTTTCTGGATTGATCCACGTCATAAAAAGTTATGAGCCATTTTCTAAAATGTGAAGACGTGAAGGATTTTTTGATGTTATTAGATTCGGGAAAAATAGAGGATTCTAAACGTGTGGTCCGTTTCTGGATTGATCCACGTCATAAAAAGTTATGAGCCATTTTCTAAAATGTGAAGACGTGAAGGATTTTTTGATGTTATTAGATTCGAGAAAAATAGAGGATTCCAAACGTGTGGTCCGTTTCTGGATTGATCCACGTCATAAAAAGTTATGAGCCATTTTCTAAAATGTGAAGACGTGAAGGATTTTTTGATGTTATTGGATTCGGGAAAAATAGAGGATTCCAAACGTGTGGTCCGTTTCTGGATTGATCCACGTCATAAAAAGTTATGAGCCATTTTCTAAAATGTGAAGACGTGAAGGATTTTTTGATATCATTGGATTCGGGAAAAATAGAGGATTCCAAACGTGTGGTCCGTTTCTGGATTGATCCACGTCATAAAAAGTTATGAGCCATTTTCTAAAATGTGAAGACGTGAAGGATTTTTTGATATCATTGGATTCGGGAAAAATAGAGGATTCTAAACGTGTGGTCCGTTTCTGGATTGATCCACGTCATAAAAAGTTATGAGCCATTTTCTAAAATGTGAAGACGTGAAGGATTTTTTGATATCATTGGATTCGGGAAAAATAGAGGATTCCAAACGTGTGGTCCGTTTCTGGATTGATCCACGTCATAAAAAGTTATGAGCCATTTTCTAAAATGTGAAGACGTGAAGGATTTTTTGATGTTATTAGATTCGGGAAAAATAGAGGATTCCAAACGTGTGGTCCGTTTCTGGATTGATCCACGTCATAAAAAGTTATGAGCCATTTTCTAAAATGTGAAGACGTGAAGGATTTTTTGATATCATTGGATTCGGGAAAAATAGAGGATTCCAAACGTGTGGTCCGTTTCTGGATTGATCCACGTCATAAAAAGTTATGAGCCATTTTCTAAAATGTGAAGACGTGAAGGATTTTTTGATGTTATTAGATTCGGGAAAAATAGAGGATTCCAAACGTGTGGTCCGTTTCTGGATTGATCCACGTCATAAAAAGTTATGAGCCATTTTCTAAAATGTGAAGACGTGAAGGATTTTTTGATGTTATTAGATTCGGGAAAAATAGAGGATTCTAAACGTGTGGTCCGTTTCTAGATTGATCCACGTCATAAAAAGTTATGAGCCATTTTCTAAAATGTGAAGACGTGAAGGATTTTTTGATGTTATTAGATTCGGGAAAAATAGAGGATTCCAAACGTGTGGTCCGTTTCTGGATTGATCCACGTCATAAAAAGTTATGGGCCATTTTCTAAAATGTGAAGACGTGAAGGATTTTTTGATTTTATTAGATTCGGGAAAAATAGAGGATTCCAAACGTGTGGTCCGTTTCTGGATTGATCCACGTCATAAAAAGTTATGAGCCATTTTCTAAAATGTGAAGACGTGAAGGATTTTTTGATGTTATTAGATTCGGGAAAAATAGAGGATTCTAAACGTGTGGTCCGTTTCTGGATTGATCCACGTCATAAAAAGTTATGAGCCATTTTCTAAAATGTGAAGACGTGAAGGATTTTTTGATGTTATTAGATTCGGGAAAAATAGAGGATTCCAAACGTGTGGTCCGTTTCTGGATTGATCCACGTCATAAAAAGTTATGAGCCATTTTCTAAAATGTGAAGACGTGAAGGATTTTTTGATGTTATTAGATTCGGGAAAAATAGAGGATTCTAAACGTGTGGTCCGTTTCTGGATTGATCCACGTCATAAAAAGTTATGAGCCATTTTCTAAAATGTGAAGACGTGAAGGATTTTTTGATGTTATTAGATTCGGGAAAAATAGAGGATTCCAAACGTGTGGTCCGTTTCTGGATTGATCCACGTCATAAAAAGTTATGGGCCATTTTCTAAAATGTGAAGACGTGAAGGATTTTTTGATGTTATTAGATTCGGGAAAAATAGAGGATTCCAAACGTGTGGTCCGTTTCTGGATTGATCCACGTCATAAAAAGTTATGAGCCATTTTCTAAAATGTGAAGACGTGAAGGATTTTTTGATGTTATTAGATTCGGGAAAAATAGAGGATTCTAAACGTGTGGTCCGTTTCTGGATTGATCCACATCATAAAAAGTTATGAGCCATTTTCTAAAATGTGAAGACGTGAAGGATTTTTTGATATCATTGGATTCGGGAAAAATAGAGGATTCTAAACGTGTGGTCCGTTTCTGGATTGATCCACGTCATAAAAAGTTATGAGCCATTTTCTAAAATGTGAAGACGTGAAGGATTTTTTGATGTTATTAGATTCGGGAAAAATAGAGGATTCCAAACGTGTGGTCCGTTTCTGGATTGATCCACGTCATAAAAAGTTATGGGCCATTTTCTAAAATGTGAAGACGTGAAGGATTTTTCGATGTTATTAGATTCGGGAAAAATAGAGGATTCTAAACGTGTGGTCCGTTTCTGGATTGATCCACGTCATAAAAAGTTATGAGCCATTTTCTAAAATGTGAAGACGTGAAGGATTTTTTGATGTTATTAGATTCGGGAAAAATAGAGGATTCCAAACGTGTGGTCCGTTTCTGGATTGATCCACGTCATAAAAAGTTATGGGCCATTTTCTAAAATGTGAAGACGTGAAGGATTTTTTGAGGGAAAAATAGAGGATTCCAAACGTGTGTCCGTTTCTGGATTGATCACCGTCATAAAAGTTATGAGCCATTTTCTAAAATGTGAAGACGTGAAGGATTTTTGATATCATTGGATTCGGGAAAAATAGAGAAATTTAATTACGATCCACTGTAGAACCCAGAAGGGGCGTTGAGAAGAAGGTTTAGTCGCCGTTAGACGACGTGAACCGACTGGTTGTAAAAGTTTCGAATTTTCTGCACGAACAAGTGAAAAATAAAGCCAATCGGTGTCATAGTTTTGAACTCAAAAGCTGGACGTTCTTCAATTTCCTTCAAATCGAGCAAGCTAATTTTTAAATATAAAACTTGCAAAGCACCGCGCACGAGGCGCAGCCGAGTACTGCGGAGCCCGCCGGGAGGCGGGGGACGCTAGTCATTCTTATATATAAAAGACAACTGGGCGTTGTCTGAGGCGCTGTCCGCAACGGTTTTGGAAAGAGAAGAGAAACTGAGCCAGCGGGCAAAACCGAACTAGCGTGCTTTGAACACGACCGCCGCTTTAGACCACTCGGCCATGCAGGCACATTTGAAAAAGGGTTGCCATGTAAATGAGAAGAGGCCAGCCGACTGAACCCGCCGAAGGCGGGGAAGAGAGGCTGGTTTATAATATTTTTATTTGTTTATTGTTCAGTGCTTTTTGTTCAGTGCATAAAAGCCAGTTTCAAAAGGGTTTTGATTTCTTGAAGGTGTTGTTCAGTTTTGGTATACCGATTTTGATATGAAAAACTTCTTATTGATCAGGGTTTGAAGTGATTTTTTTTAGAATAATCACGTTTTAATATTTTCACTTGTTTTCGTTTATTGGTCCAGTGCTTCTATAATAATTCAGTGCATAAAAGCCCGTTTCAAAAGGATTTTGAGTTCTTGATGGTGTTGTTCAGTTTTGGTATGCAATCATCTAGTTGTTTCAATTTTCATTCACTGAAATCAATTCTTACCTATTCTTTGTTTGTTCACTGTTTCAGGAAGGTCTCAAGACCGTATTCATCACAACAGTATTTATTTTCATGTGATTTTGTTTTAATATCCCATTTAATATAACATTAAACAAAAAAAAACAAGATCTCGCTTTTTTGAAAAGTTAACCCTGACTCAAAATTTAAGCAATTTTAATTCTGAAGTGTTTTTGTGATTCGGTTGAGTGTTGTTCATTTGCGGTTTCGAAATAGGTTATTGAAAAATGTAAAGTGGCCAGACAGTAATAAAATAGAATTAAACTGTTTCCATTTGTGGAATTTACAAAATAGGTTAATTTAAAATTTCGTTCTTTCAAGTACAATAAGAACTGTAGATATTTTTGGTTTGATGAAGTTCTGCCGCCCACTTTCATTGTAAAAATCAGAGTTATTAGGAAAGAAGGATAAGAAATATGAACTTTTGAAAACAGTAATTGTTAATCATCAGAATTGCTGACAGTACAATTACCACTCAGAAATTTTTTATAAATACTGTTTCTTAATGATCTCAATAACCAATTCATTTCCGTTAAAATGATTTCTCATCTAGTTCGCACGCACATAACATGTTTTTCCACCGGAAATTGTTATTATTATTATTATTATTATTTATTTACGCATGCTCGATACGTAAAGGTTAATAAATTGTTCACTGTAGTTTTCCAGCATTCGCAGCTTCTTTCACTTCAATCTTCTTTTTTGAGGTTTTGTTTAGCGATTCCTGTTTTAAAGTAATGTTTTTATCTCTCAAAAAAACTAATATCATTATCATTATCTTTAGTCGTTTGAAATTGGATAACATCAATTCCAAATTTGCTGTTGTACAACTTTTTCATCACAAAAGTATAGTGTGAACGTATCTGTTATAGTGAAGTATAGTTATGAATTTATTTGCATATTTCATCGATTTATTTTCTCGTTGTTATATTTTATGTTTCAAAATGTTTTCAAATTATGGTGTGCTCCCATTTTGTTATTGAGTGGTTTATGATCAATTTACGAAATAAAAAATTGAATAAATGGTCTAGCAATCACTTCTTTCACCATAATTGCATGGCAATAATACAAGTCTTCATTTTTTCGAATCAAATATTGTATTTGTTTCAAAATGTTTATTAGCTCGGCACAGCTCTTACAACTGCGCTCCACCGAAATCCCCTTGAGAAATCTCTCTTTTTCTCTGAGTCTCTCAATTTCGCACACGATTTTTTTCGGTTTCGGTAGAGCGCGGTTGTAAGAAGCGTGGCGTGCTAATATTTATTTGTTTTTTTTTATATGAAAACATCACAACAGACCACAATACGCCTTTGATATACTTTTGAGCAGCACTGTAATTAATGTACGCGATGAAATATTACTGTTTTCAGAATATTTAAAATTGTAGGATTTATTTCAAATCAGTTTTTGTCATTCGCTTGGGGAAATTATTACAGTTTTTTTTATTCGTTTGTGTTAAGGGCACATGTATTTTTTGGAAGTTAGGTACCCTGGATTTGAACCTATTCCCACAATCATTCGTGTTTCGAAACTTCAGAAAAGGTTGAAAGTAACAAGTGTTATTGTGGTTTCTCTTTCGAAAACTGTTATATCTCCCGTTTACAGTGGACAGACTCGTATATTGGCCTAAATTACCCGCACAGACATTGTTAGTCACATCACAATAGAACAGAGATGATGTATCTGAAATTGTATATCATTTGTTGCACCATTCGTGTTTTTTAGATTTTGATTGAATATTTTTCTGTATCAAAATGTGATTTTCTGAAAGTTTGCAATGTTATGCCGTTTGTCTTAGTGTTTGTTTTTTTGTAAGTTCTGTATATTTATCTGAAAATTAGACAACATTTTCAAAATGTCCAGCTACAGCAATCTTGATAATTGTACTCGATGTTTGTTTCATCGATGTCATATTTACGCTTACACCCATTTCGGTTAAAACACTTCCTATTGTAAACTTCTGAAATATTATGAACGTTATCTCATAATGTTACGGGTGTAACAAGAAAATTTTCGAAAAAAACATACACGTTCAAATTGAGTTCCAAGAAAAATGGTTTTCTGATAACGAGCCACTGAAACAGTACTTTGAATCCTCGAATTAAAAAAAAGTAACCATTTGTATTTTTTTCTGCTTCTAGGGTTTTCAGCTATAAGGACAGATCGGAGTTGTCATTGAAAATGTCTAAGTTTCCCATTTTTGTGAGGAAGGACTGTTTCAGGAATGGCGTAAGAAACAAAAAAAGTTAGATCGGTATTGACAGCATCAATTATTTATTATAAATTCAAATTTCTCTGTTCAAGGAAAGTTCGCCTCATTTTTTGCGGCGACCACGCCCATTCCTTGCGGCAATGTTCGAAAATGGAAGGAGACTTTCCTTTTTAAATAACCAATAAAGGTGTCTGATCAGTCTCATACCACAGAAAATCTGAGTGGCCGACAGATGCCATAATAACAAAATCACTGCCCGGAAGTTACTGTTTCAATTGGTGTAGTTTCTCTCAATATCGAAAATATTATCGATTAGAAATTCAAAAGATTAAACATGACTGATTTCATTTTGAAAACTCATGTATCCAGAGCATTTCAATTATGGTGGGTATCTTGTTGGGTAGTCGATCCACGGTTGGTATTTAATTATTAACACTTGTTTCCATTATAGGAATGCTTTGTAGTTGTTTCTAAGCTAACCAAAAGTTCAGAGTCTGCTAGGATCATCTTCCAAATAAGCAATGCATTAAACACATGCTGTAGAAACGGGAACTCATTGACAAACCGTGACAAAATTTCAACGCTACGGTTTATTTTTAAATTGTTCACTCATCCTGGTCGGACTTTGAGAAAAAATGAAAACGAAAGCTTCTGGAGTTGAATCAGAAGACTCGCTGAAAAACAGAATGTTGGGGAGACATAGACAGAATTCAACTTTATTAGATTTATGTTATAAATTATATTACTAGAACATTGAAATTGAGGTTATGCATCAAGGTTTAGAAAACATCAATGTTTAGAAACAGTCATATTTATCAAAAAAATTGAAAATTTTGCCAACTAAAAAATCTTGAACATAAGATTTTTCTTCTGTTACAAAATATTAATTTATAAAATGCGTTCTTAAATGGGCGATAAAGTATCAAATTCAGATAATGTTTCGTGTTCTTATAGTTTCATTACTTTATCAAAATTAAGAAAACAACTAAACTATTCGGGTTTTCAGAAGAAATACTATACGATTTTCCCCGCAACTATCAGAATTTTTATCGGTTTTACGAAAAACATAAATGCTCTTATTTTTTTCAAAGTTGTTGATCTTTCCATGTTATATTCAAATAGGCCATTTTACTGATGAGCGTTTGAAATGACTTTTTCTAGTTTCAGGATAATCACTTTTTAGTGTTTTTATTTGTTTCCGTTTATTGGTTCAGTGTTCCTATTTCAGTGCATGAAAGCCAGTTTCAAAAATGTCCTAATTTCTTGGAGGTATTATTTAGTTTCGAAAAATAAATTAATATGCAAGCTACCAATTGTTTCGATTATCATTCTCTGAAATCAATTCGAACCTGGTCTTTGTTTTTTTTACTGTTTCAAGAAGGTTTCAAGACGGTTTTCATCACAGCAATATTCAATATGTGGATTAACTTGTTAACTTTTCACTTACAATTAATAAATCGCAATTTGCTACGAATACCCAAAACATATTTTTAATTGTTTCCACTGTTTCACAACGTCCTGATTGCATTCTCACTTTCATGTGATTTTTTGTTTTGTCAGGGATTGTTTTTGTGTTTGAAATAAGTATTCCAAAAATTACCGTTTGTCAGTTGTAATTATTAATTAAAGCTGCTACAAATCAGACTTTGATAAGTAAACCTCACTAAACAAAAAATAACAACACGTTTCTTACAGTGACTCAAAATTTAAGAAATTTTCAGTTTCAGAAGGTTAATTTATTCATTTATTTAATTATCAACGCAGTTCATCCAATGACATCATTATTATCACCATTCTGTCATAACATAATATTTATACCGGTTTCTGCACCATTTTCAATTTTTTCAGTTTCAGAACGCTCTAATTTTTACTTCGGTATAAATTTACGCATAGTTGTCATCGGATAGTAATGAAATTTTAAAAAATGAAAAAATAAATATCTTTTCTTTTTAAAAAACTACATTTTCAGTATAAATTGAAGTGCTGAAATTCTAATGTTCCAATCAGTAGGTAGGGTACAGAATAAGACAATTCGAAACATTGCTGTCAATTGGTTGAGGATATTTGAACTAAATGACTTTATGTATATGCATTTTGTTCTTTCAAATACAATTAGAACTGTGGATATTTTATGTCTGATGAAGTTCTACCTCTCACTTTGAAATAAAATAAGTATTTTTAGGAAAGAGGAATAAGAAATGATAATTTTCAAAAACAGTAATGATTAATGATCAGAATTTTTAACATTACAATAACCACTCAGAAATTTAAAGAAATACTGTTTTCCAATGGTTCCAATAACCAATACATTTTCGTTAAAATGATTTTCTATTATTTTTTGGATTTGTTTAGCGATGTTTGTTTCAAATGGGATGTTTTTCTCTCAAACGGACTATCATTATTAAGGTCTTCTGACATCAGAAATTGGATAACGTCAATTCCGAATTTCCTGTTTCACAACTTTTTTATCACGAAAGTATAGTTTGAACGAAAGTATAGTTTTGAAACGTGTCATTTATAGTGGCGATTTAATTCATTTTGCATTTTTCATCGATATATTTTTTTTAGTAGTTGTGCACATGTTTAAAAATCGTTTTTCAATCATGGTTTTCTTTCGTTTTGTCATTGTTCTACAAACATCAATTTGCAAAACAAAGAGGTGTACTGTTTCAAAAAGTGCAAAATATGATTGCTAATGGTCTAGCAATAATTTTCCTTTCCTAAATTCAATGCAATACTACAAGTCACTTTTCGAAATAAATATTGTTTCTGCTTCAATATGTTCTTTTAATCTTACTATTAGATTTCACGCTATTACCGCTTTTTTCAGTATTAATGTAATAAAATCAATTAGCTTATTGAATTCATCATAAAAGCGAACACATATTTTATGTTCCAGATTTATGAGAAGTTTGAAGAACACTAATTTTACTATTCAGCGGTATCTGAGTCATTCTAATAATTAGGTTTTTTTACATTTTTGTAGTTCTTCATCATTTTCTTTTTCTCTCTCCTTAGTTTTTTTCGTTCTCGGTTGATTATTATTCAAACGTAAAGAATTCTGCAAAAACGCAAAGATCCACTATTAAACAAGGTTTATCAATCATTTCTGTTGCACACAAATGAGATGATCTTCCTTTTTTGAATCTATTTGATTTACCGTTCTCTACCAATTAATTCTCTGAAGTTTTGGTGCGTTATAGCAATAAAGTTTCGAAAAAGTCCCTTAAACTTATTTTTTATCTCCAAAAAGTAGGTTTTTTCTGTAAAAACATTTTAATCACGTTATGCGCACAGTAGACTTCTGTCTGACGCTTTCCACGTTGCGCTAGCACATTTTTCGCTCAAAGTATGTAGTCGGGAAATTATATGCAATTCCAGCTTTCCTTCGAGTGAAACCCGATGAACACATTAAAACATTGTTATAGCTTCAATTTAATTTTTTATGAGTTTCTGTTCATTACTTGGCTACCAGACATTTATCGTTTGTATTATCTTGTTCAATTTCGTAAATTTTGATGAAGCAAAAGATAATTTTGAAAGTCATGTTTCTTTGCGTCTCTAATTTTCACGGGAACTTTCATGTGTGAGATTCAACGCTGTTAAAAATGTTTTGCTGTGCATTTCTTTACAAGGGGGCAAACTGACATACCCAGACTTGGAAGTACGACTAACTTTTTCGATTTTTCTGTTTCAAAATAATCATTTTCACATTTTAAGATTTTCATCGCTACTGGGTTTGGCGTGTCGTCTGGACTTTTGATTTTCGCGTACCTTGCCTGCATATAATCAAATATAAATTTTCTGTCTCAAAAAGTTTATAAACGTTGTGAGTTTTGAAGGCTTTTAATCTTTCTGTCTGAACTGATAAAACTAGAACCAAAAGTACACTTTTGTCACTTTTCTCATTTCAGAATATTTTAGGCGAGTTCCGCTATATGTTTGAAGCATTTTCAGTGTAATTTTTGTTTTTCTCTGAAACTTCCCATCCAAAATTATCTGGAAACCATATTGCCCAAAATTTGTACAACAATTGGAGAGAAATGGCTATGACAATAAAGAATTACCGTTTTTCAACTGTTTGAATTAGAATTTGTTCATTTTAATTAGCTTCGATATCTTCTTGGTATTGACAATAAATTATGTTTTCCTGGAGAAGACTGAGAGAAAAACTAAGACAAACTACGAATCATATTCCATTATTTTGCTTGTACAAACTTATTTTGCCATTCTGTTCCACTAGTTTCCCTAATCACTGTTTCAGAGAACTGTTAAATCCACATTTTTTATTTTTTATCAGTGCTTCCGTCGGTTGCATTGTATATCATTTTTAAACAAGAACAACTCTTTGTCTATATCCAGACCTTGATACTGTTTTCTTCATTTTTTTAAATAGAAATATTTATTTTTCAAAACGTTGAAAAGGCTCAGTGAACTATTTTCAGTGATTTCAAGATTCAATGGCATAAAACTTAAAACCGTGGTTTCTGTTTGCACCCTAGCAGTACAGATATAATCATTTTTAGAAATTGAAAACAAGTTTATTATATATCCAAATTGAAAGAAATGAATACTGAAAATAATATCTTGAAACGGTTGAAATCCACCTGTTTCAGATACACTATATTCACAACGTCCCGCTTGAGAAACATTTCACGTCATAATTAACATAAATGTTTTTAATATTCAATATTGATTATGGTCTCGAAGTCGCTGATACTGAAAACGTTTAAAAAATGTATATCTGTTTCTTATTGTTTATTTATTGTATTTCACAAAATGTCACCGATTTAGTGATAGGATTCACTCTTATGACATTCACGCACAGTTTAGTCTGTCGGTGTTTCGAGTGTGGGGAAAACTTATTTTACAACAGTTTGAAGTACAGTTAATGGGGAGACCCATCGAGTGTTTGTCTCGCAATAGATTATTTAGCAAATGTGTGTAAGCACTGTTTCACAAAACTATGTATGTGTCAATAAAGCCCAATTATTGCTTCTACCTCTACGCGTCTTCTAGTTAAACTAATTCTGAACAAAATTGTAATTCGACCCAAAAAGTTTTTAAAAATCGGTTTTATTTGTGCCGCTGAAAAATAGTTTTTCTATGTAAAAAATAGGAGACTTCGATTATTGACTATTGACTTGTAGGTGTAAATTTTGTTTTAATGTGCACAATTAGAAACAGTGGAAAGTATCGACGAATCTAGCAGACCGTCGATGTGTCTTAAGTTTTATGGTACCGAAGTGAAACAGGAAAAAAGTTTACCGATTCGATTTTTCACTTTATCTGTTTACAATTTCTTTATCAAATTTTCGTTTGGGCAGTTCATCCTTGTTAAATTTGGCTTCACAGGATAATTCGGGAATAATTATGTTTAAAAAATCACTGTTTTCTTAATTTTTTAACCGTCTACCGTTACTATTGTTTTGTTGACCGAATCTTTCCTTCCGAAAAATTCTTTGCATCACTGAATCTAGATGGAAGGTTTCTTTTTTCTAAAACAACTTTTGCTTAAAAATGCTGATTTCCTCGGATGAAAAGTGTATTTTTGTTTATTGATTCATGCTTTATTGATCTTTCTGTGGAGTAATATCGTTTCTGTATCCAATAGCCTAACTTATTTCTGACGACATTAATGCAAGTTCCAGTAACATAATTTTCATTTTTCAGAACTTAAAAAAACTTGAAAACAACAAATTCTATGATCGATCTGCCGTCTACCTAACTTTGTATTCAACTTTTTTCATTTTTTTGCGATTCTTCAATGATTTCAATAACTTATCCAGTGAAGACCGATCAACATGGCGTTTCAAAAATCACTCGAAATTCGTCAAATTTTTCAAAGTCAATCATGTTTTGATATTATTGTCAGCGCACTTTTCGCTAATTGAATTTCGAAAAATTCTGAAATTTTGTGAAAAAATTATTAAACTTCACGGTCTTCGAAACCTCCAATCTAGGCAAACAAACTCATACTGACGCAAAACGCGTGAACAAAGTTTTTGATCTGAACATTCGGCGGGAAGCGAATTTTTAGCACTGAAAACCTTATTTTCAGCCGTTCTCGGATTAAAAAAATTGTTTCATAAATGTGTGATGAAAAATGGATAGAGCGTCCAAAAAGCTACACATTGAGCACAAAAACATGAAATTATGTCATGAACGGAAATTGATACTCCTCTTTTTGTGATTTTCAGCAAAATAGGCTTTATCTCATGATCCATACAGGTTTTTCATATTTTTTAAAGTTTGCTGGCACAAAGACACACCCATTCACAATTTAATGAGCGAGAATTATCCTAGAAACTCTTTGGTTCAGTAGAAAAACCTAATTTTATGAAATACAGCGTCGCGAGGAGCAGAAGCACTGAGACATAATATATTTTTCTGGTTTTGTGTTTAAATGATAGATATTGATCCGATCTATCACTTTTTTCATAAAGTTTTTCGAGAAAAAATTCCACACTCTGAAAAAACTTCAAAAAACCGCGTTTTCAGTACAAAAATTCGCGAAATTTTTTTGGAAATTTTTGGTGTGATGCAACTGCGCTCTTTTGGACTTGGGTCAGGTTTTCTGCGAATTGGAAGTTTCGAAGACCGTGAACTTTAAACTTCCGCCAATAAATACGCAAACACTTCACGCAGAAATGCGGAACTCGGTCGGCTCGGTCGGTCGGCGGTCGGACCGAACCATAGTTGTCAAGGCCCGGGCCGGCCCGGCAAGGCCCGGCAAGGCCCGAAGGCCCGGGCCGGGCCGGGCCGGGCCGGGCCGGTAGAAAATTTTCAAGGCCCGGCCCGGCCCGAAGGCCCGGCTTCAAAAAACGACCTTTTTTTTTCCAATTTTTTTTTCCAATTTTTTTCAATTTTTCATCGGAAATGTGACCATTTTTGACTATTTTTCAGAATTTCTTCTAATTCTGACTGATAGTCGAAAATGTGACTTTTTCGCAAAAAAATTCAAAAAAATTCAAAAAATTTGAAAAAATTTGAAAATTTGACTTTCGCGCCAATTTGCCCGGGCCTTCGGGCCGGGCCGGGCCCTGATTTCGCCGACAAGGCCCGGCCCGGCCCGGCCCGGGCCGGGCCTTGACAACTATGGACCGAACCCGACTGGACCGAATGGAAGCCTTAGTTTTCCTCTTGCTAGATGAATTTAATGCTTTGGCATTTCGATTACGTTTATTAGCGTTTTTGGGAACAGAAAATAATTTCAAAAAAATGTATGTTGAAATGCTCACGTTTTCCTATTAGAGGTTGTGAGCATGTTTTGATTTCATAAGAGTTTTTATCATTAACAATTAAATTTTTTGAACAAACTGAAATTATGTCATTGAAACAGAACAAAAATCAAAAAGGTTTGAAAAAAAGATTTTTCAGATTCTTGTTATTTCTTTTATTTTACTTTTTCATTTTTACTGTTTCGTAATGTTCATTATTTATAACAAACTAATTACGAACATTACGTCCCCGATTTTTTTACTTGAATTGTTTCTTTTGTTTTATGCATGTAATTTATCGAATACTAACCAAAAAATGTTCTGTATCACAAACTTTAAAAAACTTATCAAGTTCGAATGTTATCAATTCCTCTCTCTTAAAACTTGAATATAAGAAAGAGACAAAAATTAATGGTCCAATTTGAAAACGACGCCTCTACTTGTGTTCATATCCTCTTGTAGGAATAGGATTGCTGATGTCATTTAAGACTTCTAATTGTCTGTTTCATCATTGTGTGACATCAATGGGTTATTTTCTCTTTTCGTTTCATTTCTGTGCTGATTTCTGTTTTCAATAGTGCTTCACTTTCTACCGGAAATATTCCAGCAACAGACAGTTACAGCATGTCAAGGCAAGTATTTTTTGAACCAATATACAGATCATTAGTGAAATTTTTGATCCCAGTTTATAACGATATGATGAAAACGTGGATAAGGGAAATTTTTTCACCGAGTTTTATCATACGAACATTTATACAACTTTTCAGTAATTTGAAAGAGAAATGTAAAGCATGTACATACTTTGAGATTTAACATTGTCAAACTAAATTTCAAACCTGAATGAGAATAAAGATTGGAATCTGGATAAGCAGAAAATATTTGCAGAGATGGAATTAAACGCCAGATTGCTCTTCAAAACATAGTCTATTGATAAAAACACTGTGAAACAGAATTTCATCAAATCCTCTTGTCACAAAGGAAACAAAAATCGAGAAAATCTCGAGCGGTCTCGAACCACCGACCTTCTGTGTGTTAGACATGATCTTCTGTTTCATTCCAAGTGTCTCTGAAATCTCAATATCTGTAATTCAGACATCATCATTCTTATATATAAAAGACAAGTGGGCGTTGTCTGAGGCGATGTCCGCAGCTGTTTTGGAAAGAGAAGTGAAACTGAGCCAGCGGGCAAAACCAAACTGGCGTTCTTTGGACAACGACAGCCGATTTAGACCACTCGGCCATGCGGGCACATTCGAAAGTCAATGACCACGTGAATGAAGTGAGACCAGCCGGCTCAACCGCCGAAGGCGGGGGGAAACAGGCTGGTTTGTACATAAAAGTCAAAATTGAAATAACGAACATTTCTTACCCGAATAAAAATTCATCTTTCACTAATGTGTGATGTTTTGTTTCCGGTTGGAGTAATAAAGTAAATAAAAGTAGCATGGTATCGTATTCTAATGAACAAGGAAAGAAGATTTGATAGTGTGTGACATGAACAGGAGCCTCAAAGTACAATATTATTCATTAAAAAACGTGTTTGAAGTTAACAGTAATAGCTTCTTCATTGCGTTTGTTTTGTACATAATTTCTGTTTCAAAGTGTTTTGTTCCTTTTGCACACACATTGTAAGTCAGTGTCAAATTCGGTTCCGTATCAACAACAGTCAACAACAAGAATATATTTTCATCGCTTCACAGCTTTTTCTTGAAAAACTATTTTTGTGCCTTTTTCGTTTCTGCTTATCAGTTGCATATAAGATTTTTGTTTAATATCATAGTTTTCATTCTTTTTTCACATTCTTCCGGTTTTTCATAGCAACCTTGCTTATGCACAAACGAAAAACATCAGGCTGTTTGTCAAATTCTCAAAAATTATTCTGCATTTTCAGCAATGAAGTAAATTACCCTGATTGGACACTTGTTGTTTCGTGAAAACTTTGCAGAAATATTGTCAACGTAGACTAACTTTTGGCTTCAAATTCCGGATAATAAGGAATACTTGTAACCGGACTAAAAAGCCATGCATACTTGGATTCTTGAGCTCAATAGTTAGATATTCATTTTTTTTCAAGATCCAGACTACGTATGTATGTGATGAATCTAAATAAGTAACGTCAGTTATAATTTGAGAAACACTTCACAGATCTGCGCCATTAAATCAAACATTCGAAATATGTACAAGTGATTATATTGAAACAGTTTATTAGTCGGAAGAACACTCGCAAAAAAAAAGAAAACCAATGTTTCAGAATCTTACTATCAATTTCAATTACAGCATGTGAACGTAATCTAAACATCTTGAAACTGAAAAATTTTGGGATGTTTAGTGAATTATTTAGATTTATTGGTTAAAAAAAGTAAAGCAATGAAGTTACTGTTTCAAAACACAGCCATAAGCGAAAATTGTTATTTTTAAACATTTCCATCCAATTTTTGAAGATGCTGTCTGTAGATTTCTCCGTGTGTTTTTCACGATGTTCGAATAAACATTGAGAAATAAAAGAGAAAAACTATCAGGCTTGTCGTAGGAAGAATTCGGGTAGAAATTGGAAACGTACTGCGTGAAAGAGAGAACATTTGAAATCCGTGAATCAATCACAGTTTCAAAACATCAAGAATGCCAGAAACCTGGTTTAAAGTCATTCAAAATACATGATAAAAACGTTATTTTACACTGAACAGTTCATCGAAATAAAAAAATACCGTTTCGAGAAGCTCAGATTTCGGGTTCACATATTTACATTTTAATTCATTAAGACCAGGAGATCACCATATATTAGATTACCGGTTCCACTTTGTTCCCTTGTTAACTAACACTCACAGCATACTTTTTACCAATTTGAATTGTTCGTTGACAATATAGGTGTAACTAAAAAAACAGTAAAATTTGACTTTGGACAAGACTACCAATAAGTGTCGGCTCTAATGGTTTTTTTGACGGTTTTCCCTTTTTTTGGTACTTGGCCTGAAGTACACTAAGAGAAGCCACCGGACCCGTGTTAACTCACAGAAATATAACTAACCGAGATTTGCATCATGGAACTATAAGAATCGACTTCAGCCTGATATTAGTTTAATTCTCTCTAACTTGTGATATAAGAAAGCTGGAATTTGGAAATTTTTATTTTAGTTCTATCTTTTTAGAAAATTCGTAATTTTTATGTAGGAGCCCAGGAAATTCCTCAAAATGGAATTTTCAAACAAAACTGAGAAAATTCTCGTATGCAAGCGTTAAAAATCAGAAAATAACTAGAAAACGAGAAAAATGCGCCAATCATGAGATGCTCTGTCACAGCTCTCTCTGTCAGTTTTGAAGTACAGTATTATGCATACAGTATTATAGCCTATCACCATTGACAAAATAAACACGTGAACTTTATTCGAATATCAGAAACAGAATCGGCAACGTCGCCAACTCTGTGATAAACAATTGAACTGGAGGAAAAATATAAAAACACGTGAACTACACAGAGAAGAAAAGAATTTCCAGAATCGGCAAAGTTGCCGATCCTGTTAATAAAATATACTCCAAAACATTTAGAAACGTGAACTTGGTGGCAGTAGAGAGAGTACTTCGTGGATAGAATCGTTCTACGAAATCGTGAAAACTGTCGATAAAATAAAGTATATGCCGACGATATATATTAGATGGGTGTCATACAAGTCTAAGTTGTCTGAAATAATAATGGTTTACAGAAAACTTTGTTTTCTGTTACTAACCTTCGTGAAGATTTATTCCAATTGTATCAAAATTAAGTGAGTGATAAACCAACACTTCTAGTTATTGATTCAAAAAAAGACTGACAAACTGATAATTTGGGTCCTGCAATATGAATTTTTATAATGTTGTATACGACTTACTTTTATGCCGCAAAAGAAAACGAAAAAAATCTCCTAACACCACCGCAGAATGAGAAATGAATTTTCTTCGCATTCAAATAAATATCATGGAATAAAAACCGTTGAAAAAATATCAACGTGCCCTAGATTTATAAAAACGCGGTTCTAGAGCAATGTTTTTCATTCTCGCACTATCTGAATGCAAAACTATTTGAAGGGGTTTTTCTCGCGGACAGGTAAGTCGTATACAACATTATAAAAATTCATATTGCAGGACCCAAATTATCAGTTTGTCAGTCTTTTTTTGAATCAATAACTAGAAGTGTTGGTTTATCACTCACTTAATTTTGATACAATTGGAATAAATCTTCACGAAGGTTAGTAACAGAAAACAAAGTTTTCTGTAAACCATTATTATTTCAGACAACTTAGACTTGTATGACACCCATCTAATATATATCGTCGGCATATACTTTATTTTATCGACAGTTTTCACGATTTCGTAGAACGATTCTATCCACGAAGTACTCTCTCTACTGCCACCAAGTTCACGTTTCTAAATGTTTTGGAGTATATTTTATTAACAGGATCGGCAACTTTGCCGATTCTGGAAATTCTTTTCTTCTCTGTGTAGTTCACGTGTTTTTATATTTTTCCTCCAGTTCAATTGTTTATCACAGAGTTGGCGACGTTGCCGATTCTGTTTCTGATATTCGAATAAAGTTCACGTATTTATCAATGATGTGAAGTTTCAGAAAACGTAGGCTTTATATGAGGTGGAACTGGAAACAACCCATAGTGGTTATTTTACTGGAACTCCCCAACAGAATTATCTTAATTTGCTCTGATCGCAACTTTTTCTGTGAAAAAACATTGAATTTTCAGGTAAAATGCAACTTTTTGCAAAAAAGAAATTATCCTGTGAGCAGCCACAGAAATTTTTAGCTTTTTCGTATTTTGTTAATCAAAATTAAAACTTTCCAAATTCTGCCTTTCTTATATTTCCAACATTGTGGAACAGTGATTTTTTATCCAGATTCCTCCAAAGTCATTCGAATTTAATTTTGAATGATCGTCTACAGAAGCTTCATCTGTCTGTAGTGAAATCCTATTTTTCCAACTGAAAGTGTAGCGTTTAACGAATGAAAATGACAGACAAGAAGCAAAAAAAAACAAATCGGGTCCTGACAACTACATATATTCCAGTTTCTGACAACTGTTACCTGATTCTTTTTTTTTATTGGAAGCGCTGATAATCTCCAATTGGTTAGTTCATAAAAGCTAGAATAACAGCTACGAAAGTTTATCACAAATCAAGTTGTTTCTTTATGTCAGAGAATATTAAGAGTGCTTCGATACTTCCAGCAAGAAAAGGAAACCAACAAAGTTAAACTCGTAGACCCTTTGGCTAATAACTGGAGTTATTCACAAAATGTTGACTTCTGTCACATTAAAAAAACGACTGTTTTAAGAAAGTGTTATTCCGGAGAATACTATTATGTAATAATGCAATTCACGTAATCAATTGTTGTGCGTTTCTATTTTGTTGAAGAAAACCACAATAAAAAAAACTAATACTTGCTTAATTTTCAACATAAATACGTGCTTAATTTTCAACTCTTTCTCAAACAGGACACTGACATCAGGAATATTTTATACAACTTGATAAAAGAAACAATTACCGTTGTTTGAAAGCTTCAAGTTATTTAGAACTTACAATTTTCGACGTTTCTCATACAAGCATCTCAAGTACAGATTATAGAGATGATAGCTGGAAACAAATTATAGACATGGAGAAACAGAAAATGTGTGGGTGTTTGGAAAAAAGTGAACACAGTAAGAGTCGTTGACTAACTTGAGAACTTCAACACGTTAGAAAAAAGTCAAATTGAAACTGATGAATTTTTAGAGATCTAACGGATGAACAATTGGAAAGACGGGTAAAATGTTTGAAGCGGGGAGATATTTGACTTACAATGCAAAAATACTGTAACCAACGATTTTTTGGAAGTTTAAAGCCTAAAATTTGTCTTGGAGTTCTTCTGTATGTTTATGAAAAATGCCGTTTCAATCGCTTAGTTTTTGAAATAATTGCAATGATAACTCACTCATGCGAGTTTCAAGGAATCGATTGGCAAATCAAGAATTGAATGCATCTCATGGAAACGTCATCTGAAAAAACAGATTGATCTATGTTTCAATACGCCTATTCAATAATATTGTGATTTACCCATTCATTATGAACATCAGATTGGAGATAAAAACGAGAATTTGGTATGTGGATAGTTTGAGATCAAAGTCGTACGGTTGCTGTCTAGATCATTCTGAAAAACATTCGTGATATTTCTGTTTCATAATCTATGTGAAAACTGTGATTTGTTTTTTCTGTGATTAACGCCTGTTTTTGACTTGATCATTAGTTTCGAATTTAAAAATGGGAATTACACATCGACACACTTCATTGGCTGATTCATCTCTTATCTTGTTGTTTTTTCAGACTTTGTAGCTGAAATGTATGTTTTTGTTATTTCCATTGTCCTCATTATCGTTCTGTGAAACTGAAAATCGTTAAAAAGTGATCAGTTGCAATGCTAAACACGCTAATTTTGATGTGAATGTTGCCGTTTCAAAAACGTTACAGATTTGTGCGTTTTTTCTTTTAGTAATATCGTCATTGTAAAGTTTCTTTCCTGTTATTTTCTTCTCGTATGCAATGTTCACCAAAAATGCTCCGAAAAAATTTATCAAGTTTGAATTATGATCATTTTTTAATTATGATCATTTTCACAGAGAAATATTGATACACATTGCAGTTTCAAAGAGTTTTATATTTAAGTGATACATTTTTGTTACAATAAAAATACTATTTCTTATTCCACAAAATTATGGTCAATTTGTTTGAATCTCTTGCTCTTGAACCTCTTCATTTCGGACCTTCTATCCAAATCTATTTAATACTGTCGAAAAAATAAAGTTTCGACAAGGATTTTCAAAAAAAAATTCGCGCGCTGAAACGCGCAAGCGCATAAACTTGTGGGCGGAGCTTAATGCAAGCTTAAATAAACGGCGCGGTTCTAATTCCAGTTGTTTTTTTCCAAATTAAGAACCGCGCCGCTTGCAGTTTAAGCTCCTCCCACAACTTTATGCGCTTGCGTGTTCCAGCCCGCGAAATTTTTTTTTGAAAATCCTTGTCGAAACTGTATTTTTTCGGCAGTAGTAAGACTGATTATTAAAAAAGATTAAAAATATAATATATTTCACAATAAAGAAACACTGTTTCCCAAGTGCTACAATTCCATACCGTTACCTCTAGCTTAGTTCCTGTTGCAAGAAATATGATTCAAATTCTCTGTTTCATCATTGTGTGATGTATTGCTCAATGGGAGTATACATAATTGGTTCCTCTTTTCAAGACCAATTCAGGTTCTCACAGAAAGTATTCCAGCAACAGTTACAGTTCTTTCTCACGAGAATAATCTGACTGATTAGAAAATAACTTTTTTATAGGAATTACTAACTTTTGTTCATTAATAAACCAGTTTTCCTCCCAAATTGTTCTGGTAATGAAACAGTGAAATAAGAAAGATATATATATTTGGTTGTCAATATTTATAAAAAATCTGAAGTAGACTTAAGAAACAAATGTGAAACATGGGTTTTGGAATTTTAAACTTTTAAATCAAAAATCTCAATGGAAATTTCAAAAGATGCACCTGGATAAGCATAAATTATTTTTAGAGTAGGGAACTTCGTCCTAATGCATTTTTAGAAAAACTATTCATCAGAACGCAGTGAAAAAGAATTTTAGAATCAAGTTTTCTGTTTCTAAAGCATGTGAAATTGCATCCTTCTTATTATCCTCTAATAGCAGGTAATTTTTTGCATTCCTCAAACTGTGTTTGTCTTTTTCAAGGTTTGAATTTTATACCTCGAAAAAAGAGCGTAGTTATAAACACTGCTTCATAAAAAAGACAAATGAAACATGGATTTTGCTGTTGTTGATAATTCGTATTTTCAACTTCGTTTTTATTTGCCTACTTCCGGAATGTTCTTTCATCCAGTAGTTCAGTTGAAAAAAACTCGAGGCATCAAACTTCACTAGCAAAGTAACATTGACTGTTTCGTCATTGTGCTATAATGCGTTACAGGTTCGCCTGTGGTTGTCAAGCGAACACCAGTCATCATGATCCTGGAAGTGTTAAATAGAAACGATGATTTGACGGAATGTGGCATGAATAAATGTCTCACTCTGCTAATTTCGTTAAAAAAATGTCATAGTTTTCACAAACAGCGTGTTTTAAGGGGTAACACTATCTAGCTTGTTCACTGTGTTTGTTTTATTTTGTGTATCATTTCTGTTTCAAAGTGTTGCCTTGAACTTTGCTCATAAATGTGTTATTAATTGATTTTTCTTACAGTATTCAAAATGAACATTCTGTACCGAAAAACTACAAATGTCCCCCAGGTTTTATTACTTTATATACTATTTTGACCATTTTATCTCGGCTGATACCTCCAAAGAATAGACTTTCAGTTGAAAATTACTGTTTCTTGTATGTCTCAACTTCCCACTGTCACAGGCCAGTCTCTGACCTGTCTCTACTCTCTTTTCCTCGGGTTCTCTCTCGACTGAGATGACGTCTTGCTCTCGGCTCAGCGGGGCGTAAACAACCCAGCTGCCGGCCGAGAGTCCCTTTTCTCCTCTTTACATTTTAGTTTATACTTCAACTGGTGCGGGAGAAGGGTGGCAAGCCCTTCTCCTTGCTATACCGGCCAATAAATGATTGCAATCATCAAGAATGTACCTAAGACAGACAGAAATGTTAAAAGGATGAGCAGGCGCATTCATGCCTTTTACATGGAAGTCCCACCTCGAGTAGGGTGATAAAGTTGGCGCCCTATTATTCAACTTTATCATCTGCGAACTCAGGTCGTCGCAGGATTCAAATCTGTCCTGAAGTGCTACCACTACACCGCTACACCCATGGAACCCACCACCCCCATTTGAACCCCACTACCTACCCATTTCTACTATTCATTCTATAACTTCTATTATATTACCCTAATATTCATCGTCGTCAGTCTCAGTGCAATGCAGTTGCGATGTTCTCGATTTCAATCGATCGCGGATTTTGATTTGGATTGTTTTGGTTCAATCACTGGAAAAGGATTGGCCTGATGTGAAAAGCTGTCAAGGGATCTTCAATGCCGGAAAGGAAAGTCAATATAATTATAATTTTTTTTAATACCATTTTGAGAAATTTTCCACCCCTAGTTGAGACAAAAAGTCACTAGAGTGAGTGTAGGATAATGAGCGGATGAGCACATGCGCGGAAGCGCATGGTTATTAAGTAATTGACTGTTCAAAAAATTCAACAGCTAAAATGAGTCTGATTTGAATAGAACCAATAATTGAGAAGATTGTCCCCCAAATTTTAATTGAATTGTATGACACAGCTTAAAATTTTTTTATTTTTTAGAATGTTTGATTTTCTTCTTGTAGATACTCGCCTCAAAACATCATAGTTTATTGTTGTATGTTACCGCAACTTCCTAACGCCGCCAGTTTGACAAAACTTCGGTCACTAGATAAGATTAGGGCAATAAGACGCTATGAGAATCTGATTTTTGTATTTGAGACCCCGATGACGATTGTTTATTTTTGTGTATTTTATGTTGTTTTATAGTCTGATTCACTGTTTTAGGCTCTTTTGAACTGTTTCGGCCGCAAGTTCTCAACCACTTTTAATTCCAAGTTGGTTGACTCTTCGGGACGAAGCAGTTCTCGAGAGGAGGGGAGAGCCTTAGGGAAACCCTTCGGAAAGTGGTCTCTAACTTGATCTCTTACATAGAGTTTCGAGGACGAAACCTTCTTTCCAAAGAGGGGAGGATGTCACAGGCCAGTCTCTGACCTGTCTCTACTCTCTTTTCCTCGGGTTCTCTCTCGACTGAGATGACGTCTTGCTCTCGGCTCAGCGGGGCGTAAACAACCCAGCTGCCGGCCGAGAGTCCCTTTTCTCCTCTTTACATTTTAGTTTATACTTCAACTGGTGCGGGAGAAGGGTGGCAAGCCCTTCTCCTTGCTATACCGGCCAATAAATGATTGCAATCATCAAGAATGTACCTAAGACAGACAGAAATGTTAAAAGGATGAGCAGGCGCATTCATGCCTTTTACACCACTATCAATTTTAATTTCGGTTTTGAAGGTTTTCTAAAACTAGTATTTTTTTAACTTTGTTTATCTTTCCAATTATCAACTCTTTCCATTTTTATACAAACAATTGAACATTTTCTTAATTTCAGAATGAAGACAGCTGACTAAGATTTTTCCGTTTCCCGTCTTTGATATCCAAAACTAATATTGGTATTATATCTGTTTTACCGTAGCTATCAGTAATATTTTTAGCCATATTCGCGTTTCCTACTCCCAGACGCCCTTTCCCTTACCTTTTTTGTTATCTACTGTAGGTCGGAACCCTTATCCATCTAAACACGTTCTCCGATCGATGGCGATCGTGTCTGTGAATAAATAAAAATGTACGGTATCTTGGAAAACTTGATGTTAATGTTTCAATAAAAAGACAAAAGATTATTTGGAAAATTTTCAGCAATCATATTTAGGAAAACTTTTTTTATAGAACTTTGGTAGACTAGGGCACATTTGGATTGAAAGTTTGCAAAAGTACATTTTAAAAAAAACTATGTTCCAGCAAAAACGGATTATTGTTGAGAATGACAGAGTAATGCGAAAACGAGTGGCTTATTAATAAAAACAATTATAATACTGGTTATCTAATGCTCAACAAAAAATACGCCTTCTATTAATGCAGAAATTTGCTAAATCGCGTAAATTGTTTCAAAAATAATCACGGAACTGTTTGTTTTGTAAAATGCATGGAAGTTGAGGTACAACAACATTTGATCATAGTATTTTTTTCGAGATAAACCACTAAAAAGTGAAAAATTTTATTTAGATTTTTATAAGGTGCAAACACATTAAAATGATTAATGTCTTGAAAAACTACCAATAAGAGATGTCAGCGAAACTGAAATTTTAACATGAGAGATGTAATAATATGTTTAAAACTAGGCATTATACTGAGAATATACTGGCAAATCTGGGGAATCTCTAATGAAAATGTTAGGAAATTGGGAACCATGCAATTGGAAAATAGAACGCACACTATACTATTAACCAACTGGAGAACTGTAAAACAATATCCTGAACTGAAACAGATAATTCACCAAACTATCTATGTAACAATCTACGTAAAACGGACCAAGTTAATAAAGCATAAGTTTTGGTAGTAAACGAAGATTAGTGGGTGAATGGAGAAAAATTTGTCCAACAAAAAACTCAGTGAAACAAACAGAAGAGAACAAATTATAATTCTGAAACAGATAAAACAGAAATATGCCTTACTCCGATGTTTTTGATTACTGTTTCACAACATATACATAAGAGCTGGCTGGTGTTCACTGTAGTACTCCTGTGGTTTGGTTTCGCATATACTACAGAAAAACCGGTGTACATAAACTTTCATTTTGCTTCACTAAAAGTAAGGAATGTTAATATGAAACATGCTATTCTGATGTTGACCAATGTATGTTCACATATGAGTCCTACGTGCATTGCTAAAAGAAAAGGTGTCACAGTTGGAAAGAAAACATTCCAAAAATCAGTACTACAGTTTCACAATTACAAAATAAAAAGATGATAACAGTCAAAATATCTTGATTGGTGGAAATTGATTAGCATGTTTCATGATACCTGTAAAAGTATTAATTTTTTATTTGCATATTCAGATGGAATTTTCGATAAACTCATTTATTAAAAATCCCAGTCTTCTGGCATGTCTATCCTCTCCCAAATCCTATCCCAAATAAGCGGCGATTTCCAAAAAGGTTACGCCATAATGGAGGACACCCTTGGAGTATACGGTGTGTCCCTGGTACAGGAAGAGAAGATATGTAGAGACGGGAGTAAGGATGATGACTGGACTAAATGGTAAAACCCAGGATTGTATTATACTAATTCGAGACAAAAAGTGTTTTTATTGAAACAGAAAAGCTACGAGACAATTTGGTTTAGAGCTGAAAATTATTCTACCAGAAAGTGGAACATCGTTTTTTTTTTGCAATAACTGGCATGTATGCAATAAATTATTATTATTACTATAAAAAAGTAACAGTTCTGAAAGAGACTTTTCAGAGTTAAAGTGATAGTATTAAAATTGGAAAGTGATTTTTTGTTAATAGCACGGATTGAGAACACATGTTTTTTAAAGTTTCTGGCTATTATATTTTTTCGTGAAGGTGCTATAGTTTGAACAGTTCTGAGCGGAAGCTGGCTGGTATGATTATAGACAGTTGATCATTTAATGATTAGAAGACCGGCTAAAACTGCTGTCGGCCCGGCCCGGGGCCTCTGTGGATCTTCATGAAAGTTTGTTTTGCTTTTGTATGATGACAGGTCGAAATACTCATCTTCTGAGCTATTAACCAACCCGATACGATTTTTTGAAGAAAGTTATTCAATAAAAACCGTCGACCCGGATCGTAAGTATGTATAATTGTCTGTTTCCTGGTATACATAAATGTAGTGAAACAGTGATACTGCTAATAATTCTTTCGCAGTTTCCGTCTCTTCATTTAAAGAAACACCTTGTTTCTTGGATATGGTTTCCCACTGTCGTTTATAACTAGGAGACAATCAAATGTTATTGCGGCAATATGAATAGCAAGGAACTTTTACAACAGGTGGTAGTCATTCGAAGAGAGGGAAGTACAGACTATCATTCTTATATATAAAAGACAACACAGGTGAACCGCTGGGGAACACATATGTAACCGCGCGGTGGCGTATGTGCGGCTAAAAAGAATGAGGGTTGGGCCCTATATGTGTCTATGTGGATCACCGCGCGGTCGGCCGAGAACGTGGAGCGCATATGGAACGTATATGGATAGCATAATCAGCATTAATTCTACCAATCGCATTTGGTTGATTATTCTGTATGAAACACTAGAAAGGCCAAATTCATTGTTGTGATTGGTATGTAATGTTATCATGTTGTTACACTTTTCTTTTTCCAACTTGTTCACTTCCCATTTCTCGGACTTGTATATTTTCTCCTCTTTTCTCGAAGTTCTTTCCTTTTTTAAACAGATAATGGCAATACTTTAAAAAAATTGAAAATCACACACGATTTCCTATAAAAATCTTATGTTAGCTTGGTGGTTATAACACAATCATTGATTCTAAATCTTTTCTTTGAGCTCTGAAAGAAAATGATACCCGTCGAAGAAATTCGAAGTCCGGCATTTTGACTTTACTTCGGTATGACAAATTTTTACCTTCTTACCTTTAAATCCACCTGAAAAATATGATTTCTTATCATACCGAAGTGAAGCAGAACATCAGACCCGAACTTCTCAACAAAAACTTACAATTCTAGTTTCTGAGAAAATAACAATTTTTGTATTGAAAAAATAAGTTTCCGCAAGTTTGAATAGATTTCTTTTCATTTTTGAAGTTTGCCATTATCTGTTTTGTGCAAAAAGAATGAAGAAAATAGGTGAAAAACTTCGAGAAACGGAGAAAATGGGCCCGGACTTATAGAAAAAAATGTCACGTCGATTTACGGTAAACAACACGCCCACGTGTAATTCCGGAGTGTCGTTGCGGCGGCCGGCCGCCACCCTCAAATATGGACCATACATATGGGAGCTATATGGGTGCACGCGCTGCCAGTACACAGAAAAGACGACCGCACATATGCGGCACACGCGCGATCCACTTTTCATTTATGGACACACATAGGGCGCTATTCTGGCACCTTCACATATAGGATTCCCAGCGGTTCACCTGTGAAGTGGTGTTTGTCTGTCTGTCTGAGGCACTGTCCGCAACGGTTTTGGAAAGAGAAGAGAAACTGAGCCAGCGGGCAAAACCGAACTGCCGTGCTTTGGACAGCGACAGCCGCTTTAGACCACTCGGCCATGCGGGCACGTTTGAGAGAAGGTGGCCACGTGAATGAGGAGAGGCCAGCCGACTGAATCGCCGAAGGCGAGGCAGATAGGCTGGTCTGAAATATTTAAACTTTCTAATCTCGAGCAAACAAATTTAGTGTCCATATGATAAGCAGGGTTGGGAAATTCCGGGCCGGGCCGGGCCGACTGAGAAATTTTCCTCGGCCCGGCCCGGCCCGGCCCGGCCCGGTCGGCCCGGTCGGCCCGGCTCCTGTAGAAATTTGAAATTTTTTGAAAAAATCTTGAATTTTTTTTTGATTTTTTTTGCAAAAAAGTGGATTTTTCGACTGTGTTTTAGAATATCGGTAAAAACATTAGCGTACGAGAAATTTTGAGAATTTTGACTTTTTTTAAATGAAAATTTTGCAGAAATTTGTAAAAAAATGGTGCACATCAGAGATGTTGGGAAGTGAAAATTTTCTTGTCCGGAAGTCGGAAGTCGGAAGTTGGAAGTGATTTTTCTTATCAGGAAGCCGGAAGTCGGAAGTCGGAAGTCGGAATTCCCAACAACACTGGTGCACATTTTTTGAATCCGGGCCGACCGGGCCGGGCCGGGTCGGAAGAATTTTTTGTCAGCCCGGCCCGGCCCGGGCCAGCCCGGAATTTCCCAACCCTGATGATAAGTGTAACGTTTCTTCAATACATAAACGACTTCTGTAAAAACTGTCATCACAAAGTTACCGATCTGAAACAGACACAAAAAAGACAGTGCTCTAATATTTATCGTTGACTAAAATTCACAAATTCACAAAGCTTCGTAAACGAATTTCGCTTTCAGAACCAATTTTATTTCAGTTTCAAGCACTGATCAATATCTTATACCTGCTTCAATAAGTTGGTACAAATCGGAATTTTAACACGAAAGAGTATAAAAAGTTTCCATTTTTGATCAATTTCCGAGTGTTCATGAAAAGTAAACATCTGCTCTCTGTTTCAATGCCTCCATAACCATAGAGGGTGAAATCAACGACGTTTTGAATTGAAAAGGCGTTTCCCAACCTGTTTTCTTCTCTACTTCTTCTTGTTTCTGTTTTAAAACTGAACCATAATATTAAATTATTATAAAATTTCAGTAATGTTAAATATTCCATCGCAAATTGTTGATGTCTCGTTATGTGAGTAGAATGGCAATTGTATCCCATAAAACTTTATTCCAGTTTCAAACAAGTTTCACATATTTTGCTGTTTGATCAAATATGTTTGATGGTAATTACAGACAAAGTTTGATGGTAATTACAGTTCTATCAAAATCAAATCAACACAGTTTCACCGTCTTCATATCCAAAATGAGATTTATCCGTAATGTTTTAAAATGTTTTTTCAATTCGGAAGTAAAATTTAAAATATATCTAATTTGAGAAAATTTTTTATCGTCGAAAACGAATCCAAAACGTTCTGCTTCCTAAATTTTGGACTGTTCGGCGGCGATGCCGCCTCTCTTCTCTAGAATACTTCGAAACTAAAACTATTTCACATATTTCTAAGTTCAAAAGTTAAAGAAGCCCCTTATTCAATCTATTTTGATTTCAATCCTTTTCATTCATACCTGAGTGCTTCACAAAAATTCTCAAAGTTCTTAAAGAAAACAAAACTTCTTGATTCCCCTAAATATCTCACTCTTAACATGTCTACCTACTAAGTTCCTGGTCGTTTTCTTTTATTTTCTCTATTGTGATTGTGTTAGTGGTTTTTGGCTCATCATCTCAAATAAAAACTAACTAACTAAAAAAACAAAGAAAAACATTTTGAGTTTTTAAACGATTGGCGACAATGCCGTATTTATTTGAACACGTGGAAGGTAAATGAATTGTTAATGTTATTGGATGGGCGACTACTTATTCATGTCAGTTGTACCGCAATACTGGAGAAAGCTTAATGTTTTATGGAGCCGTAGGACTAACTATTTTACTGAGGACGCGGTCCCCATGAAAATTCGGACGAAAGGTTTATTGTTAACTACTATCAGTTTCTGACTCGGTGTTTGTAGGATTGTGAATTTTTAAACACCGTCAAAGTTGGACCTCAATCATCCCTTCTGACAGAATTGTAGCGGTGTGTACAGAGTCAACAGAAAGATAGCTACTCCACCCTTTTATTCTAAAATCTCGACCATAATTACAACTTTCATATACTGACTGTCTATGCTCTTATCAAAACAAAAAAACCAAAAACTTTTCGGACCTGGCGGGAACGAACTCACTACCCCATGGGTGAGAGTCATCTGCGTAGACCGCTACACCAAATACGCGCGGCCGCGGCGCTCTCGAGAATGCAGTCAAGAAACACCGAGTCAGTAGTTTTGAGTTTTCAACCACCCTGTCGGGACACATCTTTTCTGAACGCTTTCTACTGTTGAAATCGACATCGTCTCCAGAAGACGTCAAATTTGATATTTTTGAAAAAAGAAAAGTTCGGGCATCATCTAAGGGAAATTTCCAATCTATCTATGTAGGTTTCATAAAAATCGGTCCACTACGGAGGGAGTTATGACATGCAACAAATAAACAGACACACGGATCTGTTGAATATTATTAGTAAAGATACGTGCTTTGTCACTTGTACAACGTAGTCTTACTTTCCCGAACTATTGTGTGAAGCCTCAAGTCATCTAATAATCAAAACCGCTCATCATAATATGCTAGACGTTAAAGAACCATTAGCACTTTTCATAAAAACTAAGAATATTTCATGATGTTCTGAAACAGTGGGCTGTAATTAAAAATTCTGAAAAAGAAAAGTGTAAATAATATTCATATTTCTATGGCGACCGCCTAATACTTTGACCTAGTAGTGATGTCACCCAAATTCCATCGAGTCAATTCTCCTCCGGTCCAAGTCCATCAAAGCCCGTCCAGGACTGTTTTTTCCTAATCCTTATGGAATACACGTCTCAACTTTCTGCGGACACTGCGATAAGACCATATCGTTTAGGGAACTTGCAAAATAAGCAAGTTGAAACAGCTGGACACAGTAACTTTTATAAAACATCAATACCAGTATAAATAAAAAATATAAAACTTTAAATTATTACACCCAGTCAGAACAGTTATTATAATGGAGAGGGGATTGGCACAGCTATCCATCGACCCACGGATTGAATTCCTCCTCACGAAGGTACTCGGGTTCATTGGGTATCTGAAAATATATTTTCGTTTAGTTTTAAGAAAATTTCTCCCGTACCTCCGGAACAAAGAGATGCTCTTTCTCAATCATCAGTTGTCTCTCCTTCGACTGGTCACACTTGCACGCCGGGAACAACGGAAGGACGAATGGCTTCAAGTACTTCACAAAATGTTTTGCTTTCACCTTGTTGCTCATTCTCGAGTAACTCTCAGCAGTCTTCGGATGCTGGAAGTTCAGCATGAGCTTCTCCTCTTCCGTGATCTCCAGTTTCATCCATTTCTTAACCTTCTCCTTCTCCAGAAGCTTCTCGAATTCCTCTCTTGTCAAATTCCTTCCCAGCCGTTGCTCCTCCATCTGCCCCCACTTCTCAATCAACTCCTTCTCCTCGTCCGTGAAGTAAACGTCTCTGGCGGGACGTTTCTCTCCAGTGAGCAGTTGATAAGTCTGACAGATCAGACACAACGGATTGCCTTCAATCGGTCGTTTGGTACAATTCGAGCATCCATATCGGGGCTCAAAGTCCATTGGTTTGCAGAGGGCTTCTTCGCATAGACACTTGGATTCATAAAACTTTGAAAACAAGCAGAGATTGAGAAACTTGAAGCTGTAGTCGTGGACTTCGGGGAGTTGGAAGTTGGGGAGCTGAAAAAATTAAATCAAATTTGGGGGCCGTTCATAGCAGGGCTGAGCGAGATTCCGCCTTTCGCCTAGAGAATATCCGTTTGAAATTTTGGTTCGTTTACTGGAATTTACTAATTTTTTCAAACATGTGAAGGTCCGAAGGCCCGAAAAAGCCCGGAAAGGCGCAAAGGCCAGAAAAAGCGCCAAAAGGATCGATGGCCCGGAAAAGCACGGGAAGACCCGGAAAAGCCCCAAATGGTTCGATGGCCCGGAAAGGCCCGAAGGCATGGAAAGACCCGGAAAAACCCGGAAAGACCCGAAAAGGGCCAAAAAAGCCTGATAGGCCCGAAAAGGCCCGGAAAGCCCGAAAAGGCCCGGAAAGGCCAGAAAAAGCCCCAAAAGGTTCTATGGCCCGAAAAAGTTCGGGAAGGCCCGGAAAAGCCCGGCTTCATAAATTAGCCTTTTTTTTCAAATTTTTTATCAATTTTTCATCGAAAATTGTTGATTTTTCAGAATTTCTTCTAATTCTGAACGATGGTCGAAAATTTGACTTTTTCGCAAAAAATTTTTGCGAAAAATTCGGAAAAAAAAACAGAATTTAGCACTAAAATACTCATTTTTAGGAGCTTTTTTGCACTTTCTTTTTGAGAATTTTCCGTTCCGCGTTCCTCCTTCTGCTCAACCCCGATTCCTAGCTCCCAAATATAATACTTACCGCTAACTTCCGGAGCCTTCTCATCGACACCGTCTCCTTGAGTCCATGCGTCACCAGTCGTGCCGCCTGTGCCATACACGGATGCTTCATCAAATTAGGACGTTTCTCCAGACACCTATCAATAGTTTCCAAGCTTGCCGCAAAATCATAGTCATTCTCCATCAGGTGCTGAAGAGCGTCTTCGAATAGAATCCGCCCTTTGAACTGACGCCAGATGGCTTTCCAGTAGACAACTCGAGTCTGCTCGATGAATAGATCCTCCATTTCTGGAGGTTCCACGTCAAAGATTCTTGGAGACCAAATCTTCTCCTCGCACTCCTTGTCGTAGTGAACACTTGGAGGTTCATGATCTTCTAAGAGTGGTTGCATAACGGTTTGGTAATCCGCGCCTTCTCGAATTTTCTTGTTCGCATAAATGCTCTCTTTTGCCTCTGGTTGGCTTGGAGAAATCTTTGATATTTGCGAGCGTAGAATTCTCTGAGGAGTACTGTCAGATGAGTCGGCGCCTTGATTCTCCTTGTTTTCAGATTCAGATTGCTCAGCTGGTTTCAGTTCGGAGATTGCTGACGCATTTGGTAAGTCATGGACTTCGACTAACACATCTGGAAAATAATATATTGAAGATGAATCTGTATTTGCATTCTTGAAAACCGCGACGGGCGCGTAACTCCCTCAAAACGCAATCTTATGAGCTGAAAAATAAACCAAAATGTAAATCTCAGCGAGTTCTAGGTCCGCGGCAGGCTAGAAAAGCTTTTTTGGTAATTTTAACGTTTTTGACACGTTTTCCTGGACCGCGGAACGTTAACGGATAGCTATCTGATCCGTAGTCACGGCGGATGTAGAATTTGCCGATATCTATATTTTGGTATATTTTTCAGCTCATAATATTGCGTTTTAAGGGAGTTACGGGCCGGCCCGTTTCGGATCTCACCTCTGTCTGGCTCATCATCTGTCCTCGCGAATACGTCTGGAGTTGGTGTAGCTAGTTCATCGTCCTGACGTCCATGTTCTGAGGAAGTTTCAGATAGTGCTGGTTCCGACTCATCTGCCGGCTTAGACCCATCTGTGGATAGTGTTGTAGGCTCGGCTTGCTGTGCTCCAGTCTCCGGTGATTGCGAGGATGGTAAGATTGGGCGATCCTCAGATTCTGATTCCTCAACGGTTCCTGGCTCTTGCTCCAACACGACCTCCAGCACTTCTGATGGATTTTCCGCTGCTTGTTGTACTGGCATAGCTTGAGCCTCATCTTGAGTGTCCTCATGGCTAGACTCCGAATGCTCAACGAGCTGTGGCATTGGTTCGGGCTCAGGCACTTCCTTTGGGATCAACATAGCCTCCACTACATCGTTCTTTTCATCCTCAATTACTGCGGCTACCAGCACTAACCCAGATTGAGCCGTCTCAGAATTTAACGCCAATGGTGTTGTGGGATGACTTGTTTCAGGATTTTCAGCGGGCTCTTGCTTTGGCTCCACAGCCTCGTGAGAATTGGCTCCAACTTGCAAGTCTGGAAAACACCCGTAAAAAACTTTCTACGCTTCACAATGTCGCTTACCTTCATGTGACTTGTCACCCACTCTCGAATAGGTAATTGTCTGAACATGTACCACATCGTCCGAATCTGACTCCAAGCCAGCATCAGAGTCCGAATCCAAAATGATCACGTCATCTGAATCCGAGTCGGCTTGATCCGTGTCGGAATCAAGGCAAATCACTTCATCCGTGCTTTGTCGCGCTTTTTTTGCTACGGGCTCCACTTCCTCTCCATCAGAATCCAACGTGATACACACAGGTGGTCCTGGGGGTCTTGTAGGAGCATGAAATCTTTGAAAAACGAGTTCATTTGGTCTTGCACTGGCGGCATTTAGAATCGATATGTCGTATCCAGGTCTCGGTGGAGCGGTGTTCATTGGAACGGCTCGTCGGAGTCCCTGACGAAAATGCGGCATTGCAGGGGGACGGTTCGGTTGCATTGGCGAAACTGAAAAAAATTTATTGATTGAGGCTTAGGGTGACAAGGGAAGACGTAGAGGAGAAAAGTAAAATTTATGGTCACAAGAGAAGAAATGTATCGAGAGAAGCGCCAAGCGTAGTCTTGGCGCGTTTCTCATAAGGGTGCTATCAGGCGTCAAAATTGAATTTCGGTACATTTTTTCAAAGAAATCACGGTGCAGTACATGAAAAATGGGAATAAGTAATAATTAACTTCGCGAAACAGTAATATTAGTACTGCAACGAAAAGGGTAACGGAGTCGCTGAAATATTAGCACGGCACGCTTTTTACAAGTGCGCTCTACCGAAACCGAAGAAAATGGTGAGCGAAATTGAGAGACACAGAGAAAAAGGCATTTTTCAAGGGTATTTCGGTGGAGCGCAGTTGTAAGAACTGTGTCGGCCTAATAAGAGAGATGGCGAGAAAACGCGCTCTACTGGACGTCAATAATAAGGGGGGGAGGGGTCTTGAGAGATGATGAGTGTTCATCACGTAAAGCAGATTTTTGGCAAAAAGAAAACGAAATTACTGGTCCCCAACGTTTATATTTCAAACGCAGATCCAAAAATTACCAAAGTTGTCAAGGCCCTGATCGGCCCAATATTTAGGCGCCAAAATTCAAAATCGAAAAATTCTTTTTTCTAATTTTTCCGTTTTTTTTTGCCGGATTTTTGCGCACAATCTAGAGCTGTATAAAAATTTGGAAGTTATTCTAACTAGTACTGAACCATTTTTCATTAAAAAAAATTTGATTTGAAACGTTCAAAAATCGGTAAATTTTTTGAGGTCGGACAGGGTCTTGAAAAATTTGTCGAGACTAGGGCGTTGCCGGCTTTGAAAACGTATATATTAATAGAGAAAAAATGGAAAAAAAATCCGGACCATGGCACTTTTATCGCATAAACGACAAGGACACCAAAAAATCAATAACTGCGCAATACACTTTTTCTGCTTCGAACCAATTTGAAGTGTTTCTAAAAATCTTTTCAACCGCTTTTCATTACGGAATTATTATAAAATCACCGACAGTAAAAAGTGTATAAACAGCAACAGAAAAAAGGAGAAAATGCGCGTTTAGCGAAAAAATAGGAAAAAAGGTCATTGGGGAGATCGAGAGAATGAGAGAGAGTGTGAGGGACACCCTGTGCGTCGATGAGCGTTGGTGTGTGTGTGTGGACACGCAACACACAAATACTTGCCAGATGGTGTTAAAGGCGCATCTAATTTATTGGATATTTCGCGGAATGGTCTCGTAGTTGAAAAGATCAAATTTCGTATTTTCGAGTTTTGCAGGTCTGAAAAAACTGCAAATCATGTTTTCCGTTTCGAGACAATTTTGTTCTGACTTTTAGGGCGCGGACCCCAAGTCAGATGAGTTTGGCAAGAACAGGAAAGAGAGAGAGAGAAATTATGAACAACTTTATTAGACTTACAGTACCGCCCAAAAGGTTATTTATCAACTTTGACTGTTTTCAGTTGAAAATGGCCAACTTTGAGTGTGTGTCATGATAATACTAATTCTCCCACAAAGAAAATTTTGTATAAACCATACAGAACAAAGATAGATCTTCATTTTTGTAGTCGACAACTTTTTTGTACGAGCACTCCCTAGAGAGTTATGGTCATTTTAAGACGACAACTCAAAAATCACGCCATTCTGCACTGAAATTGGTCGATTTGAGGGAGAAATTACTTTGTTGATACGTAACTTGCCAGAGAGTCATCGTACAAAAAAGTTGTCAACTACAAAAATAAAGATCTATCTTTGTTCTGTATGATTTATACAAAATTTTCTTTGTGGGAGAATCTGTATTATCATGACACACTCTCAAAATTGGCCATTTTCAACTGAAAACAGCCAAAGTCCTTTTGGGCGGTACTGTAACTAACCAAAAGGGTTTATCCTTTTATCCTTCAACGATTCCGTCTTCTTGTCCATAGACGACATCGACAGGGAGGACATCTCAGACGGCGGGTTGGCAGGGAAGTGGTAACAGCTTCTTGAAGCAAAAGTGAAGTTTCGCGTTGATTCCATTTCCTTATATGCAGAATGATGTGGGGCAGATTGTTATCGAAAGGTCAGATCGTCATAGGCCAAGGTCACGTTCATTCGGTAGACTGATGGTAGTTGGAGTTGACCGGAAGAGAGGTTGGAAGGTTACGTAGAATTGGCTAATGAATTGTTCGTCAAAAGTTTTAGTCTAGTGGAGACGACTGTTATTTGTAAGAGCCCGTGTGACTTTTGTGATTTAGCTAGGTCGTGAATTAAAACCTATTGATTCCGCGACACATTTCGAACAAATTATTAGCACGGTGCGCTTCTTACAACCGCGCTCTACCGAAACCGAGAAAAATTGTGTGCCAAATTGAGAGACTCAGAGAAAGTGAGAGGGCATTTCGGTGGAGCGCAGTTGTAAGAACTGTGCCGAGCTAATAGATGCGCCCTTAACATGGATGCGAGGTATTTGCTGATGCATCTTCACACTGACACTGACTATTAGTCAGACAAAAGGTAGCATGCCAAGCTCGATCGCTAAAACGGTGGTCTACAATTTTTCAGTTCAATTTTTTTTTTGTCCGTATCAATCTCAACAGTTTGCTGAGAAGTTCATAGGCTCGTCAAAACAGAGAAAAAGTATAATACCCACCCGTTTTGAATGTCTTGTTCCTTCCAAGAGAATTATTTCACTTTGGTTTTTTTTCATAAAAAAAAATTTAAAGTGACAAAACGAAATTGGAAGAGCAACAATTTATATTCCTTTTAAAATTATGAGATTTCTGAAACTGCATTTTTGGGTTTGATGACTGCTTATTACGATTTATTCTTAAAAAGGTTAAATGTAGCTAAAATCTTACTACTAACGCAAACGAATTGAGAATCTATTCATAAGCTAACTGTAACAGAAACTTTATATAATTTTAAGAAAAGTAGAAATTCTTCGGACAGAAACGTTTTCAGTTCAAAACTATCAGCATAAATTTGATATTACGATCGATGGAACGTCAAAAGTTTGATAATTTGTGGTTTATCAAATCATCAAAACAGTGATTATTTCAATATCAAAACTAATATCAGGAAAAAAAAGTTTCAAGTAGACAAGAAATAGGGTTAATTGTTCGAAAAATTGATGCAACTGAACATCCAATTGGAAAAAAACTATGAGCATCTAAATGTTCGACTTCCCTACTTAATTTTGTCATCTGTTTTGTTTTACACTGATATTCTTACAAGCAAAAACAATTACTTCAATCAATACATAGCCGTTATTTCCATCAGATAACTTTCTTCTGAAACGCAAAAAGCAGGCGGGATTTTAGTAGAATTTAGAGCCCAAGTGCTAACAGTTTGTATTTCAACAAAAGATTTACTCAAATTAAAAGCACCCGGTGTATCGTAATGTAAACTAGCAAACCATGAAACCGTCAATATTTTTATTTGCCGTAATCCATTATTCTGTGTCTTCCCTCTCACTTCTCATCGTTCTCTTTCTCCCATTTTCATCGTGTATTGTCTTCAAAAGTTCACCCCAAAGATTTCAAAAATTTCATTAGGCTAGCTTACAAAATTTCAACAAATTCACGTGTTCACACAGCAAAAACTAGAGTACTCCACAGATGTATGTAACAATTTCTGACAACCTTTTTTGATTTATCAAAACCGTTTGAAACAGTGAACAGGTTCAAACCAACGCAGATTCAATTTAAACAACGTGATCTTGGCTCAGTGCCAAGAGGTGTGTTGGTCGTTCTAAGAAAATTTATGTACATGTGTACACACACACATATTTTCTGGTAGACGAAAAAGAGACACTGTCCTCCCGTCCTGATCCTTCACACAGTCGTCTTTCCGGCCTCTCACCTCAAATTTTGAAAATGTTTTGATTTTTTGTCATTTTCTATGAAACCAGGATTTTTTGCATTCATAAACATGAAAATACGACTAAACTAGATACTGGCACTGTAAGAGTCGAGAAGTGATGATGCTGAAACAGAAGTGATATACCGGAGTCACGAAAAGAAGAATTCATTTGATTATTTGGCATCTTATTGAAAAAATGTTATAGGACAAATTATTTTGTTGAAACAGTGATAAAAAAATGCCATCCGCATTATTTTTTACAAGGAATATGTTTCAAGTGTGTGCTAAAGGGTCGCCTTGTTGTTGAGAAACTGTTGAACACTGGAAAGCAACTAAAAACAATTCGTTCACGTCTTCAAAACCGAAGAATAATCATATTCGAGGTGAATACACAATTGAACCATGAACAATATTGGGTCATTAAAACATCTTATATTCAACAAAAATCAGAAACATAAAAAATTGGGAAAGGGCAAAACGGTCGACCGATTGTTCTCATGAATTTCTGTCCCGGTTTTTTTGTGTCTCTTTCGTTCAATGCCTTCTCGACTAACCTCGTCTAGTTAACATACATCTGTAACCACAAATATTTGAAAGATAGAGTTTTTCAGGGTTTAAGCGGCATGAACTATTTTAATAAACATTTGTATTGCAGAGGAGTCTATTTTTGAATATACGGAAAACAGAAGGTGTTCCAGGGACATGAATGACGGAAGAAATTTCAGTGCATTTAGTCATAAAATAGTTTTTTTCAAAACACAAATTAACGCTTTGTTCGCTGTTTTTCTTCACAATATAGTCAGCTAGAAATATTGTTGACTATCAAAAACTAATTGTTCGCTTGTTTCCGTGAATTTCTGTTTTGAAAACACTTCTTCTTTCACTACCAAACCGTTACTGTGATCGGTACATGATGTGTTCTATTTATCGTAAAAAAGATATCGTAAAAGCAAATCTGTTTTTTAACAATAGATATGTAAAATATGTTATTTCATATCATTATCTCACAATCGTTGTTTAAGATTCTACTGTTTCTGTGAACGATGAATTGAGTTTCGGGTTTTCAATGCGACTTTCCACCTTTTTAACAACTTTACTATAAAAGATAGGAGTTAGAAATTAAAAACCATGATAAGGATGCCTGCTTTTCAGAAAACTGTTTTATGTACATTTTCGGAATCTGAGATCAATATCGGTTTATTCGGTACTAATGATTTACGATAAAAACCCACCAAAAATGAAAAAGAATATGAAGTACCAGTAAAATTTTTAATAATAAATCACTGTTTTTCTATAACAGTAAAGATCTAACAAAAATATAACAGTTATTCGCAAAACGATTTGATAGACAATTATTCAAAAAAATGTTGCAACTTTGATTTTTTCCCTGTTACAAAACCTAGACAGCATAAAATAGTTAAGTGGTTTCTGATCTTAGGTTCGGGTTTCCTTTGGTAAATAAATTGCTGTTAGTACATAGAATCTAACTGTATCAATGTAGTCTATCAAGACCGTATGTTAATAGTTTCAAGTTCAGAATAAAATCGAATATGTTTCAAAAAGAGTGTTTAGTATTCTAATGAACAGTATTCTAGTATTGCATTTCCTGAATCTAGTCCTTTCAAAATCGAAAAAAAGTATGTGACTCTCATCGTATAGGGACACATGATTATTCCGCTTTTTTCCTTTTAAATCATACAAAACAGTTAAGTTTTTAATATGTTACACTTTTTCGAGGTTTTATTGAAAAACAGTTATTTTTTCTCTTTGAATGATTTTAGAGTTTCTGTAATAAGTTTTACTGTTATCCTATCAGGTATTACGTTCAATGCTAGACTTCAAATTGCAGATGTCATTTTTTCGCGATGAAACAGTAATTCTCATTGCTTGTTACCACCAATTATGTTACCTATCTGTAAGTCTTGTAACCAAGGCTGTCGCACGGCCGGCCGCGGCCGGCCGAGGTAGGGCCGCGGCCTCGGCCGGCCGCGAGAAGAAAAAAGTGAAAAAGCCGCGGCCGGCCGAGGCCGAGGCCGCGGCTTTTTTTTCAATGTTGCAAAACATGGTCGTTTTTGAAAAAATTTGTTGGCTTTTTTGTTTTCCGGTACTAATCTAACAACCAGGGTTCGACCCCCACTATTGGCAAAACTTTTTTGTTTTTTGTTTTTAACATTTTGGTACGAGTCTGACAACCAGGGTTCGACCCCCACTACTGGCAAAACTTTTTTGTTTTTTGTTTTTTGTTTTTGACATTTTGGTACGAATCTGACAACCAGGGTTCGACCCCCACTCGTGGCAAAACTTTTTTGTTTTTTGTTTTTGACATTTTGGTACGAATCTGACAACCAGGGTTCGACCCCCACTCGTGGCAAAACTTTTTTGTTTTCGATTTTTTGGTATTAATCTGACAGCTGGGGTTCGGTCCCCACTCGTGGCAAAACTTTTTGTTTTTTGTTTTTGGCTTTTTGGTACCAATTTTAGGTCCAAACGTGTTTGTAATCTTGGTGAGTATTGGTGAAAAAAAGTAATTGAAGAATGTCATGTATAAGTAGAAAACGAAAAATTCTGTATTGAAATTTGATGGATGCTGAAATAATGAAAAAATTTGTATTGAAGTGAAGCTTATTCCTAAAGCGAGACGCCTAGTCATTCGACTGTACAGTACGTGAAAAAACGTCTCCGAGGCTGTGTTCCTTCATTGGATACCTTTCATCAATTGAAAAATCTGAATAGCTGAGATTATATGAGTGTATGAAAACAAAAAAATGTCATAGACGAAATAATCAAACACTGGTTTTCAGATTATTACCAAAAAACAGAAAAAAAGTTTTGACACCAGTAGGGACAGAACTCTGGATATCAGATTGTCACCAAAAAAACAAAACAAAAAAACAAAAAAGTTTTACCACCAGTGGGGGTCGAACCCTGGATGTCAGATTGGTAACAGAAAAAAACCGAAGAAAAAACTTTTCAAAAACAACCAAGTTTTTCAACATTTAAAAATGCCGCGGCCGCGGCTTTTTCATTTTTTCTCTCTCGCGGCCGGCCGAGGCCGCGGCCCTACCTCGGCCGGCCGTGCGACAGCCTTGCACCGGAGGGGTTGGGGACCGATCCCCGGTTGTCAGATCGGTGCCAAAATGTAAAAAACAAAAAACAAAAAAGTTTTGCCAGTAGTGGGGGTCGAACCCTGGTTGTCAGATTGGTACCAAAATGTAAAAAACAAAAAACAAAAAAGTTTTGCCAGTAGTGGGGGTCGAACCCTGGTTGTCAGATTGGTACCAAAATGTAAAAAACAAAAAACAAAAAAGTTTTGCCAGTAGTGGGGGTCGAACCCTGGTTGTCAGATTTGTACCAAAAAGTGAAAAGTATATCAAGTCATGTTTTCAGTTGATATGCTAGAAAGCCGCGGCCGGCCGCGGCTTTTTGAGATTTTCAAGAAAAAAGCCGCGGCCGGCCGCGGCCCTTCACGGCCGGCCGCGGCCTCGGCCGGCCGCGATTTTCAACAGCCTTGCTTGTAACAGAAAAGAAGTCATCACTGATAAGCAACCTTCTGTGGGCGGTAAGTAAACGTGCTGGTCGTCTCATGGAAAATTGAATTGATGGTGAATTAAAGTTTTTGTTTTATGATGGAGAAGAACTAAATAACTGCTATGTATTGGATTATTGTTTTATGGGGTTTACGAAACTGATTTCTTTTTGGTTACGGTTATTTTTTTTTAAAGTCACAGTTTCAGTTTCTACATTTCAAAAATGACAATATCACGGAGTACTCTGTCTATCATTTTCATCTCGTATTGCCTTTGAAAGTCAACCCCGACGTTTTCAATTATTTCATTCGGTTAGCTTACAAAATTTAAGTTCATTTCCGCTTTCTTCAACAAAAATTAGTTTTTCTTCAGTAGCTACGAAAGTATTTTCTGACAACTTGCTTTGGTTCATGATAACCGTTTGAAACAGTAAATAGGTTCAGAACATTAAACCAGGAGAATTCCCCAAACACGATCTTGGCAAAGTGCCAAGAGGTGTGTTGGTCGTCCTAGTAAGAAAATTTATGTATATGTGTACACTGTCTGGTAAAAGACAGATTGAGAGAGGGAGAGAGAGGGAGAGAGAGAGGGTCCAAGAGAAAGAGACAGAGAACGGTGTCCTTCCCCTTATGCTCCTTCACACTGTCTTCTTACCGACCTCTCACCTAAAATCGATTAGCTGAGTCTTTTTTTTTTAAATTTCTTATCTGGTTTGCCTCCTGCGTAGTTCTAAAGTTATCAGGATTTTTCTGAAATTGCGCATAAATTTTTCTACTGTATCGCTGAAGTTTTGAAAAAACCAATAATTTAGTAATTTTAATGGACGATTGATGTATTCAAAACATTATATTTTTGCGATGCGGACTTTCTCAATTTACCGCATAATTTTTCCGCCAAAACTGAATTCCATTTTTGATTCAACTTTTTGGCTTAACGAATGACATTTTCCTGTCTTTTCGTATAAAAAAGCTTTAAAAAATCACTATTTTTCTGCAAAATCCAGCTCAAAATGATCTGAAAAAAGGCGCGACAAAATAGTGCCGCACTGTTGCCAAAGTGGGAGGAGGTTAAGAAGAGTCCTCACAAAGATGCATACTTGTCAAGGCCCCTGCTTGAAAGCCCGGCTTGAAAAAAAAGAACCAATTTTTTTCATTTTTTCAATATTTTATCGAAAATGTTAATAATTTTGATGATTTTCCGAAATTCTTCTAATTCCATACTTGCAAACCGGGCCGAAACGGGCCGACACGGGCCGGGGCGTAACTCGCTTCAAACTCAATATTATGAGCTCAAAAATATACCAAAATGTAGATCTCGACGAGTTCTATGTCACTGATATGATACGGGCCGGATGGCTATTTGTTATTGTGCCGCGGGCCGGGAAAAAGTGCCAAAAAACGCGAAAATGGCCAAAAAAGCCATTCTAGCCCGGCCCGCGGCACATTACCGAATAGCCATCCGGCCCGCAATGGGTCACGAAGATAGAACTCGTCGAGATCTACATTTTGGTATATTTTTGAGCTCATTATATTGAGTTTGAAGCGAGTTACGCGCCGGCCCGTGTCGGCCCGTTTCGGCCCGGTTTGAAAGTATGTCTAATTCTGAGTCACAGTCAGAAATTTGACTTTTTCGCAAAAAAATATCGAAAAATTTTGAATTTTGGCACCAATTATCCGAGCCTTAATTTCGCTGACAAAACCCAGCCTTAACAAGTATGCGCAGATTTTTCGGAATCATTATAACCTTTTTTGATTAGTCGCCGAAACCTTGATCTTATGCGGAACCCCTCTTTCACCATCTTGGCACGATGCCAACCTTCGTGTGTGTTTTAAAAAGTCACTGCCCCTTCATGAGGGGTGCACCGCGCTGGGCGCAAAACCCCTCTCACATAAAACTGTTTGACAGACTGGTGGTGCCTTGGACGTTTAGACAGTGTGTGATGTAATAGAGACGGTTAGAGAAAAAGGGGGTATGGGTGTCCGTCTCTCCCGCCAACCCGATTCTTATCTGACAATTAGTTTCTCTTCTTTTTTTGAATGTATGTTCTGCCGTCTATTTCTCTCCTACGGTTTTTTCTTTCTAATTGATCTCTTTTTTTCAGAACTTACGTGTTTCCACGAACTCATTGAGAAAGGATGTCGCAAAACAAGATGCAGTACTTCTCGAAAAGCGGAAAATTGAGAATTCGCACGGTAAGTTGTTGTAATTTCTCACTCAAATCGACCCATTTCAGTGCAAAATCGTGCGATTTTTGAGCTGTCCTCTTTAAATGACTATAACTCTCTAGAGAGTGTCCGTACAAAAAAGTTGTCAACTACAAAAATGAAGCTCTACTTTTGATCAATACGATACATTAAATATAAACTTGATGGTACGATCAGTATTACCATGACACACTCTCAAAGTTGGACCTTTTCAACTGAAAAGCTAAAACTTAATATACTTTTGAGAGGTACTGGAGGTCACGTCCTTTTACTCCAAACTGACTCCATGATATTAAGTCTCCATTCAATCATTTCCCAATTTCAGATCCCAAACAGTAATGAGAAGAGAATCTTATCCACGGTGCTCAACGATGCTGTCAACGAATATACCCCCGTTGTGAAAGGATTCCTCCACGCCAAACTCGTCGGCGAGCGACCAGATGGAGTTCGAGAAAAAGTTTTCGCTTTCCGCAAGAAGCAGAAAGCAAGACTTATTGATGAGACGGAAAAGAAAAGCGGAGTCGTCGTAAGGGAGGATATCGGCACCGGAGGATGGATCCTTGAGATGACGGGAAGGATATATCTGGAATCAGAATCCAAGGAGAGAGCAGAAATGGAAGGCGAAAATTGTCACCACCTCTATGATGGCATCAAATTGGGAGGTGACAAGGAGCAGATCTGCATGTCGGTCTGGAGGACGGAGACCGTCGGAAAGTATATCCGTCGGTCCTGCCAGCCGACATGCGAGCTCCGTCACCTCTTCGGCTCCGAGCTTCATTTGATTGTTGTAGCTCGGAAGCCAATGAAGAGAGGGGACGAGGTGACGCTAGCACTGGAATCAGACTGCCAGGATTTCAAGGAGCAATTGAAATGTATTCATCACAGATGGAACCCGGAAGACTGCCCATTGGAGAAGCAGAGATTATTGAAAAAGGCGCAGAAAGAGAGTCCGGTGAGAATTAAACAATTTTTTTGTTGTTATTAATGATTTTCCTTCTAGACTGCTTACACAACTGTCGTCACCTTAACGGATTCGGGAGATGAGATCGAAAACATCGAGCCGATCGCCCCTAGGTTGGCTGGATTTGCAGGACCGTCGTCATTCGATGCTTCTTCTCGTCCATCTATGGCATGGGCGGCTCCACCATCTGGAGCGGTTCTCCGAGGACTTCAGAACCAAGGACCTTCTAATCGTCGTGAAAATGAGGAAGTGAGTACATATTTGCTGTTTTAAAAATTTTAGTGAAAAAGTCCAAAAATTTAAATTCCGGTCGCAATTTTTACGGCATGGAATTTTGGAAGTCTGGTTTCTAGGGGCCGTAGAAAATTAAAAAAATTTCAGAATCTTCCCGTCGCTCAAATACCAACGACTTCTCCAAAACTTGTCGATCCTCCAATAATTTGCATCCATCCTCTCCCCCTCCGTGATCCAGTTGCCACGTCTCCACCAGCGCCACGTCTGAATTTTCCTCTGACAGTCTTCAACTTCAACCCATTGCCATCCACATCTGCAGTGAGTTTTTTTTTTGAATGATGAAAAAATCAATAAAAATTAGGAAACCAGAAAATCAAAGTTGAACTCATAGCACCTGCTTTTGAGATATCTTAGAAACAGCAGTTTTTAGTTGAAAATGACCAACCTTTGTGAGGATTTTCGAAAAAAAAGTTCTCGGGCTGAAATGCGAGTGCGAAAATTTTGCAAGCATTCTGCAGAAGTCGTTGAAAACATCGATTAAAACACGAGTTTATCTTAAAACTCAATGTTGCTCGTTTAAAAATCAGCTAGAATTTCATTCTTACAGTTTAAGCTCCGCCTACAACTCTCTGCCGCACTTGCGATTCATCACGCGAATTTTTTTTTTGCAAATTCCTTGTCGGAACTTTATTTTTTACAGTAGAGTTACATTTTTGTAGTTTACCACCTTTTTGTACGGGTTCATCTTAAGAAGTTAATGATGTGACTCTTCAGACAGGCTTTGTACAAAAAAGTTGGCAACTAGAAACAGTAAGATTTGCTCTTGATCCCACCACTTTTTAAATTCTTGACATTGTGAGATAATCACTATAACATTCCTAATGCCATGAAAATAAAATTTTTTCAAATAATGGAAAACTGAAACCGTGTTTTTTTCCAGAATCGCTTACCACCTCCAAAACTCCACAATGAGTACTCGGAGGAAGCACAAAACATCCTCCGTCCCCGCTTCACCATCCCATCAGCCCATCATCAGGAGATCATCTCGAATATCAAAAACAATCCGAGAGTCACTAAACAACCCTTTTCATGTAACCTCTTATTGAAAGAGGATGTTGGGAAGGATGAGTTGCTGTTCGAGATGACTGGTTATTTCAAGAAACGGAGTGAAGAGAACGCCGAAAGGAGTAAACGACATCATATCGTAATTGATGGAATGCCTCTCAGTCTGGAGACGCGGGAACAGGACACCCTCGCAAAAAATATGAAGAGATCGTGCCAACCAAATTGCCGTCTCACATTTTTCTGCGGTGAAGAGCTCCACATCTTTGTCACCAGCAATGAGGCTATCACAAAGAATAGTATGGTCACTCTCCCTGTGGAGCCGGACTTCTGGGAGTCGGATGAGAAATTCTGCCCCGAACATGTGTTCCAGAAGAAGAAGTGTTCCGTCGAGGATCAATGGATGCAGAGGATGACGTCAGTAGCACCAGTCCCGGAGACGCCACTGGAAAAGGCTCCACTTGATAAGCCGGAATCTGAAAATGACGATCAAGCAGAGATCGATGAACCGGCTGAAAATGGTATTGTCCAAAAATTTGTACAAAAATTTAAATAATTCTTTCAGACGGTGCTCCAGTCGTGGATGCTCCAAGAGAAGCCAGATCGCCGAGAGCCGTGAATGATGTCGCTTCATCATCTACTGGTTCAAATGTAAGCTTTTTTCTTCAAAATTTTGTTTTCGAAAGTCTTGAAATTTCCACGCCGTAGCTTACTATTACTCATTTCTCTTTTGAGAATGGCAATCCAGAGCCAGCACCTGAACCGATGGAAGCTCCAGAGCCAATTGATGCTCCAGAAGCAGCAGCTCAAGAACCAGAGGAGGCGGCAGCTCCAGTAGCTGCTGTTCCAGCCACCGCCAGTCCTGCAACACTTGCTCCACCAACTAGAAGACGCCTTCAATCTGCTTCAAATGGTCAACCAACTATGAGAATCGGATCAGCAGCTCTCGATCTCACCGAGCCAGAGCAGCTTGCTGTTCCAGTGAATGTTGCACCTGCTCCGTCGACCAGAACGCACCATCGAGCTTCCAAGAGGACCACAGCAGCCACAGTAGCTAGAGTCCAGGTAAGTATTTATGCATTTGTACCTCAACCACACGGACTATCCGTGATGACCCTTGAGGTTGACATCTATCATGTTGTTAAAACAGAAAATTTTAATAATAATTAACCCATCCCTATTTTCAGAACACACGATCTGGAAACTCTTCTGCTGTCACGTCGCGAAGAACCGATTGTCGCAGTGATAGAGATGCTAGACGTGTAGCAGCTCCACTAGCCGGAAGGAAGAATAGAAGAGCCCAACGTCTGGAACAAGCAGCGTATGCACGTAGTTGCAAACGAGAGAATAATGATGCTGGAGCAGCCGCCAATGTGGATCCAGCTCCTGCGCCTCCAGCAGCTCCTACGGCTCCAGCAGTCGTCGATTCCTCGACCACTCGACGGAGACGTGCGAGTCAAGCGTTGTCCCCGGTGGCTCCAGTTTTGACGCGTCGCCGTGCGGCATCTCCTTTGGCTCCGGCAACTCCTCGCCCTGCTCGTCCAGCTGTTCCCCGTCGTTCGGCTCCAGGTCCATCCGCTCCTCCTGCAGTCCCTGCTCCAGTTGCTGCTTCAAGAGCAAGAGAAGTCTCTGTGGCCCGACAGGAGCTAATTGCACTCATCGGACAATCAATGCATCCCACTCGAGCAGCGGTCAAACAGCTAAGGGTAAATTCTTTCTTTTTTGGGTCAAACTAGTATTAAAATCCAATTTTTCAGGACAAAAATTCAAATCAAGGTCATGGGAAGAAATAATTGTTTTTTTAAAATTTAAATATTTTATTGAATCCTTGTTCCGATGTTTAGCTTTAATTATTTCTTTGTTTTCTCAACGTTTTTTCTAAATAAATAAGTTGCGTTGTAAAAAATATCTTTTGGTTTTTCAGCAATCGAATTTTTTTTATATATCACCGGTTTCAGTCAGCTACTATAAGAACACATTTTTCTACAGAGTTGATAAATTCGACAGAGTTGATAAAATAAAAAAAACCTCCATTTTTTTCTGAAATCATAAATGAGACCGTCAGCTCATCTACGCATATTAGGTGTATTTAATATATTCCACTCGGGCTCCTCGTTGCCCTTCTTTTCGCTGCTCTTCTCTTCTAGAATCCGCTTAACTGACATCATTATGTCCCTTGATCAAAATTTCCATTTTCTCGAAAACAAAAAATCCGTGACCTTTCATGCCCACATTCCAAAAAGAAGTTAGTATTATTATTACGCGATTATTTTTCACTTCATATAAAAAAAAATTATTTACCTGTTTCACTTTCCTGATATGTGTGAATTTTACAAAAAATAACAATAGGAAATCAATTTTTTCTGTGCCATGTTTTCCCGTAATCAGAGAACCTTTTCTTCATTTTTTCAATAGTTTTCTTCATTTTTTCAATAAATTTCCTTTTCTTTCAATAAAAATGGTGTATTTGAAGCAAAATAAGTAATTGATGTTTGATATTTTATTTCCAGACAAATCATGTTTTGACTAATCGGAGATTCAAAGAATATTTGGATCTGATAGCGATTACATGAAACATCCATTCAAAATAAACTATGCGGTTTCACAAAAAAAAGATAAAAGAAGCTTCATGTCTTTCAATATTGCTTCAATTCTCATAAAACCTCATAGTTCCAAAAAACAACGTTTTAAGAAACCAATCCAGAATTATCGTATGTCTGAGAAAGTCCAGGTAATACAGTTTTTTTCGCAAACTACGAAATTAAAGTTGAATAAAACAACTAGCATCGACATCCTACGCAATAATAAATATAACTAAAAAATAGGATACATTTTTTTCTTGTGGGTGAATATTTTGTCATCCTATAACATGACCTGGAAAAATAAAAATAGTAAATGATTTTGCTGAATCAGTCAATAAATTTGATATTTATATTTGTTGCTATTTATAGGTTTAAGCAACTAATACTAGGCCGTCGGGAATTACAAGTAATCGTACCAGAAAGAAAAAACTAAAAATGGGGGATATGAAACAGCGAAAAAAAACATTACTTTTAAGGTTATTAATGGAAAAAAATAAGTATAAAGTTTGGGTTTACTCTTATGCTGATTGTATTTCACAATTAGTAAAGTATATAGATTTCATTGTGATCAGGCTCGATTTTTTTTCAAATTACTGTAACTGCTTGCAGCTATACTTCGAGCGGCATATTGATACTAGCATCTCACTTATTTTTATGATAAATCTGAATTTGAGTGAACCTCAAAGTTAAATGAATACCGAAGGGATGATTAAAAATTGAAAATTGTTCTGCTTCACCAACAAGGTTTCTAGATTGACCATTTTTGAATTTTAGTTACATAAGAACGGAATAAATTTTAATTTTCATTTCATGACTTGCTTGCAGTTTACAAAGTTCACAAAATTCTACAATATTGTGGTTTTGGCTTTTTTCTGTTTTCCGGAGTGTCTCTCGAACCGCTACATCGAAGATCTGTAAAGTAAAACAAGGTTAAAGGGAACGTTTTAAAGAGTTTCTGGATGGTCCTGCATATTTTGGGCAGATAAAGTAAATTGCCAATGATCGATTTTCAAAATGATCTTTATGACTATGTCAACAATTCGAAACAGAAAAAAACACTCAATCTAGATTATCAAAATGACTTTTAATTACTGTTTCTGAATTCTCATTTTCTACCGATAAAGTTATATGTGTCACTGCGTCGTTATCTTGCTCACATCATTATCTCACAACTGTTGTTTAAGATTCTACAAACGCCTGAAGATATTTGTTTCGGGTTTTCAATGCCACCTACCACTTTTTTAACAACTTTAATATAAAAGATAGGAGTTAGAAATTAAAAATCCATGATGAGAATGTCTGCTTTTCAGAAAACTATATTCTCGGGAACCTGAGATCAATATCGGTTTCTTCGGTACTAATGATTTACGATAAAAAAACACCAAAAATGAAATATATGAAGTTACAGTAAAATTTTAAATAATAAATCACTGTTTTTCTATAACAGTAAAGATCTAACAAAAATCTAGCAGTTATTCTCAAAACGACCGCTGCTTCTACCGCTGTCTCTCAAATTCCAAGTTTTTTTCCGTTCCACATGTGCAACGAATGAACTAACATGAGGACTTTTTATTGAAATGCGAAATGTTTTGATGAATCATTTTTAGCCTATCGAAAATGTCTGTTCATAATTATTAATTAACAAGTCAGAATAAATATAATTATGTTTCAAAAAGAGTGTTTACTATGATAATGAGCAGAGGTCTAGTACTATTATTGTCAATGGTGATTCTCTTAAAATCGGAAAAAAAGGCATGTTCACCGGATAGGGGCACATATATTATTCCGTATTCTTTTCATTGTCGTGTTTCCCGATCTTCAGCCATTTTCTTCTTGAATCAAACAAAACAGTTGTATTTCAAGCATGTGTAAAGGTGCCTGCTCCGTCTTTTATTACCAGTCGGTTCACGTCGCCTAACGGCGACTAAACCTCCTTTTCTACACCACCCTTCTGAATGTTACAGCGCCTGTGGCGCTTCCCAAACGGTTGAGACTATCGAGGTCTTAGAATTCTCTCCAACTTATGGATCGTAATATTTTTCTTAACTTGTTAGTAGTTTTTTAGCTGTGAGCAGACTGTTCCGGAAAAACACAATTGTCAAATCTCTACTTTTCTGATTCGATTTCGTTCCCTTAATCGTCCATTTTTTCAAATCTAGTGGTAAGAAAAAATCTTCCACATGGGTCACATCCAACTAATTACAGTCAACTTTGCCTAACTTGCCAGATCGGATTCCTAAACGCATTCATCTACATCATTTGAAAATCAAAAGTAGCCGTGAAATATAGCGCCTCGCAGTATGGATTAACTTGAGCTATCCTTCCCATGTAGTGAGGATCTGATTGTGCATCAGTAGCACCTACTCGACAAACATTTCGTTGACGTGGCGACATCCAAACTCGATGTGGTCTGCCCGTCTCTTTCATTTGAGTTACAGATGCTTTGATGGTGTTGGTTCTTGTTTTTCCGCCGTCACATCTTCGGGATCTTCTGATCGTCTGAAAGCAGCCTGGGAAATCATTGAAGTCCGTCCAGGTTTCATTTGATCTTCGGACTCATTTTTCCTGCTGATTTCCATGGTGTTGGTTCCGTTATAGTTCGACTGTCGACTGCTCAGTGTCAGACTGTAGAAACCGTCGGACTGATGTATCATCTGCTATAATTTTTAATCTCAAAGGTAATGAAGATCCTGACAATCTTGGGTGCCGGAGAGCAGTGCCCGACGTCTCCTTTTTGTCGATATTTTTCAACGGTTTTTTCACCGGCTCCTATGTCATCAGCTGAGTGCCCTCGATCCCGTCAATTCCATTAAGTTCTACGCTCACATCTGAATCCGAGCTGATATCCGTACTTATATTCATCTCGTCTCTTTCTGCTGTAATCGATTTTAGGCAAAGCGGTTGGGAAGATGATGGTGTGAAGGAGCATAAGGGGAAGGACACCGTTCAGTGTCTCTTTCTCCTGGACCCTCTCTGTCAATCTGTCTTTTACCAGAGAATGTGTGTGTACACATGTACATAAATTTTCTTAGGACGACCAATACACCTCTTGGCACGTTGCCAAGATCGTGTATTAACTGCTTCAAACTGTTTTGATAAACTAAAAAAAGTTATCGGAAGTTTGATGCGTAAATGGAACTATGATTTATCACTATGAAAAAATATTGAGTTTGTGGAAGAGAACTGGGTGAAACGGAGATGTGTTCAAATTTTAAAAGTTAAATTAATACATTTTTCGAAAACATGGTTACGTAAAAAATAAACGGCGGGACTAATCGGTGATTGCCGGAAGTCACAACCCTAACTATAATACATTGTGTTGTGGTTTTTTGCAAAATTACATACAGAAATAACACTAAGATTTCTAAAATCCGGCGTTGAAATGTAGAAACTGAAACCGTGATTTGAAAAAAATTCTAACTGTAACCAAAAAGAAAGCTATTTCAAAAACCCCATTAAAAATAATCAAGTAGCCGTTATTTAATTCTCGACGTGTTGGCTTTTTGAGTTATAATTTTTAATTCACCACCAATTTAACTTTCGGTGAGACGACCAACACGTTTACTTAGCGTGCACGGAAAGTTCCTTATCAGTGATGACCTTTTTTCTGTTACAAGACATAAAGATAGGTAATCGCTGGTAACAAACAATGATTAACATGATATTTTAATGAAATTTGAAATTTTACTCAAACGAGAACACAAATAAGATATAACAGAGACTTTTCACAAAAAAAACCTTATTGAAATGCCGAAACCCGCAAAAAGTCTAAATCTGCAAGTTTTTAGACAAGAATTTATTGAAAAACGCATTTCCAGCCGTTTTTATGTCTGGAAAAGGAATATTAGATGCATTTTCATCTTTTTCCTCTGTTTTCAGTCTTTATTAATTATGTTTGAACTTACGGCTATTTACTGATTCACCATTCAGAACCGAAACGCTTTGCTTTTGCCAAAAAAAACTGTTTCAGATCCACATTATCTGTGAATATTGTGGCACACTCTCAAAATTGTTCATTTTCCACTGTAAAAGGTAAAATATGATAGATTTTTGGCTGGTACTGTATATAATATTAAATTCAAGTACATACCAGGGCAATAAACAAGAAAGTAATAGAAAATTATAGTCAGATAGCAACGGTTTACTTTCTTTCTCCACTGTTTCACCAAAGTGTTAATGTGAAAGTCAGACTAATAAGCGGAGATCTCGATAATCCATTATAACGAAGCCAGTTTGTAGTCATGGTGTTGGCGGAGCCTAATTTGGTTCTTCCATAATTTTAAGTTCTGTAAGTTGGACTAGCGTCCCCCGCCTCCCGGCGGGCTCCGCAGTACTCGGCTGCGCCTCGTTCGCGGTGCTTTGCAAGTTTTATATTTAAAAATTAGCTTGCTCGATTTGAAGGAAAATTGAAGAACGTCCAGCTTTTGAGTTCAAAACTATGACACCGATTGGCTTTATTTTTCACTTGTTCGTGCAGAAAATTCGAAACTTTTACAACCAGTCGGTTCACGTCGTCTAACGGCGACTAAACCTTCTTCTCAACGCCCCCTTCTGGGTTCTACAGTGGATCGTAATTAAATTTCTCTATTTTTCCCGAATCCAATGATATCAAAAAATCCTTCACGTCTTCACATTTTAGAAAACGGCTCATAACTTTTTATGACGTGGATCAATCCAGAAACGGACCACACGTTTAGAATCCTCTATTTTTCCCGAATCTAATAACATCAAAAAATCCTTCACGTCTTCACATTTTAGAAAATGGCTCATAACTTTTTATGACGTGGATCAATCCAGAAACGGACCATACGTTTGGAATCCTCTATTTTTCCCGAATCTAATAACATCAAAAAATCCTTCACGTCTTCACATTTTAGAAAATGGCTCATAACTTTTTATGACGTGGATCAATCCAGAAACGGACCATACGTTTGGAATCCTCTATTTTTCCCGAATCCAATGATATCAAAAAATCCTTCACGTCTTCACATTTTAGAAAATGGCTCATAACTTTTTATGACGTGGATCAATCCAGAAACGGACCATACGTTTGGAATCCTCTATTTTTCCCGAATCTAATAACATCAAAAAATCCTTCACGTCTTCACATTTTAGAAAATGGCTCATAACTTTTTATGACGTGGATCAATCCAGAAACGGACCACACGTTTGGAATCCTCTATTTTTCCCAAATCTAATAACATCAAAAAATCCTTCACGTCTTCACATTTTAGAAAACGGCTCATAACTTTTTAAAAAAAATTCTAACTGTAACCAAAAAGAAAGCTATTTCAAAAACCCCATTAAAAATAATCAAGTAGCCGTTATTTAATTCTCGACGTGTTGGCTTTTTGAGTTATAATTTTTAATTCACCACCAATTTAACTTTCGGTGAGACGACCAACACGTTTACTTAGCGTGCACGGAAAGTTCCTTATCAGTGATGACCTTTTTTCTGTTACAAGACATAAAGATAGGTAATCGCTGGTAACAAACAATGATTAACATGATATTTTAATGAAATTTGAAATTTTACTCAAACGAGAACACAAATAAGATATAACAGAGACTTTTCACAAAAAAAACCTTATTGAAATGCCGAAACCCGCAAAAAGTCTAAATCTGCAAGTTTTTAGACAAGAATTTATTGAAAAACGCATTTCCAGCCGTTTTTATGTCTGGAAAAGGAATATTAGATGCATTTTCATCTTTTTCCTCTGTTTTCAGTCTTTATTAATTATGTTTGAACTTACGGCTATTTACTGATTCACCATTCAGAACCGAAACGCTTTGCTTTTGCCAAAAAAAACTGTTTCAGATCCACATTATCTGTGAATATTGAACGATTTTTGCAATGAACTGATTTCAACAGACCCATCCAATTTTTTCTGCACACCTCTTCTTCTAACCCCACTAGGTATGAGGGGTGAATATTTTAAAGGCGCATTGTCCAAAAAATTTTGCCACAGAGGGACCAAATTGTCCCCCTTTTTGCATCGCTAATAACTTTGCCCGTTTTTGAGCTTTTCACAAAATTTTTTTTGTGGCCATTGGGAAATCGCCGTCCCGTCATTCCTGAAAAATTTGGTGGTGATTCCATCATTTGCGGCCGAGCTATGAGCCGTAGAGTGAAAGTCATTTCATTTTGGCTTGAAAAGTTTTGGTTTTTTATGTTTTTTAGAATTTAGATTTTTGTTGTGGGCTTAGTTTTGGGTGTAAAAATAAGATTTTTATATGACTACGTAGAGAAAAAACAGGGCTATGCGGAGAAAAAAGAATAATGTTAAAACCTCTTTTCAAAAAAATTTTACAGAGAGAAACGTGAAAATATTGAAATTTCTGAAAATTTCCGATTCTTTTTACTTACCTCCTTAAATCTCGAGTTCTATCAGACAGATTTTCTTGAATTTTGGTATATAGGTGCAAAATGAGACGGGGAATCATTATATCACATCAGAATTGTGATTTAAGACACCTCCTGCACGCTACGGCCAATGATTTGCCGAAAAAATCGAAAAAACTACAGTACCCCGAAATTCCGGCTCATTTCTTTCACCGGCTGTAACTCGCTCAGCTTTCAAAAATTTCAGGATCCGAAAAAAAAGAAATGTGCAGAAAAAAAATCTCTATCGAATCATATAAAATTCAATATACTTTTAGCTGGTAAAACTTTCAGAAAACCGGATTTTGTAGTTTTCGCAGTTTTCGGTCATGCGGTGGATTTTTTCCATTCGCTGTCCTGGGAACAGGATTCACTGAATCGCTCTGAATTTTTGACACCGATCTAAACTTTTCGAGATCTAATGGAACCAAAAAGTCCGATCAAAAAATATTCAAGCCGGACGATTCTGTGGAGAAACCTGAATCTCCACTGACATTTTTTTCGAATACACTGACCATTTTGTCACTGTATGTGTCATTGTACAGCTGCGAGAAGCGCCCCTCTTTTCTACGCTCACCACGAGACCGTCTTTTCGTGCATCGGTGGCGCAGTGGTTGAGGGCGGGGGTGAGAATCAGCAGGGTGGTGGTTCGAATCCAACTGATTTATATTTTGTTTTTGTTTTTTTTTTGTATGAACTTTCTAAAAGATTGTGGAAAGAAATATCTTTACTATTAACAAACGCAAACGGCTTTATGTTTGTTTGTCTGTCGCCGATCCTACCGCCCTTCCTACTGAACCGTTTTTCTTCGAATTTGGACCAGAATATCACAAATTTTCTCTTAATAATGCACGTCTTTTTCTTTTTCCGAAATTCTCAAAATGACGTCTTCTGAGATAGAAACACTGATAAAGCATATGGGAATCGACAGAAAAAAGAGGGAGAGACGGTTGGCAAAGCGTCGTCTTTTCTTTCCTCGCCCCTTTTCGATATCATCGGATTCGGGAAAAATAGAGGATTCCAAACGTGTTGTCCGTTTCTGGATTGATCCACGTCATAAAAAGTTATGGGCCATTTTCTAGAATGTGAAGACGTGAAGGATTTTTTGATGTTTTTAAATTCGGGAAAAATAGAGGATTCCAAACGTGTGGTCCGTTTGTGGATTGATCCACGTCATAAAAAGTTATGAGCCGTTTTCTAAAATGTGAAAACGTGAAGGATTTTTTGATGTTATTAGATTTGGGAAAAATAGAGGATTCCAAACGTGTGGTCCGTTTCTGGATTGATCCACGTCATAAAAAGTTATGAGCCATTTTCTAAAATGAGAAGACGTGAAGGATTTTTTGATGTTATTAGATTTGGGAAAAATAGAGGATTCCAAACGTGTGGTCCGTTTCTGGATTGATCCACGTCATAAAAAGTTATGAGCCGTTTTCTAAAATGTGAAGACGTGAAGGATTTTTTGATGTTATTAGATTCGGGAAAAATAGAGGATTCCAAACGTGTGGTCCGTTTCTGGATTGATCCACGTCATAAAAAGTTATGAGCCGTTTTCTAAAATGTGAAGACGTGAAGGATTTTTTGATGTTATTAGATTCGGGAAAAATAGAGGATTCCAAACGTATGGTCCGTTTCTGGATTGATCCACGTCATAAAAAGTTATGAGCCGTTTTCTAAAATGTGAAAACGTGAAGGATTTTTTGATGTTATTAGATTCGGGAAAAATAGAGGATTCCAAACGTGTGGTCCGTTTCTGGATTGATCCACGTCATAAAAAGTTATGAGCCATTTTCTAAAATGTGAAGACGTGAAGGATTTTTTGATGTTATTAGATTCGGGAAAAATAGAGGATTCCAAACGTGTGGTCCGTTTCTGGATTGATCCACGTCATAAAAAGTTATGAGCCATTTTCTAAAATGTGAAGACGTGAAGGATTTTTTGATGTTATTAGATTCGGGAAAAATAGAGGATTCCAAACGTGTGGTCCGTTTCTGGATTGATCCACGTCATAAAAAGTTATGAGCCATTTTCTAAAATGTGAAGACGTGAAGGATTTTTTGATGTTATTAGATTCGGGAAAAATAGAGGATTCCAAACGTGTGGTCCGTTTGTGGATTGATCCACGTCATAAAAAGTTATGAGCCGTTTTCTAAAATGTGAAGACGTGAAGGATTTTTTGATGTTATTAGATTCGGGAAAAATAGAGGATTCCAAACGTGTGGTCCGTTTCTGGATTGATCCACGTCATAAAAAGTTATGAGCCGTTTTCTAAAATGTGAAGACGTGAAGGATTTTTTGATGTTATTAGATTTGGGAAAAATAGAGGATTCCAAACGTGTGGTCCGTTTCTGGATTGATCCACGTCATAAAAAGTTATGAGCCATTTTCTAAAATGTGAAGACGTGAAGGATTTTTTGATGTTATTAGGTTCGGGAAAAATAGAGGATTCCAAACGTGTGGTCCGTTTCTGGATTGATCCACGTCATAAAAAGTTATGAGCCATTTTCTAAAATGTGAAGACGTGAAGGATTTTTTGATGTTATTAGATTTGGGAAAAATAGAGGATTCCAAACGTGTGGTCCGTTTCTGGATTGATCCACGTCATAAAAAGTTATGAGCCATTTTCTAAAATGTGAAGACGTGAAGGATTTTTTGATGTTATTAGATTCGGGAAAAATAGAGGATTCCAAACGTGTGGTCCGTTTCTGGATTGATCCACGTCATAAAAAGTTATGAGCCGTTTTCTAAAATGTGAAGACGTGAAGGATTTTTTGATGTTATTAGATTTGGGAAAAATAGAGGATTCCAAACGTGTGGTCCGTTTCTGGATTGATCCACGTCATAAAAAGTTATGAGCCATTTTCTAAAATGTGAAGACGTGAAGGATTTTTTGATGTTATTAGGTTCGGGAAAAATAGAGGATTCCAAACGTGTGGTCCGTTTCTGGATTGATCCACGTCATAAAAAGTTATGAGCCATTTTCTAAAATGTGAAGACGTGAAGGATTTTTTGATGTTATTAGATTTGGGAAAAATAGAGGATTCCAAACGTGTGGTCCGTTTCTGGATTGATCCACGTCATAAAAAGTTATGAGCCATTTTCTAAAATGTGAAGACGTGAAGGATTTTTTGATGTTATTAGATTCGGGAAAAATAGAGGATTCCAAACGTGTGGTCCGTTTCTGGATTGATCCACGTCATAAAAAGTTATGAGCCATTTTCTAAAATGTGAAGACGTGAAGGATTTTTTGATGTTATTAGATTCGGGAAAAATAGAGGATTCCAAACGTGTGGTCCGTTTGTGGATTGATCCACGTCATAAAAAGTTATGAGCCGTTTTCTAAAATGTGAAGACGTGAAGGATTTTTTGATGTTATTAGATTCGGGAAAAATAGAGGATTCCAAACGTGTGGTCCGTTTCTGGATTGATCCACGTCATAAAAAGTTATGAGCCGTTTTCTAAAATGTGAAGACGTGAAGGATTTTTTGATGTTATTAGATTTGGGAAAAATAGAGGATTCCAAACGTGTGGTCCGTTTCTGGATTGATCCACGTCATAAAAAGTTATGAGCCATTTTCTAAAATGTGAAGACGTGAAGGATTTTTTGATGTTATTAGGTTCGGGAAAAATAGAGGATTCCAAACGTGTGGTCCGTTTCTGGATTGATCCACGTCATAAAAAGTTATGAGCCGTTTTCTAAAATGTGAAGACGTGAAGGATTTTTTGATGTTATTAGATTTGGGAAAAATAGAGGATTCCAAACGTGTGGTCCGTTTCTGGATTGATCCACGTCATAAAAAGTTATGAGCCGTTTTCTAAAATGTGAAGACGTGAAGGATTTTTTGATGTTATTAGATTTGGGAAAAATAGAGGATTCCAAACGTGTGGTCCGTTTCTGGATTGATCCACGTCATAAAAAGTTATGAGCCATTTTCTAAAATGTGAAGACGTGAAGGATTTTTTGATGTTATTAGATTTGGGAAAAATAGAGGATTCCAAACGTGTGGTCCGTTTCTGGATTGATCCACGTCATAAAAAGTTATGAGCCATTTTCTAAAATGTGAAGACGTGAAGGATTTTTTGATGTTATTAGATTTGGGAAAAATAGAGGATTCCAAACGTGTGGTCCGTTTCTGGATTGATCCACGTCATAAAAAGTTATGAGCCGTTTTCTAAAATGTGAAGACGTGAAGGATTTTTTGATGTTATTAGATTCGGGAAAAATAGAGGATTCCAAACGTGTGGTCCGTTTCTGGATTGATCCACGTCATAAAAAGTTATGAGCCGTTTTCTAAAATGTGAAGACGTGAAGGATTTTTTGATGTTATTAGATTTGGGAAAAATAGAGGATTCCAAACGTGTGGTCCGTTTCTGGATTGATCCACGTCATAAAAAGTTATGAGCCATTTTCTAAAATGTGAAGACGTGAAGGATTTTTTGATGTTATTAGGTTCGGGAAAAATAGAGGATTCCAAACGTGTGGTCCGTTTCTGGATTGATCCACGTCATAAAAAGTTATGAGCCATTTTCTAAAATGTGAAGACGTGAAGGATTTTTTGATATCATTGGATTCGGGAAAAATAGAGGATTCCAAACGTGTGGTCCGTTTCTGGATTGATCCACGTCATAAAAAGTTATGAGCCGTTTTCTAAAGTGTGAAGACGTGAAGGATTTTTTGATGTTATTAGATTCGGGAAAAATAGAGGATTCTAAACGTGTGGTCCGTTTCTGGATTGATCCACGTCATAAAAAGTTATGAGCCGTTTTCTAAAATGTGAAGACGTGAAGGATTTTTTGATATCATTGGATTCCGGAAAAATAGAGGATTCCAAACGTGTGGTCCGTTTCTGGATTGATCCACGTCATAAAAAGTTATGAGCCGTTTTCTAAAATGTGAAGACGTGAAGGATTTTTTGATGTTATTAGATTCGGGAAAAATAGAGGATTCCAAACGTGTGGTCCGTTTCTGGATTGATCCACGTCATAAAAAGTTATGAGCCGTTTTCTAAAATGTGAAGACGTGAAGGATTTTTTGATATCATTGGATTCGGGAAAAATAGAGGATTCCAAACGTGTGGTCCGTTTCTGGATTGATCCACGTCATAAAAAGTTATGAGCCATTTTCTAAAATGTGAAGACGTGAAGGATTTTTTGATATCATTGGATTCGGGAAAAATAGAGGATTCCAAACGTGTGGTCCGTTTCTGGATTGATCCACGTCATAAAAAGTTATGAGCCGTTTTCTAAAATGTGAAGACGTGAAGGATTTTTTGATATCATTGGATTCGGGAAAAATAGAGGATTCTAAACGTATGGTCCGTTTCTGGATTGATCCACGTCATAAAAAGTTATGAGCCGTTTTCTAAAATGTGAAGACGTGAAGGATTTTTTGATATCATTGGATTCGGGAAAAATAGAGGATTCCAAACGTATGGTCCGTTTCTGGATTGATCCACGTCATAAAAAGTTATGAGCCGTTTTCTAAAATGTGAAGACGTGAAGGATTTTTTGATATCATTGGATTCGGGAAAAATAGAGGATTCCAAACGTATGGTCCGTTTCTGGATTGATCCACGTCATAAAAAGTTATGAGCCGTTTTCTAAAATGTGAAGACGTGAAGGATTTTTTGATGTTATTAGATTCGGGAAAAATAGAGGATTCCAAACGTGTGGTCCGTTTCTGGATTGATCCACGTCATAAAAAGTTATGAGCCGTTTTCTAAAATGTGAAGACGTGAAGGATTTTTTGATGTTATTAGATTCGGGAAAAATAGAGGATTCCAAACGTGTGGTCCGTTTCTGGATTGATCCACGTCATAAAAAGTTATGAGCCGTTTTCTAAAATGTGAAGACGTGAAGGATTTTTTGATATCATTGGATTCGGGAAAAATAGAGGATTCCAAACGTGTGGTCCGTTTCTGGATTGATCCACGTCATAAAAAGTTATGAGCCGTTTTCTAAAATGTGAAGACGTGAAGGATTTTTTGATGTTATTAGATTCGGGAAAAATAGAGGATTCCAAACGTATGGTCCGTTTCTGGATTGATCCACGTCATAAAAAGTTATGAGCCGTTTTCTAAAATGTGAAGACGTGAAGGATTTTTTGATGTTATTAGATTCGGGAAAAATAGAGGATTCTAAACGTGTGGTCCGTTTCTGGATTGATCCACGTCATAAAAAGTTATGAGCCGTTTTCTAAAATGTGAAGACGTGAAGGATTTTTTGATGTTATTAGATTTGGGAAAAATAGAGGATTCCAAACGTGTGGTCCGTTTCTGGATTGATCCACGTCATAAAAAGTTATGAGCCGTTTTCTAAAATGTGAAGACGTGAAGGATTTTTTGATATCATTGGATTCGGGAAAAATAGAGGATTCCAAACGTGTGGTCCGTTTCTGGATTGATCCACGTCATAAAAAGTTATGAGCCGTTTTCTAAAATGTGAAGACGTGAAGGATTTTTTGATGTTATTAGATTCGGGAAAAATAGAGGATTCCAAACGTATGGTCCGTTTCTGGATTGATCCACGTCATAAAAAGTTATGAGCCGTTTTCTAAAATGTGAAGACGTGAAGGATTTTTTGATGTTATTAGATTCGGGAAAAATAGAGGATTCTAAACGTGTGGTCCGTTTCTGGATTGATCCACGTCATAAAAAGTTATGAGCCGTTTTCTAAAATGTGAAGACGTGAAGGATTTTTTGATGTTATTAGATTTGGGAAAAATAGAGGATTCCAAACGTGTGGTCCGTTTCTGGATTGATCCACGTCATAAAAAGTTATGAGCCATTTTCTAAAATGTGAAGACGTGAAGGATTTTTTGATGTTATTAGATTCGGGAAAAATAGAGGATTCCAAACGTATGGTCCGTTTCTGGATTGATCCACGTCATAAAAAGTTATGAGCCATTTTCTAAAATGTGAAGACGTGAAGGATTTTTTGATATCATTGGATTCGGGAAAAATAGAGGATTCCAAACGTATGGTCCGTTTCTGGATTGATCCACGTCATAAAAAGTTATGAGCCATTTTCTAAAATGTGAAGACGTGAAGGATTTTTTGATGTTATTAGATTCGGGAAAAATAGAGGATTCCAAACGTATGGTCCGTTTCTGGATTGATCCACGTCATAAAAAGTTATGAGCCATTTTCTAAAATGTGAAGACGTGAAGGATTTTTTGATGTTATTAGATTCGGGAAAAATAGAGGATTCTAAACGTGTGGTCCGTTTCTGGATTGATCCACGTCATAAAAAGTTATGAGCCGTTTTCTAAAATGTGAAGACGTGAAGGATTTTTTGATATCATTGGATTCGGGAAAAATAGAGAAATTTAATTACGATCCACTGTAGAACCCAGAAGGGGGCGTTGAGAAGAAGGTTTAGTCGCCGTTAGACGACGTGAACCGACTGGTTGTAAAAGTTTCGAATTTTCTGCACGAACAAGTGAAAAATAAAGCCAATCGGTGTCATAGTTTTGAACTCAAAAGCTGGACGTTCTTCAATTTTCCTTCAAATCGAGCAAGCTAATTTTTAAATATAAAACTTGCAAAGCACCGCGAACGAGGCGCAGCCGAGTACTGCGGAGCCCGCCGGGAGGCGGGGGACGCTAGTCCAACTTACAGAACTTAAAATTATGGAAGAACCAAATTAGGCTCCGCCAACACCATGACTACAAACTGGCTTCGTTATAATGGATTATCGAGATCTCCGCTTATTAGTCTGACTTTCACATTAACACTTTGGTGAAACAGTGGAGAAAGAAAGTAAACCGTTGCTATCTGACTATAATTTTCTATTACTTTCTTGTTTATTGCCCTGGTATGTACTTGAATTTAATGTTATATACAGTACCAGCCAAAAATCTATCATATTTTACCTTTTCCAGTGGAAAATGAACAATTTTGAGAGTGTGCCACAATATTCACAGATAATGTGGATCTGAAACAGTTTTTTTTGGCAAAAGCAAAGCGTTTCGGTTCTGAATGGTGAATCAGTAAATAGCCGTAAGTTCAAACATAATTAATAAAGACTGAAAACAGAGGAAAAAGATGAAAATGCATCTAATATTCCTTTTCCAGACATAAAAACGGCTGGAAATGCGTTTTTCAATAAATTCTTGTCTAAAAACTTGCAGATTTAGACTTTTTGCGGGTTTCGGCATTTCAATAAGGTTTTTTTTGTGAAAAGTCTCTGTTATATCTTATTTGTGTTCTCGTTTGAGTAAAATTTCAAATTTCATTAAAATATCATGTTAATCATTGTTTGTTACCAGCGATTACCTATCTTTATGTCTTGTAACAGAAAAAAGGTCATCACTGATAAGGAACTTTCCGTGCACGCTAAGTAAACGTGTTGGTCGTCTCACCGAAAGTTAAATTGGTGGTGAATTAAAGTTTATAACTCAAAAAGCCAACACGTCGAGAATTAAATAACGGCTACTTGATTATTTTTAATGGGGTTTTTGAAATAGCTTTCTTTTTGGTTACAGTTAGAATTTTTTTCAAATCACGGTTTCAGTTTCTACATTTCAACGCCGGATTTTAGAAATCTTAGTGTTATTTCTGTATGTAATTTTGCAAAAAACCACAACACAATGTATTATAGTTAGGGTTGTGACTTCCGGCAATCACCGATTAGTCCCGCCGTTTATTTTTTACGTAACCATGTTTTCGAAAAATGTATTAATTTAACTTTTAAAATTTGAACACATCTCCGTTTCACCCAGTTCTCTTCCACAAACTCAATATTTTTTCATAGTGATAAATCATAGTTCCATTTACGCATCAAACTTCCGATAACTTTTTTTAGTTTATCAAAACAGTTTGAAGCAGTTAATACACGATCTTGGCAACGTGCCAAGAGGTGTATTGGTCGTCCTAAGAAAATTTATGTACATGTGTACACACACATTCTCTGGTAAAAGACAGATTGACAGAGAGGGTCCAGGAGAAAGAGACACTGAACGGTGTCCTTCCCCTTATGCTCCTTCACACCATCATCTTCCCAACCGCTTTGCCTAAAATCGATTAGCTGAGTCCTTTATTTCTTCATTTTGCTCTAAAATTTCAACGTAACTTTTTCTACTGTATCACTGAAATGTTAAAGAAACGAATAATTTTGAAATATTAATTATACGGTCCAACTCAGAATTTTTTTTTTGGAAAAATCATATTTTGTCTATTCGTAATTAAGATTTGGATAGTTCCATTGGAATTTATTAAGTCTTCAGCACAGTATATTTTTGTGGCGCAGAGAAATAGGCGTTTTTTGACATTGTTTCACTTTTTTCATTGAAAATGTGAACATTTTTGACAAGGCCCAGTCTCAACAAGTATTCAGAGATTTTTCGAAATCGTTATAACCCTTTTTGATTAGCCGCCGCTGAAACCTTGATCCTATGCGGTAGCCCCCAGACGCTCTCTCTTGTTCCCTCCATCTTGGCACCATGCCAACCTTCGTGTGTGTTCTAAAAAGTCACTGCCCCCTTATGATGGGTGCGACGCGCTGGGCGCAACACACCCTTCACATAAAACTGTTTGACAGACCGGTGGTGCCTTGGACAGTTAGACACTGTGTGATGTAATAGAGACGGTTAGAGAAAAAGGGGGTATGGGTGTCCGTCTCTCCCGCCAACCCGATTCTTATCTTACAATTAGTTTCTCTTCTTTTTTTGAATGTATGTTCTGCCGTCTATTTCTCTCCTGCGGTTTTTCTTTCTAATTGATCCTTTTTTCAAGAACTTTTTTTCAGAACTTACGTGTTTCCACGAGCTCATTAAAAAAGGATGTCTGCTAACAAGATGATGCAATACACCACGAAAAGCGGCAAAGTGAGAGTTCGCACGGTAAGTTAATTTATATTTAAATATTAGGAAAAGTTTTGTGACACGCGAAAAATTTTGTGCAACTTTTTTTTGTTGATAATTTTCAAATCTTTGCAACTTTCTGACACTGTTTTGGGGTTTTTGGACATTCGGACACACCGACACACAGATGGAAACAAAGTTTGTTTTTTTGGGTCAGCCTTTGACTCAAAAGTATAATTTTTTGACAAACTTTTTGAACAAAAAACTGAAAACTCAACCTAATCTTCAAGGGGGACTGCGGTATTCCAAAAATTGAGATTTTTTGATAAGGATCGACCCAGAATTTTGTAGAAAAGAGAAGAATCTCTTGGAGCCAGGTCCGAAAATTAGTCTAAAACGAGTTATGATGTCTCAAAGTGTCAAAAAAGGGCCTCTCGTCGTGAAGATTTGCCTTATTTTCAAAGTAAAATTCTCTCGCCGGAACATGAAAAAATTTTGAAATTCATATAAGGCAAATGTTCACGGCGAGAGGCCCTTTTTTGACACTTTGAGGCCTCATAACTCGTTTCAGACAAATTATCGGACCTGGCTCCAAGAGACTTTTCTCTTTTCTAAATACAAAATTTTGAGTCGATTCATATCAAAATTTCTCAATTTTTGGAATACCGCAGTCCCCCTTTAAGGTGTTAATATGATTTTGGCAATTTTGACTGGGGTTTTCTTTAAAACTATGTTTAAAGGTACGTTGAGCTTTAGACCTCTAAATTTAGGCATAAAGAGGTTTTTTAACTTTAACCTTATTTTACTCGAATACCAGACCTCGAGGACAAAAATTGAATGTATATTTGGAATCAGCGTTTTCTCGGCTTTCCAATAATATAGGTCAAGCCCTATAACTCCAAACTGACTCCATGCTATTAAGTCTCAATTCAATCATTTCCCAATTTCAGATTCCGAACAGTAATGAGAAGAGTGATTTGTACAACGTTCTCAAAAATGCCGTCAACGTGTACACCCCCATTGTCAAAGGACTCCTCCAACCCCAACTTGTCGCTGAACGTCCAGCTGGTGATCTCGAGAGAATGTTGGCCTTCCGAAAACAGCAGAAGACCAGATTCAACGATGAAAGCGATAAGACCCGAGGAGTCATGGTCAAGGAAGATATTGGAAAGGGCGAGTGGATACTGGAGATTACGGGTGAAATCTATCTGGAGTCCCAAGTCAAGGATAGATCGATAATGGAGGGAGAAAACTCCCATTACCTCTACAAAGACATCAGATTGGGAGCAGGAAACGAGCCGATCTGCATGGCAGTGTGGAAACAGGAGACCGTCGGAAGATACATCCGACGGTCCTGCCAGCCGTCCTCCTAGCTCGTTCATCTCTATGGAACCGAATTTCATTTGATGGTGGAATCTTTGCGACCAATGAAGAGTGGCGAAGAAGTAACATTGCCTCTCGAGGCGGACTGCCATGACTTCAAAGACCAATTGAAATGTCTTCACCATCAAGCGAACCCGGAAGACTGCCCATTGGAGAAGAAGCGATTATTGAGAAAGGCGCAGAAAGAGAATCCGGTAAGAGTATTCCTTCTTGTGGTTATGAATTGATTTGTTTTCCTTCCAGACTGCTTACTCAACCGTCGTCACTCTCACGGATTCCGATGAGGAGATCGAAATCATTGTCCCACGAAAGCCAGAATCGGTGGAATCTCCAGGACCGTCGTCATCCGATGCTTCAGCTCGAACATCTCCAGAAGCGCCGAAAGCTCCAGCGGTTCTACGGGACTCTGAGATCCAGGGAACTTCTAATCGTGAAAATGAGAACCGTCGTGAAAACGAGGAAGTGAGTTTTTGCAGTTTTAAAAAGCCGGGCCGGGACGCAACTTTTTCAGCCCGGTATTTTGTAAGTCTGATTTCTAGAAGCCCGTAGAAGATAAAAAATTAAGGAGAATCGAAAAGTATAAATAAATTTTTTTCAGAACATTCCCGTCACTCCTCAAGTACCAACGACTACTCCAAATCCTGTCGCTCAGGACGTAATTTTCATCGAGGATCCTCTCCACCGGGACACTTCTACATCTGGAGATGCTCCAGCCGTGAATGATCCACGAGAACCCAGATCGTTGAGAGCCGTGTCACCACCAAATGATGCCGCTTCCTCATCATCAATAAGTTCAAATGTAAGCTTTTTTTTTCATAATATTGATTTCAAAGTTCCCGAAATTTTCACGTCGCACTTTGCTCATTTCTGCTTTTAGAATGCCGATCCGGAACCTGCACCAGAAACTGCTCCAGAACCGATGGATGTTCCAGAACCGATGAATGCTCCAGAAGCAAAAGCTCATGAACCAGAGGAGGCCGCCGCTCCAGTGGACGTATCTGATATTCCAGCCATACCCATTGATCCTCCAACTATAAGACGCATTCGATCTGCTGGAATTGAACGAGAAGCTCTTGATCTCACGGAGGCTGCAGAGGACGCTGCCGATCGACTTAATGCTGTACCTGCTTCTCCGACCAGAATGCGTCATCGAGCCAGACTCCAGGTAAGTATTACTATCCGTAATTGTAACAGGTTGACTTCTACCATGATGTTAAAACAGAAGTTTTAAAATTTGAAAAAAAGTTTAGTTCTCAAAGTTTCCGAACTATCTGACTATCTGAGACTATCTGTGACAAAAAGAAGTTGTCTTTTACTATGCTGTTAAAACAGAAAGTTTTAAAATGTAACAAGAACAATTTTAGATCTGAAAGTTTCCGAAATTTCCTCATTCCAATTTTTAGAATACCGATCCAGCAACTGCTCCAGAATTGATGGATGCTCCAGAAGCAGCAGCTTATGAACCAGAGGAGGCTCTAGCTCCAGTAGACGTAGCTACACCTGCTCCACCAACAAGAAGACGTCTGCGATCTGCTGGAAATGGACGAGCAGCTCTCGATCTCACCGAGCCAGAGCAGGTTGCTGTTCCAGTGATTGTTGCTGGTCCATCGACCAGAACGCACCATCGAGCATCCAAAAAGTCAGCAGGAGCCCCGAGTCGCAGAGCCAGAGTACAGGTAAATTTTTATGCACTTTACGCCAATAGTTATCGGACTATCAGTGATGTCCCTAGAGAGTGACTTCTGTTATGATGTCGAAACAGGAAATTTTAATGCATAATTAACCCATCCCTATTTTCAGAACGCACGATCTGGAAACTCTATCACGTCGCCAATAACCGATCGTCACACCTGTCACACCCGTCCGACTGCCAGAAGTGCACCTGCTCCTCCAACTATCCGCAATGCTCCTGTTGCCCCACCAGCCGGAAGGAGGAATAGAAAAGCCCAACGTCAGGAACAAGCAGCGTATGCACGTAGTTGCAAACGAGAGAATAATGAAGCTCTAGCTGCCACCAATGTGGATTCAGCTCCTGCGCCTCCCGGAGCTCCTACTGCTTCAGTAGTCGTCAATCTTCCGACTACTCGACGAAGACGTGCGAGTCAGGCGTGTTCCCTTGTGGCTACAGTTTCGACGCGTCGTCCTGCTCCGAGCTCGTTTCCCGCACCTCCTCCAACTTCCCGTCCAGCTGCTCCTCGACGATCGGCTCCAGGACCATCTGTACCTCCTGCAGCCTGTGCTCCACCAAGAGCCCGACAAATTTCTATGGGCGATCAGGATGCGATTGCACTCATCGGACAATCAATGCATCCCACTCGAGCAGCTGTCAAGCAGCTAAAGGTAAATTCTTTCTTTTTTGGGTCAAAACTAGTATTCAATTTAATTTTTTCAAGGACAAAACGACAAATGGAGTTTCTGGAGCACCGGCCGTCAAGAAGCCAAGAAAGACTGCAAGACTACAACAAGTAAAAAGAGGCAGAGGTGGCAAGAAATAACTGTTTTTTATTTATTTAAAGATTTGATTGAATCGCTGTTCTAATTATCTTCTTTTTGTTATCTTTATTCGTTTTTTTGTTTTCTTAGCGTTTTGTTTTCTAAATAAATAAGTTGCGTTATAAAAAATAGCTTTATAGTTTTTTTCAGACCGAATATTTTTTGAATACATTATCGGTTTCAGTACTTTGTCATTAATTAACTTTGTCATCAACTAATTTCAACTATTATAATTAAGCAATTCCCATCAACTAATTAAGCAATTCCCTATTAAAATGACAATCTTTACAATTACAATGATTCGTTTAATGGTGTTTTTGTGCCAACATAAATAATTGATACACTTTGACAACTAATTATATTGGAGTGTTCAATAGTCTTCTTCCAGATGAATCATGTTGCGAATTATCTGAAATTCTAGGAATATGCACAACTGATAGCGCTTACATTAACCATCAAAAAACTTTTTCGTTTCACAATACAGTTAAAAGAACCTGCACATCTCTGAATATTGCTCGCTATTATTTTAAAATCTTAAAGCTGCAATAATTATAATAAACAATTTGGAAAATATTTCATTGTACTACGTTGACTTCCTCACAAAAAGTCATCTCAGTTTCCACCTACTACATTTTTTTAGGCTAATCCACAACTGTTGTTTGTCTTTGAAAGTTCAGGTAATAAAACAGAGAATTTTACTGTTTGTTTAGAAACTATGAAATTGAGGTTGAATAAAACAGATAGCGTCGACATGCAATGCATCAATTTATTTTTGAGTGTCTGCCAACAACCATTTTTTGGAACATAGAAAAAAAACATTTTTCATGCGGTTGTTTATGAAAGATTCATTATGCAGCTGCCTAATCTGTAAATCCTATAACAAGACCAGTAAAAATAAAAAAAAACAAAGTGATATTGTTGAATCAGTCAAACAATTTTGAATATACAAAAAAAAATCGTATTAATCTAAGAGAAAATGTTATCTTCTTCCTACTAATGGAATAGTTCTGTCTGTCCGTCCGACGCTTCTCCCTAAATAACTTTTTTCTCTCTGAACCATTTCAAAAGATGTTTGGGGGTATACCCATGAACCTCCGAGCGCTTCAATTTTTTGGACCCCAGGTACCAGATTACTGTAGGATTACTGTAGCTACCGTAACCCAAAAAATGAAAAAGGGTTCCAAACAGAACGATGGGAGACCAGACTTGGGTGGTAACAACCTTGGCGCCTCACTATGAGACCCAAAAAAAATTGGGCCGGTTACTGTAGGATTACGGTAGTTACAGAGTTTTTAACATAAACAGTCGAACCTGAATATCTTGAAAGGTTCATATCCCCACTGATCGGGTACGTTGATAAATTTGTTAACTCTGTATTCCCGTACTTTTCTTTGGAACACTTTGCATATTTTCCACTGCCATACCCCTTAAGGCGTACTGTAGCTACAGTAACCCAAAAATCGGGAAAGGGGGTTCAAACTGAAAATACTGGACCCAGATTTTGGCAGTGACACCCTTGGCACCTTAAGACAATACTTCATAAAAGTTGACCCAGTTTGGCCGCAACCTCCAGAAATTTGGAAAAGAGTTCCAGAAACTTCTAGAAACTTCCAGTAACATCTGGAAACTTTTGAATTTCGGCGGGAATTCAAATATTCTGGAATCTTCTAGAAACTTCTAGAAAACTTTTGAATTTTGGCGGGAATTCAAACATTCTGGAATCTTCTAGAAACCTAGAAAACTTTTGAATTTTGGCGGGAATTCAAACATTCTGGAATCTTCTAGAAACTTCTAGAAAACTTTTGAATTTCGGCGGGAATTCAAATATTCTGGAATCTTCTAGAAACTTCTAGAAAACTTTTGAATTTCGGCGGGAATTCAAACATTCTGGAATCTTCTAGAAACTTCTAGAAAACTTTTGAATTTTGGCGGGAATTCAAACATTCTGGAATCTTCTAGAAACCTAGAAAACTTTTGAATTTTGGCGGGAATTCAAACATTCTGGAATCTTCTAGAAACCTAGAAAACTTTTGAATTTCGGCGGGAATTCAAATATTCTGGAATCTTCTAGAAACTTCTAGAAAACTTTTGAATTTCGGCGGGAATTCAAACATTCTGGAATCTTCTAGAAACTTCTAGAAAACTTTTGAATTTTGGCGGGAATTCAAACATTCTGGAATCTTCTAGAAACTTCTAGAAAACTTTTGAATTTTGGCGGGAATTCAAACATTCTGGAATCTTCTAGAAACCTAGAAAACTTTTGAATTTTGGCGGGAATTCAAACATTCTGGAATCTTCTAGAAACCTAGAAAACTTTTGAATTTTGGCGGGAATTCAAACATTCTGGAATCTTCTAGAAACCTAGAAAACTTTTGAATTTTGGCGGGAATTCAAACATTCTGGAATCTTCTAGAAACCTAGAAAACTTTTGAATTTTGGCGGGAATTCAAACATTCTGGAATCTTCTAGAAACTTCTAGAAAACTTTTGAATTTCGGCGGGAATTCAAACATTCTGGAATCTTCTAGAAATTCTAGAAAACTTTTGAATTTCGGCGGGAATTCAAATATTCTGGAATTTTCTAGAAACTTCTAGAAAACTTTTGAATTTCGGCGGGAATTCAAACATTCTGGAATCTTCTAGAAACTTCTAGAAAACTTTTGAATTTTGGCGGGAATTCAAACATTCTGGAATCTTCTAGAAACTTCTAGAAAACTTTTGAATTTCGGCGGGAATTCAAACACTCTGGAATTTTCTAGAAACGTCTAGAAAACTTTTGAATTTCGGCGGGAATTCAAACACTCTGGAATTTTCTAGAAACTTCTAGAAAACTTTTGAATTTCGGCGGGAATTCAAACATTCTGGAATCTTCTAGAAACTTCTAGAAAACTTTTGAATTTCGGCGGGAATTCAAATATTCTGGAATTTTCTAGAAACGTCTAGAAAACTTTTGAATTTTGGCGGGAATTCAAACATTCTGGAATTTTCTAGAAACTTCTAGAAAACTTTTGAATTTCGGCGGGAATTCAAACATTCTGGAATCTTCTAAAAACAGAAACTTCCAGAAAAACTTTTATATTTTGGCGGGCTTTCAAACGTTTTTTGGGACTTCTGAATGTTTTTGGAACGCTTAAACAATTGAAAAGACGGGTAAGTGTTTCAAGGGACATTTCTTTTTTTAAAGGACATCTAAACTGGGATAGAGCCAAAAGATCTTAATTGGAAAATGGAATATAGAGAATCAACCAACAAAGCTGATTAGAAGAGCAACTCAGAAATGTAAAGAAACGTAATAGACGTCCCAAAATCGTCTCACTTTTGAGTTTTCAGCAGCGTCGCTGCGACTTTATATCAAGTACGGCAAAAAGATGTTTCTAGACGCTTCAGTTTTGGTTTTTTGACAACGGGTATGTAGAGGGAATCTAAAGTTTTCCCTGAGAACCCCGGAACGTCGAGAATAATTCTTTTGAAGTTTTGAGGTGTGACCGCCATATTTGTAAAGCTGTCATAGGGCCGACCAAAGAAGATCGAGGCCTGATTTACAGCAAGAAAGTATATCGTGTGCTATGCGGCTCAACCAAGACGAAATCATGAAGAAACAGTTCAATAAAGTTGAAAAAAAGAGTCGAACTTCCGAGGGAACATCCAAAATGCCCTTTTTTGAAAAGTTTGGGTATTTGCGTGACTGTAGTGTTGGAGAAAGTCAAATGAAGTAAAAGGGTTATACATTTATACGGAAATGTTTGGTTTTGTGAAAAAAGTTGTATTGTTTTTTGGTCTTCACTTAAAGTTGTTTAATAGTTGAGTCAAATCAAATCCAGCGAAATCGCGGCGTAGCCGCGAATTTTCTGCTGGTGATCTATTAATTGACGATATGAAACAGCGAAAAAAAAAATTGCATTTAAGGTTACTCGGGAAAACAATAAAAAGTTTGGGTTTACTGTTACGCTCAATCTTTAAGAAACCTCGAAGTTGAATGAATACTAAAGATTGAAAGCTTTTCTGCTTCACTCACGGTCTCCTGGGACGATTTTAGGGGCAGATTACGTCATCAAACGTGGAATGTCACGAAAAATGAAAAATTACTGAAAATTCACACGTGAGGGCTTTTTTGAACGGGGAATGAAGTGATCATCCATTTTCTCGAGAACCAGGGCAAATCTCAAAAAACTGTCACACAGTTTTGTTCGAAACCGTGTTATGAACCCACCAATAATGTTTTGTGTTTTTCTGTTGAGTAACTTTTGAGTTATCCTATGTTGAAAAATCAACTAAAAACACCTGACTTTTTCAACAACTTTGAAATATCTGACCTCATTTTGCATATATCAAAACTCCATTCACTCTACTTTTTTTATGTTCATTGGCTACCATTTGCACTCATTCATTACGTGTTTGCTTCTTAACTGGCCAAGTTATATCACTTTATGCTTTGACACTATTTTCTTGTCAGAACTGGAATAGCTGTTATAACTCGGTCAGTTTAGAAGCAAACACGTAATGAATGAGTGCAAATGGTAGCCAATGAACATAAGAAAAAAGTAGAGTGAATGGATTTTTGATATATTCAAAATGAGGTCAGATATTTCAAAGTTATTGAAAAAGTAGGGTGTTTTCAGTTGATTTTTCAACAAAGTATAACTCAAAAGTTACCCAACAGAAATACACAAAATATTACTGGCGGGTTTATAACACGGTTTCGAACGAAACTGAGTGAGCCAATTTTAGAAAAACGCGTTGGTTCTCGAGAAAATGGATGACCACTTCATTCCCCGTTCAAAAAAGCCCTCACGTCTGAATTTTCTGTAATTTTTCATTTTTCGTGACATTCCACGTTTGATGACGTAATCTGCCCCTAAAATCATCCTAGGAGACCGTGTCACTAACAAGTTTTTCTATTTGAAAATGTTTAAATTTTGGTAATAATACAGCATAAAATCTTTTTTTTAATATTTATTTTTCATTTCATTACTTGCTTAGTTCAATATTCACAAAATTTTACAAAATTGTGGTTTTGGCTTTTTCTGCTTTCGGAGTGTCTCTCGAACCGCTACATCGAAGATCTGTAAAGTTAAACAAAGTTTAAAAAAAACGTTTTGAGATTTTCTGGATGCTCTTGAAAATTTTAGAAAATAAGAAAACTTTTTGAGAATCAATTATCAAAATGATCTTTATAACTTCATATGTAAACAATTTGAAACAGAAAAAAATTCAATCTGGATTTTCAAATGTCGTCTGATAACTGTTTCAGACTGTTCATTTTTTCCCATACTTGCGAACGTTAATGTGCCGCGGGAATGAGTTTTTTGGTAATTTTCGCGTTTTTTGGCACCTTTTCCCGGCCCGCGGCACATTAACAAATAGCCATCCGGCCCGTAGTAGGACACGGACATAGAACTCGTCGAGATCTACAGTTTGGTATATTTTTCAGATTATAATAATGAATTTGAAGCTAGTTACGCGTCGGCCCCGTTCGGCCCGGTTTGCAAGTATGCTTTTTTTTCCAGACAAAGTTATCTGTTTCACTGGGTCGTTTTCAATATCTTGCAGTAAGATCACAATTATCACAGTTTGGGCAGAAATTAAAAAAAAATTGAATTGAGCGGTAACTTTGAGAAAAACATTTACTGTTATGTTTTGTTTATATTTGCAACAAATTTATTAGGGAATGCTAGATCCTAGATCCTTCAATTAGACAGAAGAAATGAAAAATCTAGTTTGAAACAGGTTTTCAGTCTCGAAAAAGCCATTTTGCCCTAGAAATCATTTTAAATTCATTTAATTCAGTTCAGTGAAGTGTTCTGCAAAATTTGATTGCATATTTTGAATCAGTGTGTTGAGAAGTACCTAGAAGTACCAATTCGAAGGGCACAATTACGTGTGGAACATTCCCTAGTTAGGCCAAAAATCACATTCGAGAAAAAAATATTCACACGATTTTCGAAATTCTCGAAAATTCTAGAAATTGCATATTTGAGTTTCCGATTTTGATGTATCAAAATTAGTACGTGTAAACAGTTTTTGTGATAGTTTTAAATAGAAACAGTCCAGATTTTCTTTTTTTGGAAATTTCGGCATACAGACTGACATTCCAGATCATATTTCCATATATCCCAAACCAAGAACAGTACATTTTTCCCAAAAACTTTTCCCAAAAAATGCTCACCTCCTTGACTCCCTCCTTACTCTTCGCGGAGCACTCAAAATACCCAACTGCTCCAATCCTTTGAGCAACTTCCACTCCTTGTTCATACTTCACAGGTACCTGTCTTTTTTTCTCTAATTCTCTAACTGTCTCTTCATCGTCCCTCAAATCTTTCTTATTTCCAACCAGTAAGAACGGCACTTTCGGGCAGAAGTGTTTGATCTCGGGGGTCCATTTCTCAATGACATTTTCCAGGGAATCAGGGAAGTCGATGGAGAAACAGATGAGAATGATATGGGTGTCCGGGTAGGAAAGTGGGCGGAGCCTCTCGTAGTCCTCTTGTCCAGCAGTGTCCCAAAGGTCTAGTTGTACCTAAAGAATGGAATTTGGTTTTTGCCGGTATAAAACAATTATATGTTGCTGACTAAATGAAATAAACTGATATTGTGAAACAGAAAATTTTGAGATGATAAGAAACAAAGACGCAGAGGTGAGATTGTACTGTTTCAGAGAGTTTTCAAAATGAGTTGTATGTTGTAATATCAATATTTTTGGGAGACCATAAATGAAAAAACGGAAATGCTGAAAAAGATTGCTTTGCCATATTTAAATTTTTCATACTTCCATATTTTCAGCCTGGCCCGGCAAGGTCCGGAGGCCAGACTTCAAAAAAGATACCTATTTTTTACCAATTTTGGAATTAAAAAAAAATATTACATTAAAAAATCCAATTCTTGACGCTCAACTTGCTTCTGATTGAAATCTGTCGTATATTAAAAAGTTCGACGTTTTCGGGAAAAAAATCTAAAATTTCAAATATTCGTTCAAAATTTAGTTCAGAGTAATTTTTGAATTTCAAACACTGGGTTGCCGGACAAATTCCAAAAACGGCAAAACTCGGGCCGAAAAATTGAAAAATCCCTTTTTTCTGAAAATTTACCAAAATTTGAGATTTTCGCTGTTTTTTGACGATTTTCAGGGATTCGAACCAGGGACGAGCGGCAACGCAAAATTTCGGCAATCCGGCAATCCGGCAATTGCCGACTTTAAAAATCGGCAATTTTCGGCAATTTTCGGCAACTTTCGGCAACATGTAATAATAAGGCTTTTCTATTTGTCGGGAGAGAAAAATTGCACAAAGTGCACTTTATTTTTCCAGTGACATTTGCTTCAAATAAGTGAGAGTATTTACCCATTATATCAAAAAATCTTCTGAATTTTTTTTGAAAAAGCAAGAATTTTCGATTTTTGTTTTACTTTTGTCGAATTCAGCTTGAAAATTGAATAGATTTTGACAAAAACCATTGCCGAAAAAAAGTCGGCAACTCGGCAACGGCAATGCATTAAAAAAAGTAGGCAATTCCGGCAATTCGGCAACGCGGCAACGGCATTGCCGCTCGTCCCTGATTCGAACTACAGATTCTTCAAAAGACTACTAAAATCTATGGCTGTTAAAACGGGCGTTTTTCTTTGCAAATCTGAAAATTTTGATGCTGTTTCTCAAAGTCCATAAAAATTACTACCAATTTCAACATTACTCCCTTTCCATTTTTGCGGCGTACCTATACAAGTTACTCACATATTTCCCATCGACCTCTATATCAATCGAGTCCGTGTCGAATACCGTCGGCACATATGCTTCTGGAAACTGGTTCTTACTGAAGACAATCAGAAGAGAAGTCTTCCCACATGCACCATCACCAACCACCACGAGCTGAAAGTATGAAAGTTACCAGAAAAGCAAAAAGTGAAAAAATAGTTACCTTCTTGCGAATGTCATGAACAGTTTTCTCCGGGTGACCCATCTTGTTTGCTAGCGAAATTAAGAACAGAATGAAAGAAAGAAGAAGTGAAATAAATTTTAGAATGAGGAATGAGTCAAACAGGATGGGTGTGTCCGGAATGGAATGTTTGGCAACTGATAAGAGAATTTGAATTATTGTGAAATCATAAGTGGTAGTTGTCAACTTATACCTTGTTATCTTTTTTCTCCATTGAAATTGGAATGTTGAGTTAGAGATAAGAGACGCAGCATTCTTGTTTGCCAAAAATCGTGTCCACCACTGTATTTGAGGGCTGTAAGTGTATTTTTCTTTTTTTTTAAATAAATTCAATTTTTTTTTTCGTACGAAGTTTAATTGAAAATAGCAAGAAAAATGAGAAAAAGTGAGCTTTGTTATAAACACGAGATTTGGCTGAGCGGCGACCCAATTGGCAGCCTGCCAAATGGTGTGCAAACGCGCTTCACTGGACATCGGGTTTCCCGCGGAAAATAACTTGAATTCATATGGACTGAATATGTCATTGTATTCCTGAAATAACTTTTAAGTTCATCATGATTGAGAAACAGTGAAGTAGGTTTTAAAAGTGATGTTACATACAGTTTCGTATCAGTAATAAGTTTCATATCGAGTTTTTTGGGTGGTGATATCCGATTTTCACAGTTTCAGAAGTTTGACGTAAAATTTTTAGTTTTTCAGCATACAATAGAGGGTTTTTCGGGTTAGAAAGCGCTGATTTCAAATATGTACTCAGTTATAGCCTGTAAACACTGATACTAGAGAAAAATGGAGTCGAAATTCCAACACGTTTTCATTTTCTTACTTTTCCATTTTTAATTTTTAAGGTAAAAGTGTTGTACTAGGTTTCGATGACAGAAATACAGGCTGTAATTGAATCCTTCAATTACTTTATAAGTATGTTTCAATTGAAAAAAAGTAAAAAATTAACATTGCCTGTTTTTGGTATCTTTAGATAAATGTTGCAAGATTCAATTTGTGGGATCGCACGCCACTTTTGCGCCAAATTTATTTTTCTGGTTCAATTAAAATACTAGTGTAGAAATACCTTTCATCACTGAGTCAAAACGGCAGAGCTTGCAATTTTAATCATTATGTGAAACAGCAGCTTAATGGAACTCTTGTTGAATTTTCATAATTTACTGTTTTGAATTCTACCTAACAATTGTAAGAACGATACGGTTTAGTGAGCTGACATTTTTCGTCTGATTTTTATTATAGGGTGCTTTGAAAATAGAAACCTTGAATTTGACATAAATGTGAAGGAATATCAATGAGATCATATTATGCATTAAGGCTCCACGGGAATCTCAGAAGTCAATGCTACTATAAAAAATTGATCTTTATCTGAATAAAAAGGATAAAAACTGAGTTTCATAACAAGTTCGTGCAACTGTAAGTTTTGAGTTTTGATAGTTAAATTTTAGAAAAAAGTGTTTTGTATAGAATTGTTCGTGTTCAAACTTATGAAAACATAGAATTCATGAATTGGCGTTATTCTGAGTGGTACAGATGGTGGAACTGAATCTGGAAGTTATGGGTTTTTTTTTCAGTTTGTCTTCACTGGAAGCGAGATTTAGGAAATTCCTGAAACAATATTTCGAATGGCGAGAAATACCAAAATCTTTTGCAATTTTTACTGTTTTTCGTCCATTTTACAATTTCTGAACAAGAATGATACAGTACTGGTTCAGCAATATTGAGCGGAATGCGGTTGTCAAAAAGCGGTTGGCAGAATAAAATATCATTTTTAGAAGATGTTGTTGTGAAAAGCCTCTAAAAATGGTTAGGGTTATATTTGTGTTAAATTTCGGTTTTTTGGTAAAAACTGATAGCTTGGCTGCAAAAAACTTTAAAATTGTTTGTAAATACACATGGACTAAATCCGATATCTTTTCCTAAATCTGTTACAAGCCACTTGAAACTTGAAACTTTATTTTTTTTTTCGATTAACTTGGTGAGACTGAGGTGGGATTATCTTTTTAACTTGACTTGAACTTGATATTTCGGAAAAAATGATCATTCGCTGTAATATTTTCACTTCCAAATTTTTTGAAACTGTATTTTCAGAATCCTAATTTTAGGTTTTTTGTCAATCATTAACTATCCAATAATTGATGTTTCAAAAACGTATTTTACTGCGCATTCTGAAAGAAGTCATTGGTCAACATTGTCGGTTTCAGTGACCACTCATCTATTTGTGTTTTTTCATGAAGATAGTTTGTTCATCGGATATTGTGACATGTTTTGATATTTGTGACATGAAACATGTTCAATTTTTTTGTGTCGAATCTCGAATTTGATTTCTTTTTTATGATTCTTCAGGTTCAAGAATCTCCAGCTCTCTTCCTTCCTTCTCTTTTAAAAAATTTTATTTCATTGTTTTTCCTATATTTCTTTTCTTTTAAATAAATGATTTAATCATACTTGTCAACGGGCCGAAACGGGTCGACACGGGCCGGCTCGTAACTCACTTCAAACTCAATATTATGAGCTGAAAAATATACCAAAATGTAGATCTCGGCTAGTTCTATGTCCGTGACTTACTACAGGCCAAATGGCTGTTCGTTAATGTGCCACGGGCCGGGATAAGGTGCCAAAAAACCCGAAAATGACCAGTTTTTTGGCCATTTTCGCGTTTTTTGGCACCTTTTCATAAAACTAGCCGAGATCTACATTTTGGTATATTTTTCAGCTCATAATATTGAGTTTGGCGCGAGTTACGAGCCGCTCCGTTTCGTCCCGGCTTGCAAGTATGGGTTTAATTACCAATGTTCGACAGTCGAATTGAATGTTCATTCAATTACTTATATGTATGTACATACTGAAACATACTTCATAGTTTTAAAGATTAATTGGCAACAATATTGTTTTAGTAAATAGTTTCACCATAACACGTTTGTGAAACCGGTTCAATTGTAAAACTTGACATCAAAGGGCTCAGGTCTTGTTGGAACTCGTTTTGATAAAATTCAGGGTTCTCAAAGTTGAGAATATCAATCTTCAATTAGAATGGATAGTGATGCAACTACTAAGTTTCCAAATTGATGAAAAAGAGCCGTTTTTCGGACTCCGACAACAGATCAAAGAGTAAACAGAGAATCAAAATTACGTGTTTCATCCTGTTCTTGAAACACCACCTTTTGTTGATAAGTTAATCTTTTGGTATCCTTTGACCATACTTGTCAAATCACGGGCCGGGCCCTCTGAAAATTTCAGGGCCCGGGCCGGCCCGCAGGGCCCGCAGCAAGCTTTTTTTTCAATATTTTGACGGGCCGGGCCGGGTCGGAAGATTTTTTTAGCGGGCCCGGCCCGTGACAAGTATGCCTTTGACAGTTCTAGTATTTCACGGTCTAATACGTTTCAGGATTGAATTTTGGTTGTGCGCCATTTTTAATTATATTTAAAAATATTGTTTTATTGTAAAATGACTTGTTAATAATGGCTACTCAGTTTAACAAGTTGATTTGTGTTACTAATGAAACAGTGAGAAAACAATTTGAATAGCGTTTTTTCTGCTTTTCGATTTTGTTCTGTTTCACATACTTGTCAACGGGCCGAAACGGGCCGACACGGGCCGGCTCGTAACTCGCGTCAAAATGAATACTATGAGCTGAAAGTGCCAAAAGACGCGAAAATGGCCAAAAAAACCATTCTAGGCCGGCCCGCGGCATATTAACGAATAGCCATCCGGCCCGTAGTAGGTCACGGAGATAGAACTCGTCGAGATCTATATATATTTTTCAGCTCATAATATTCATTTTGACGCGATTTACGAACCGGCCCGTTGACAAGTATGCTGTTTCAAAGACATTGTGTTATGAACACTCAGGTATTTTTGGGCAAGGGTTGGGCAACGAAACTTTCAATTGGGCCATGTGGCCCGTGAATAGGGCACAGTGCCTACAAAAAGGGCCACATGGCCCAGTGGGCACAGGTTGGGCGCAGGTTGGGCCACAGGTTGAGAGATAGGAAATACTTGGCGGATGTGGGCACAGGTTGGGCGCTTGGTGAGGATGAATGGGCGCAGCATGGGCACGGAGTGGGCACAGGTTGAGAAATCGCGCTCTACCGCGCACTCTGATTTTTCGCCACGATTTTTCTTATTTATTTCGTTTCTTTTTCAATTTTATCGACCTTTTATATAATTCTACTTATTTCGCACAGAAAATGAAATAAATCTAAACTCGACTTAACAGGTAAGACAGTATTTTTTATTTGTTTTTGTTTACTTTTGGTGAAATTTCAGCTGAACAAAAAATGATTTCAACAACACAAGAATCATCACCAACTACGCTCTCCAGCTGCTCATTTTCTTCTATCTTTAATTTATTGCATTTACTCTGAATTTTTTGTTGTAATTTGTATATTTGTAGTTTTCACGAAAAATTATTTCCTTTTCCTGTATCCCTATGTTCCATCTTCTAGTTTGACCAATTTCAGCTTATATTATCCTATTACTTTCCATAATTATTGAAATAATTCTTTTGTGTTTGAATTTGACAAATAAATAGTAGAAAAGTACAAAAATGTGTAATCTTGTTATTTATTGTGATTAATGGGAAAGAGAAAAGGGAGCTGAATGCTGCGCGTTGAACCGAATTTCGGCACTTTGCCCACGAAATGGGCCATGTGGCCCAGAATATGGGCATGATGGCCCGCGTAGGGCGGGCCATACTGCCCATTTGGTGGGCCACATGGCCCATTTCGTGGGCAAAGTGGCCCAAAAATACCTGAGCAAGAATAAAACATTATACTGTTTTGCAGAGAATGTTTTCCCTTGTTACGTATCGATAAAATTACGATCCCATCAGACACCATTAGGTCTCAAAAGTAGAAATGGTTTCTTTGACAAACTGAGATTTTTAAAATGTCTCATTCAACCTAAAACTAATTTTTTAAATGCGATCATACTGATCAAACATGCAGGAAACAGTAAATCAATTTTAAAAACGGAAAATTACAATTTAATGGAAGTCTAATGAATAGTCATTTTCACATGAGTCTGTTGTGATATTACGAGACTCAGAACATTTTTGCTTGTTGTTTTTTACTGTTTCATAAGCATAATGTTTTTGAACAAAGTGCTTTTTTAATAGTAGTCTCGTTTCTTTAGAGATAACGTATTTGAACAAGAAAACTGATGTATACCGAGCTAATTTTATACATACAACTGGATATTTAAAAATGTTCAAAAACAATCATAATTGATATAAAAAATAAAAATAAAAATAAACGTTTTTACGGCTGACATGAACTTTGCTGCTTCCCAGATAATTTTAAGGAGTCAGAAATTAAGTCAGAATATCACATATAAAGAAATGTATAATATTTCTTGATCTCACATGAATTTACCAAACAAATATCCGAATCTGAAGAAACAGTGAAAAATCGACTCGATTCGACTTAATATTATAAAATCTATCAGGTTAATTTTGAAATCAATCATCAGAAACAAAATAAATATTGAGTTTCAAAATATGAAAAAGATACTTTGGTTCTCTTTTTTCTAGTGATATTTTCACAGAGTGTCATCTCACGACTTATTTGAAATATGAAGATCCAACAGCAGATATCTTGGTTATAAGAAATTTATTACTGTTTTGAGCAAGAAGTATTTTGCAAAAGTAGGTGAGAATCTACGTCGTCGATTAGGTAACATGCAGATGCGCAACATCATGGAGGCGGTGGATTTTTTGACCGCGTGGAACTGAGGACTTGCGTATAGCTTTAGTTTTTGTGAAAGAGCAGTAGTGTAAGATTATGGTTTTGCACTTGTCTAGAAGATTCAAGTTATATCCGTTGTGTAGGGAGGGCATGACTTTCATTTGGAATCGTTTTCGTTCGACGATGTCTGCTGGCGTTCTATCAAGGCCGAGTCACTTGACTTTTCTGTAATAATTACTGTACAAGACCATTGCCCTGTTAAAACTAAGAAACGGTTCAATCAATTGAAATTTGGAGAAGAAGAGAGGAATTGAAGTCGTAGGACTACCCTTTGCTAAAAGTTAAAATCGACTAAAAGACGTCGAACACATGTCTCAATTTTTATTCTTGCCAACACGTTTCAAGAAGTTTTTAACTGTGGTAGTAAATAGTGTGGACTGTCATTGATAATATATATATATACTCTTCCTCTATAACTCACAGCATGTACAAATCCTGTTCATATGGTCTTTTAGTACGTGATACTTTGATCATTAAAAAATGACATTTCGAATGAAAATAGGCAGGGCTCTCCCAGAAGGGAAGCGTCGGAGGGAAATGCTGTAGACAATCAGAATTCCAGAGAGTTTATCTAACATAGGCCATGCATAGTTGGTTTTGATTCTCGTCATTTGTCTGACAGCATTCAAAACAAATCATGGTCAAAAACTTTCTTGACAACCAAATACTTACTGTCTTATTAATAACTTCAGATTGAATGTCAAGTTCGTAAATTATGTATACGGAACAGCACAAATTTTTGTTTAAAACGCTGACCCAGCAAAGGTTTTTTATCAAAGGCTCACCATCACGGTTCAAAATCATCGCCTAACAAAAATAATTATTCCTAATTACTGCGTTTTACTGTTTTACAACACCATCAATCACTTTCTGGAAAATACCGAAATGTTTAATCTGATAATCAAGGAGTTTTACCAATTTTGATATTCCTTGCCAGAAAAAGTTAACTTTCTATAAATGATATCTCAACAGAACTTGCAGAAACATTGGCAAATGCCAACCTGAGATAAATGGAAACATGGGAGTGTCTGGAAAATACTGGATTTATGAAACGGAAGAAACATTTAAAAAAAAGAAGAAGCAACGCCAATGTTGTTGACAATGATCCACGATAAATCAAAAAGAATAGTATGACAGCGATTTGAACCAAAAAAATATGCATGATTACTGCTCCAAATAAGGATCTTCTCTTATGTAAAAACTGGGCACTATTCATGACATTCCAACTGATTCCTTTTACAAATCTATCTTCATAGATACTAATATAAGCCTATCAAAAAACTTTCGGACTCATTCATCAATAGTACTGTTAAATCTTCCGTGAGCGATATATATTTAAAACCGTTTATTCTATTGTAAGATACTGTCAACTCTAACCACAAAAAGAACATATATAAGAACTCGATCTTGTTGCTGGCAGCGTTCTTCCGTTTTCGAAGAAATCCATCTGTAGCTTGTTTTATTCAATCACTAGAAGTTCGTGACGAACAATTCTAATTACTACTTCTTGAAACCGCAGTAGTTTTGGAATCAATTTAAAATAAATGAAACATTATGCAATGTTTCAAAGCCGTACAATAAATAATGTCTCAATAAGTGTTTATTTCATTGAACATTCAACACTTGTTCATTTAAATTATCTAGTTTTTCTATTTCATGAAGGTCATCTCAATTCAGAAGCAGCTCTTCTAATCCAATACCGCTGTGTGGATACTAGAATAGCTCAGGAATCTCGAAAAATAGTCACAAAAGTGGTTGTTGTAACCATTAGTAAATGGATTGAAAGCTAACCTACATTTTTTAATCAAACCCTTCAGAATAATTGTGATCAAAAAACTATATTTTTTTCTAAAGCGGAAATTGAGGGAATTTTGCTGTGGGCCTAATTATCATGTAAATTTTTGAGAATGAAAACTGTTTCATGTAACCTATTTTTTTCTGCAAAATTGAGAGTTTTCAGTATTCCATCTTCGCAGACCAACAACATATGCCAATATATATTTTTTTAATTGGGCCAAATTATGCTAACTGTTACAGGTACAGGTTTCTTGATTTTCCATTTACTTCGGATACGTTTCGTTTTCTTCTAAAACGGAAATTGAGAGATTTATGAATAAATTGAAATGCCTACATGCAAATTTTTGATGAAAACTGTTTCATGTAGTTGATTTTTTTTCAGAGATTGATTGTTTTCGGTTGTTGATTGATTTGCAGATCATATATTCTCAAACTCAAACATAATAAATTCGAAATGTTCGAACAAAATACTGGGACAGAGTTTTTTTTAATTTAAGCCTGGGATCATCTATTGTAGTATAGTTGCCCGCGTACGAATACGGGGTGATAGGGTCCTGATAAAGCACGTGACTCCGAATGGGAGTCGGCTGAATCTGTACGTGGCGATGTTGCTTTCTTTGAATCCCTCTTCGGGATTTTTCAACCAAATGAACTTCATCGCATCTCTGAACTTCTCTTGAACCATTACGGCGTGAAATGCCTTCTCGATATCAGCTGTCATTAGAAATTTTGGCAGTCGACTTCGTAGAAGGATTCCCAGAATGGATTGAAGAATGGATGGTCCTGGATACAAACAGTCGTTGAGCGAGAGCTGGTTCTTCATGTGGGATGAGGCGTCCAACACGATCCTGAGTTTCGTGGTGAGCGATTCTTGTTTGATGACCACTCGATGGGGAATGTAATACTCTGGTCCGTCAGCTGGGGTCCCTGGTATCACCTCTTCGATGATGCCTGAGGCCAACTGACCCATCAGAATTTGGTGGTACGCTTCTCTGTCCTCCTTCTTTTGATGTTGTCTTCCTAGAAGCGATACTAATCTTCGTTTTGCAACTGCAAGGTTATTTCCTAATTCCTTTTGACGACCATTGTACGGTAGAGCTACTTGAATTCTTCCATCGGGATCTTTGACCGCAGACCTTTTGAACTCCTTGATGAGGTCATTGTTGAGCGCTTCTTTGTCTTCTCGTTTGGTAGGGGGTTCGATCCCTATTACTTCGAGTGACCAGAGTTGTTCCAGTTGCTTCTCGAACTTCTTGTTTGATATTGCGCTGGGGACCTTGTTGGCGTTGGCTTCCTCCAGATCCATGTCCTCGGAGTCGAGTGTATGGATCCATATCTGCTCCATGTCGTTGACGATGTTGACTTGGGTCGACTCATTGATGGGCACGAAAGAATCTTCCATGACTGGTGGATGGTTTACGTATCCTACCATCAATTTCTCGATTGACCTTCCGCTGGGTAGACAGTATGTTTTCGGCCTCTCGATACTCTTGATTTTGTTCAGGATGTTGTTCCCTAGAATCATGTCGATTTGTTGTCCATCCCGAGTTCCCAAATCGGTAATTCCTTCGGTGTTGAGGGACCATTTTTCTAGCTTTTCCAGATCTTCTCTGGTATGGCTAGGGGCCCGAAACTCTGTCGTCATTCTGTGATAACTTGGAACGCACGACGACCAGCATTTTCCAGACAGATCCTTGATCTCCAGCTTGTAGAATATACACTCAGTCGGTTGACTGTCTGCCACGAATCCCGAATACCGTGTCATTCGTTTCCCGACCACCGTCATTTTCAGACGTTCTGCTGCTTTCGTCGCGATGATCGATACTTGAGCTCCCGAATCCACGAGAGCTATGATCTTCTCTCCTGATGGTGTTTGGAGTTGGATGAACGGGAGTTGGGCTTGGGCGTCCGTGATTTTGCTGACTTGAAAGTGTATGATGGGAGGTGATTTGTCTGGGGGCATGTGTTGTGCGTCGATCAGCTTCTTTGCGAATTCCTCCGTTGTTGACAGAGTGTCACAGATGATGGACGTTGGAACTTGATTTATGGGAATTGGGGAGTTTTGGCTAGAAGATACGAAAGATGCGCTTGGGCTTAGTTTTGAAGCGCTAGATGTTGTTTGCGTATGGGGATTTAGCAAAAGATTTTTAGATGACAAACAGTTTGATGGGACTTTATTTAATTTTTTAGAGGATAGAAAGCTGGGGGAGAAGTGACAGTCTGGGGATAGTTTAGAATTCGGAGGTTCCAGCCTCCGACTCCTGAAACAACTGGTGTTGGAGCTCTTCGTCTTCTTCCAGGTCGCCAACGATGATGTTGACGTTGAAGTTTCCTTCCTTTGGTAGACGGGAGAAGTGTCCTGTGAAGTGACGACCGTGGCAGTTGAAGCAACTGAACTTAGACGCACAGTTAAAAACTGAATGTCCTTTGGAGAGACAGTTGTGACATAGTCCTTTGTCAATGACTGCCTTGAGCTTCTTTGGGATTGGGATCGCACATTCTACTGCGATGTGATCTTGGTCATCGCAGTAACGACATGGCTTCATTTTGCTCGGTGGGGTGAACTTGCTCTTCGCAAATTTTCCAGATCCTCTTGAAGCTGGGGGATTGTAGGACGAGAGTCTTCCTCCCGATTCCTGCTTTCCCTGGTAGTCACCGTTTTTTCGGACGTAGTTGACTTGTGTCGTGTATACCTCTTTTTCCTCCAGTTGTCCTTTCTCCATGCGATGTTTGAATTCGGCTTTATCCATAGTTCTCTGGACGAGTTCGTGGAAAGAGACAGCATTGTTCCTGTAGGCCAGGAACTGGAAGGCTTCCTCTTTCTGCTTTCTCGGAAGTTTGTTCACGAATGAGAACATGAAGTATGGGTCTGCTGGGTTCACTCCCATATTTGCCAGCTTCGCGGCGTAGGTACGGAACTTATGCAAAGCTTCTAGGATGAGTCCGTAATCTTCGCTGGGGAATGTCATCGAGGAGATCTGATTCATCAGGTTGTGCATCTGACTCGGGTTTCCGAATTGCTGGATGAGACCTTCTCGAAGCGTCCAGTATCCTCTCGCCGAGTACTCAATGGGGCAATGGAGTGTTGCTAGCTCTTTTCCGAGAAGCTTGAAGAGGATGGTTTGCTTCATTTTGACGTCGATGTCCTCGTTCTCGTGAACCATATTATCGAACTGAGCCATGAATGCTTGGAATTCGTATGGTTGTCCTGAGAATGGCGACATTGTTGCCATGAGAGAGTTCACGATTGTTGCTCCCACTTGAGCTTTCGTTGCTCTGACTTGGAAGTCCTCGTGGTTCGTATTCTGTCCATGAGTACGATATCCTCTGATCGGTGTTTCCCTCGGTGGGTAGAACATCTCTTCGACGTATGCTGGGGCTCCGTATCCTGTTTGGTTTTGGTTTTGGTAAACCTGAGGGTACTGAGCCTCTTTATTGACTCGAGGTGCTCCACCGTTTCCGTACGAAGCGTGGTTTGACGGTTCGTAGAAGTTGCTGTAGCTTCTGGCTTGATGTTGTGGAGGGTTCATTCTTGCGAGTTGATCTCCGAATGAGACAGTTCTGGGGGGTTGGGATCTCTTTTGGGTTGAACAAGTCGGGCCTCTTCGGCTCTCTTGCTCGTCGAGCACATGACGGTTGACTGCTCGATGGAAATCTTCTTCTTCGCCGAGCGCTGAGGTCCTGCCGAGGTCCTCCTGGTTCTGGTGACCGAGATCTCTTCGATCTCTGCCATTTCCGGAATTTTGGGCGTGTTTTTCCTTAACCAGTTTCATGACATCAGCGACCTCAGTTCTCAACGCGTTGAATCCCTCCGGATCGATGTTGTCCACAGCTCGGTTAATCGCCTTGATAGCTTTTGTTGATTTCCTTTGCTCCACCTCCATATCGATCAGCCTCTCGAGGAGGGCTTTTTCGTATTGGATAGACTCTCCAGATTCGTTGGAAACTTCATCTGGGTTGTAGGCTTCACGATAGATGCTGTTGATGTGAAGTGAACTGTCGGTACGATTCGGGATCGCATCGACCAGTTCTTGCCGAGCCTTCTTCGTGGCGTTCCAGTTGTTGATGAATTCCTCTTCTTCGACTGAATCGCGAGCGTTGTTTTGTGGAGCTGGGGGTTGGATCTGAGCTGCCAGGTTCCGAGCTTTTGATGGTCCTCTTGGTGCCGCTGGAGCTTCCTCTTCGAAGACGCGCTGGGCATTGACTCTCGCAGTTGGATCGAATCTGACGATTTGAGGGTGGACGTCTCCTTCCTCGTTGTCTTCTTCGATCTCCTCCTCCTCGTCGTCGTTGCCAGCTGGGGGAAGAACTTGCGATATTTGTTGTACCGCTTGTTCTTCTTCCTGAGCCAGCTTATCGCTGATCTTCTCAACGGTAAGCACAGCTTTCTCCAGCACGTCCTTCGTATTCACTGACTCCAAGTGAGTCACCATCTCCTTGCGGACAGCCTCTTCGGCTTGGTCCTTGATGTCCTGTTGGAAGTTGTTGATTGCATCGATTCTCTCGATGAGTGCTTGTCGCTTCTTGTCGCGATCTCCCAGACTTCTCTCTCTTGGATCCTTCGCCAGAATTTTCTCGGTTTCCTCGCAAATTGTCTTTGTTTTGTTGACCGTCTTGGTGGCTCTGGTCCGGAATTGAGTTATGAAGGCTTGGGTCATTTTCGATCCTTCTTGGTAGTTGTGTTTTTCCAAGTTCTGTAATCATCAGTAGGTTGTTGTTGAGTGAGAGTGACGATAAAACGAGACGTGAGTTTACGGTAAAACAGATAAAACGAAGGGCGATGGTACAGAATATTGAAGAAAGTGGCATTATTATAATGCCAAAATAAAACGATTGGCATTTCCAATGCCTAGCGCCGCGGGTGGCGACAGTTTGATTCTTTCCGCGGATCAATGGTAGACGTCTGATTGTGGTGCAAATTTGTTGCACTCCTTATCCTTATTTGCTATGGTTGTGAATTCTAGTGGATGTCACCAATATAGACGTCCTTAATTTCCAGTGGTTTGTTTGGTTGTCTCAACTTGATGTCCTCTAGGCCGCTGGGGTACCAAGTATTCCGCATCCTGTTAGAAGTGGGGCAGGGCGCCACTAATCCTTATGCAGTGGTAGACGTTCCTCAGGCGCTTTCGATGGTTCAAGTTGATCCGGTCGCCCGCAGTGTGGTAAGAGCAGTTCGATAGCTATCATGGTCCATATCGAACCATCCCGAAACTTCCTGCGTGTTTATGCTAGGCAGGTTTTTTCCATCTCGGCATACTGATTAGCTTAAGGTACCCGCTAAACGGTAGCTCTGAAGTTGTTCCGGTAGGACTCAGGGCGGGTCTTCGGCTCTTCGCCCTCCAACCATCTAGCCTTTGGGACCCTGTTCCATTTTTATTCATCCCTTCTTCCGGGAGCGGTGAATCTCAACACATTGGATTGTAGACTCGATCCTTCTTCATGTTTCTTCTTTTAACTCCGAGTTCCAGTTCCGTATCCCTTTGCGCATAGGGAAGGCTCCAGAATCCGTCGCTGTCGACACGTTGAAGGCCTCAGAATCTCGATGACACTTCGTGATGGGGATCGCCTAGTCTTGACGTCCTCACTTCCTTGATGCCAATGACATATCGTTGTCATTTGATCCGTTGAGTTCTTCGCTGGGGTACAATGTACGTCTCTGTTCTCGTAGCCTGTTCTGGCGTTATGTCATCTTCTGACATCCGAGAAATCAAAGCGCCTGGGGATTAAACCCGCAGACTGTTCTGATAGAGAGTTGCTGGTAAGGTAACCGATTGAGTAAACAGAATTTCTAAGTAAGTCAACAAAATTTTGCTTAATATAAAGCTGGGGAACACAGAATATGTAAGAGGGGAAGGAATTGGTGACAAAAAACAAAAAAGGAAAAAGGGAACAAAGGAACGAGACTCCAGATGATCTAAATTGTTAAGGAATATATGAGATCTTCTCTCTTCCTCTCGATCCTCCACTTTCCTCCTTCTTCTTTGCTGGGGATTCCTTCTTCTCCTCGTTTTCCTCCTTCCATTTCCTATATAAAATGTCGAAGGCCGCCTTCTGGGTTTGGATTCGAGCTGCGACTCTTTGTTTAGAAGAGAAGACGGTGCAGATGGCTGGGGAGTGGAACCCATTCTTGCAGTGTGCACATTCTTTGGTGAATGTCGATCCAATTTGGTCACAAGTCTTCCCTGTGTGGTCTGCTTTCTCAAGGCAAGAATAGCAACGACCGATCATCCGCAGTCTCTTCTTTCGAGTCTCAGCTTCATCGTACTGGCAGCAGTTCTTCGATGCGTGCGTGTCCGAGTTACAGAATACACATGCATCATTGAATTGCTGGGGGTCCTTTACGATGGCGGCTCGTCCTCGCTCCATTGATTCCAACTCCTTCTCCATTCCCTCCAGCTCCGCTTCGTCTTCATTGATCTCCATAATCTCTTCGATTACGTCATTGGTTCTGTCATCTAATTCCGCCCAGATATCTTGTATTTGCTGCTTCATTTTCTGCATGACGACGTTGATTTTGTTGACGTTTTGGTGTTGACTGATCTTTCGGTGGAGTCGACTTTCCACTGATTGTGCACCGGCCAATAATGAGCTCTCGTCGTCTTCTAGCAGCTGGGGAAATTGAGAAGCGAAGTTGGCATCTTCTCTTCGAAGACACACAACTTTGTTGAACACTTTCGACGGGGAGCTGGGGTCCTCGGCGATTCTTCTTTCGTTGTAGTCGTCGTCGTCGTCTTGCGATTCCATTTCGATGTCTTCCGGAACTTCTGGAGTCGTCTCAGTCGCCTCTTCGGCTCCCGAGAATCCTCCGAGAAGTTCTTCCTCTTGGTACTGGTGCTGGGGCGAATCGCTTTGCATGATTACCTGAATAAGTCGAAGGAATTACGTGAATGTTCAACGGTTTGAACGAATAACAACGAAAGAGACGAGATGAGGGTGGGGGAGAGATAGAGAATTTGAAGGAGAGGAGAGTTATGAAATTCTGACTTAGTTATTCAGTGCTCTTCGCGCTGACTATGCTTAGATATCTGTTTAATCGGTTACCATCCTGGCAAGCTGGTACAAGGTTTTGGAGCGTCTCTAGTATAGCCTTTCCAGTACGTATGTCCTAGCGTTGTAGAACTACGCAGTTTCTTTGGCCGGGGCTTCATATAGTAGAGAGGCAGCTGCTCCGGGTGCGTCTGGTGCCACGTTGCTCCTTACTGAAGGGAGCCCAAGACGTCTTCTTCTTATGCACCGCTCTCCTTTGCGTCGTGCCGTTGGGCGTAAGCTTCCACGGGACATCCTCTTCGGATTTCCTTGTAAAATGTGTTAGTGGGCTTACTTGGTTGTTTTCTTCCAACGTGCTGCTTCCTTAATCCTTCCGGTACCGAATTCGATTTCTCGCCGGTGCCCCAAGAAGGCAGCGTTTTCGCTGTAGCTCAAGGTAGCTGGGGAGGCAAAGGCAGTGGACTGTGCAGTGCTAAGGTGACTTTCCCGCGTATCGTTTCGTTTTCGAGCCATGTTGCTTCCATATAAACGAGTTGAGAGTCCAGCGAGTAGTTGGTTTTTCCGATAATCGATTGCAGCTGGGGGTGACATGATGTTGCGCGACAATGTCCCTCGGTTCTTCACCTCGGAACATTCCGCTCGATTTCCTCCTGTTGCGTCATTATCGATTGATCGTTTCGCTGGGGGAATTGTCCAGATTTCGCAGTCGGCGTCCGAATCTTCGAGTTCTCCTGAAAAAAAATTTCGACCTTTCTCTTCGAAAGGCCAAAATATTTTTCTTTTCCGGTCGATGTACCATGTGGCGACGCCATTTTGTGAAGTTGATCTATTTTATCCCCGACACTCCCCTCTTCGGGTAGGCCGAAAGAAAAATAGGCATCGATGGAGAAGGAACGGTGGTGTAGACAAGAATAGTAGGTTCAGTGGGTTTAGAAAGACGAAAAGAAGACATGACTTCACTACTCAACTCATTTATTAGCAAAATGCTGGGGGATTACAGAAAAGAGAGAGTGAGAATTACTCACCACTCTTCGTGATGGTAAAACGTGAGAAGTGATTAGAAAACAAGTTGGTTAAGCAATAAAACAATAAAACAAGCTTTCGCGGGGGAAGAGAAAAGCTTCTCGAACAGTCGACGAGAAATAGTGGGGGGAAACGAGAGAATTAGAAATGATGAGTTTCGCGCCACGCGAGGTCGAATAGAACTTTGTGAAGTCATCGTCCGGTGGGGCGCGTTTGCATCGCGTGACATTTCTCGTCCTCGATTGATTGACTTTTAGAGGGAAGAATGAAGCCAGTAGTTAGGTGATTTGTGCACAAGAGCTGGGGAATAAGAAGCACAAGTTGTGAAGACGCTTGTTGGGCGTAATTCCAAAGGAATTACGAAACATCTGATTGAGAGACGATTTGTAGAAGAGTCGAGCAAGGGTCGCGATTGTAATAAAGCTTATTACGGGCGCGACACCTACTCTTGAAACATCACCCTTTTGTTAATGAGTTAATGAGTAATCTAGAAACTCTTGTAACAAATGTGAAACAGTTGGGTTGTTTGAATTTTTTGCGTTATGATGGTTTATTTTTTTACGGTTGAATACGTTTCCGGATAAAATTATGGTTTTGCGCCATCTTTTAATCGTATTCTTAAAAATTGATTCATGAGTGTAGTTAACTTTCAAAACTTTCCTGTTTCGAAAAACTGTGAAAATTTTCTAATTCTCGAAAAAGATATTTGTTGTATCTTTCTTAACTGTTTCATGAACATAATATTTTTAAACATAATGTATTTTAAAGCTTGTTTGTCGTGTTTTTTGGAGATTTTGTATATGAACAAGAAATCTGATGTATCCCGAGCGAATCGGTGATTAGAATAATTAAAAAACAACCAAACATTCTAACTATTAATGATAAAACTTTTTACAGGAGACATGTTTGGGGAACTTCGCTTCCTTCCACCAAATTTTGATGAGTCAGAAATTTAGTCAGATTATTAGGTATAAAGAAATGTGGAAATATACTCCATCTCACATAAATATACCAAACGAAAATCTGAATCTTAGGAAACAGTGTTGAAATCTACAGCTATTGAAGGAACTTCGACAACAGAGTTTTCAACTTAATTTTTTTTTAATTTTGAACAATTGAAATTGAAGCGAACTTATTTCACAAATGTTGCATTCATACTTCGTATTATAGAATCAATATAATACGCTCAGCATCAGGTTAGTTTTGACATCAATTCCATGAAACAGATTAAAAATGTGCACTCTAGTTGTCTTTTTTCTAATGTTATTTTCTCAAAATGCCTACAGAACTACGACGTATTTGAAATTAGAAAATCCAACAACTAAAACTTGAATATATTGATTTTAAGAAATTGATTATATAGTTTACTATTAATAACTTCTGGTTGAATGTAAGTTTGTTAATAATGTACATGGAACAGACAAATTTTGCGTTTGGAGGTTTTTTTCCAAAGGTTCAAAATCATGGCATAACAGACATAATTATTCTTACTGACTGATTTCACCTGTTTTACAACACCATCAATTACTTTTTGGACAATACCGAAATTTTCGATCGATTAACCAAAAACGTTACCTATTTCGATATTCCTTGCTCGAAAAAGTTAACTTTCTATAAATGAGATCTCAACGGTATTTTCTCTTTTCAAATTACAAGAAATCAATCTAAAATTACATTTGAAAAATAAGAAAAAGTGAATAATCAAGCTAAAAATTAGTGTTTCTACCTTGAAATTGAATGTTTAGAATACTTAAGAGTGCTTGGTTACTGTTTCAATATGAGCTTTAAATTTCCTAGACAATCCTTCAGTAGTCATTGTGAAATTCTGTTGTAGACATTTTTCAAATCTGAAATGCTTCCGAGCATTTTGTTGTTATTCAGAAATAATTAGGAACTTGGAGGAACGGTTTTATTTAATGGATTTGACGCTTGTAATCATTTTCAATAAAATGGTTTGAAAATCTAAAGCAGGCCTCAAAATATTAATTCCTATAACAGTTTCCCACGTATAAATACGCGGGTTATCGGGCTCTGAGTAATGAAAAATGAATATAAGCGAACATTTGAATCAACACGCTTAAATTACGGTAAGCAAGTGAGAACTTGAGTATAGTGTCGTGGTGAAAAGGGTTATGAGGGTCGCTTTCACTGGCAACGATTATTCCCCAAAGAATGAAAACACAGGAGTGTTGTGAAAATATTGGGCTTATAAAACGGAAGAAAATAAAAATCCGGAAATTTACATAGTTGTTGGAAACAATAAGCTGACAAGGGAACTTTTTAAGTGGTCCCTAATGCCAGTGAAAACGACCCATACAGATCGAAAGAGCATGTTTCAAAACCTACATAACAACTTTCAAAAGTTGCTTACGTGACCTGTAATTGGCTGAAATATCGATCTGAAAATTGTCCAGGTATTTCATGAACTTATCAATAGTACTGTCAACCCTTCTGTAAACAATTTCTTGTAGAAACCGTTTTTCTTAGGTTCTGTAAGCCCTGACCAACAAAGAGAAGTACCCTGGACTCGGATTATTTTTTAGTAGCTTTTTGCCGATTTCGAAGAAATCTATCTCTTCGAAAGCTCACGGCGTCCGGTTCAATGAAAGTGCAAAGTGGAGGCATTGCTGGCGCACTATTAGAGCGATGACGCATTTCTGGATTTAGAACATACAAATAACTTACAGTGAATAAAATGTGTAACAAACACTTCCATTTACTGCTTCTTGAAACCGCATTAGTTCTGAAATCAATTGAAAAAAATTGGAAATTTTTTTATTTTTCAAAGCTGTACAATAATTAATTCCTCAACAAAGGTTTGCTTCGTTGATCCCTTCAAATTTATCAGAACAACAACTCTTCATTTAACTTATCGAGTTTCTCAGTTTCCGAAAGGTTCTATTTTGAATTCACTCTATTCAGAGTCGTCTTCTCTACTAATCTAATACCGCTGTGTGAATACTAGATTAGCATGGGAAACTCAAAAAATTCCACACGAGTTGTGGCTGTAACCGTTAAAAAGTGGATTGGGAGCTAAACTATATTTCTTTGATAGAATTATTCAGAAAACGAAAAAATGGAATTACTACTGAATGTAAATTTTTTAGAATGAAAACTGTTTCTTGTAACTGATTTTTTCTGCAAAATTGAGCTTTTCAGTATTCCAGGCGGGTTATTACTTGCAAACAACAAATGACAATTCTTTTTTGTTGGGCCATATGTTGGGCCCTCCTACGTTTCTCATCGAAAACGAGAATTGAGTGATACATATATGAATAAATTAAAATGAAATGCTTCATGTGTGTAATTTTTGATGATGAAAACTGTTTCGTGTAAGTCTTTTTTTCCAAATTTTAATAGTTTTCAATCGTTGTTTGCTACTTCTTCAAAAAACTATACCAAAGTAATTTCAAAACTTGGCTGGGATTATCTAATGTAGTATCGGAAATAATTTTTATTTTCATAAGTTGCTTTTTTAAAAGTTATCACAAGTCAAGCTTATTCAAGTTAGATGCTTTTTGACGGCGATGACGTTATAATGTTTAAACACTTTGCCGCTGTTCCATCAAAACCAGAAAATTAACAACACAGACACTTTTGAATCCTGCCACTGTACGCATCAATAAAAATGGCAATGATAACGTCTTCTCATACTACTTTGTCCTTGATTTAACTTTATTTTCAAGTTAGCTGCAGTTTTTTCTACAAATAATGAAACACCAGTCGGTTCACGTCGCCTAACGGCGACTAAACCTCCTTCTCAACACCACCCTTCTAGATGTTACTGTTGTTCGGAATTGAACCGAAAACAGACGATACGTTTGGAATCCTCTATTTTTTTCTGAATCCTAGGATTAGAGACTGCAATATTTAAAAAAAAATCAATATTTCATTACAATTTTTAACCTGACCTCTTTTTCAGGCAAATAGAAAGAGTAAGAGTAAAAAAGTGAATAGAAGTGGATTCCCAGTTTTTTTTTCAAAAACGTTCAGACTTTTTGAAGTTACAGGTTTTTTGTGATCCATGGCTTCCACTGAAATTCTCTTGGGGAATTCTTTCGTTTTCCTGACCACGCAAAACATATTTTCTGTTTTCACGTTCAATCAAATTTTTGCAAAAATTGGGAAAATTCGAAACAAAAACCCTTTGATCAAAAACTCCAAGCATAGGAAAACCTATTTCTGACCTGATTTTTTGAAATTCAAATGGAATTATTGAATGATTTTCAGCACATTTTGAGATAAAACTTCAAATATCTAAAGTTCCACATTAGTTTCCCAGAGGATCTAGTTAAGACGTCCCCAAAAAAAACCGACAATACGAAAACGGATTTTTCTAAAAATTTGGGTAAAACGAATGTGTTTTCATTGAATCCTTGTTTTTAGTGTGGGCACTCACGACAGCCAGCCAAACATTTCAATAATCTCCCCAAGAGAAGAAAATTAATAACTCCGCCCTCATTCATTGCGGTCACTACCCATGATATCAAAAGATCTTTCACGTCGTCATTTTTTAGAAAACGGACCGTATCTTTTTATGACGTAAATCAATCCGGAAAAAACAACACTTTCGGAATCCTTTTTTCTGAATGTTATAATAACAAAAAATCTCTTATGTCGTCAAATTGCTTCAAACCAACTAACTATGCGTCAGCGCGTCGTCGTTACCCAAACGATCGACTGGTTATAAAAATTCTGGAACTGACAAAGACCTTGATTACCTTTTACTACTACTACGGTTTTATTCATAAGTTAAAATAGTGGGGACTGATTTTAAAGTCACTTGGACACCTAGAGATACATTCTAGTGACTCGTCTCAAATACGCCGACCGTCTCCTCAGTTTTCCGTGTCGATTCCCTCATTTTTTAACAGGGTTTATGTCTCAGAACACGTAATTTTGAGAATAAAAAAAGGACGGGCATCAAGTGGTGAAAATTTTGGTTCCAGTTAGAAAAAATCAGTTCAGTAAGGAGGGCGGTAGGATCGGCGACAGTCACACAAATACACCGAATCTGTGTTTATTAATAATTAAAAAAGACGGAGTATGCAACAACCGGCCACATTAGAAATGAAAAAAGAGATGACAAAAACATTTCAATTATATTTAAACGCTATAACTTCGTATCCGGAGTTGAACCAACTAACCGTAGTCAACGTTGCTTAACTTGCCAGATCGGACGGTCGGCGCGTTCCTTTTTCTCCACGCGCCACTGAAGAGGCGCCGCTCTGTGGAGAGAAAACCGAGCAGCCGACGTTTCGCGGGTTTTGCCGACCGCCTCCCCCTTTTCTCTCTTCGAATTTGGCTTGAAAAGCAGTATTTTTGATCCAGAAGTCATAATTTTGAGAATTTTGAAAAAAGAAAAAGACGTGCATCATTAAGAGAAAATTTCTGATCTATTGGTCCAAATTCGAAGAAAATCGGTCCAGTAGGAAAGGCGGTAGGATCGGCGACAGACAAACAAACATACAGCCGTTTGCGTTTGTTAATAGTAAAGATCTCGAATATAACAACGTTACTTACAACCTCCGTATACTGGCTGTCTATGTTCTTATCAAAACAAAAAACCAAAAAACTTTTCCAACCTGACGGGAACGAACTTACTACCCCATGGGTGAGTGTCATCTGCGTAGACCGCTACACCAAATACGCGCGGTCTGGGCGTTCTCTCGCAGTCAAGAAACACCGAGTCTGTAGTTTTGAGTTTCTACCACCCTGTCGGGACACACCTTCTCTGCACGCTTTCTACTGTTAAAATCGGCATCGTCTCCAGAAGACGTCAAATTTGATATTTTTGAAAAAAGAAAAATTCGGGCATCATTAAGAGAAAATTTCTGATCTTTTGGTCCAAATTCGAAGAAAATCGGTCCAGTAGGAAAGGCGGTAGGATCGGCGACACACAAACAAACATACAGCCGTTTGCGTTTGTTAAAAATAAAGATGTGTTCCCGATTCATTCGATAGAGAAAAAATAATATTCAAAAAAATTAACTAACCTTCCCAATTACTGGAGTAAGCTTTTTAAAAAGTTAACAAAAGTCTGTGATATTCAAATTGAATGGTTCTTCACAGCAGTTACCGTAAATACTGTATTATAACGGCATGCAGTTATATTTTTCAACCGGCTCCCAGAGAAATTTTGTGGTTTCAGAAACTTATTAAAATTTACCGGAAAAACTTTTTTTGGGAGTTCTATCGGCTGATCAAGAAGTTACTAATCACGCTGCTTCTAATCAGAACCAAAAAAAGACACCGGGATGATCACATTCATGAATTCTGAGTATAGATGGGGTGCCGTTATAACACAGGTGCCGTTATATTACAGGTGCCGTTATAATACAGTAATTACGGTAAGTTATAATGATTTAACTCTTGGACTTGGATATACAATCTGTTTCATCCAATCCCAAAAAACAACAATACAGACTCCTTTGAATCCTACTACTGCTCCCAATCAAAATGACAATGATAACGTCCTATCCTAAAATTGTGTGCTTGGTACAAAACTATGCTTAATTCAAGTGCAATTTTTCTACAAATAATGAAACATGTGTTCACGATTCATTCGAAAGAGAAAAAATTGGATTCAAAAAAATTAACTAACCTCCCCAATTACTGGAGTGAGCAATGAGAATTAAAGAACATTTCAAGACCAGGTCAGTTTGTTACCATGTCATTCACAGTTCACATTGCACGTTCAACCACAATTTGATAGTTAATGACTGTTTTAGCGTTATCATTTCCACAACCAAAGAAACTTGGTTCTGGTTTATTGATTGGTCTCCTACCACTTTTTGGATATGAGATCATTCGATGAGCCCAGAAATGAAGAACCAATGCTGAAACTGGAGGAACGTTTTGATTATCGTGTATTTCGAGTGGGACTGGGAACATACTCTAGCAAACGTCACAAATTTAAAAAAATGTGTCATTGACTGCTCAACCTTTTCATCGAGCTGCTTGTTGTTTGTTGAAAACAGCAAACATTTAGAAAGCTCCCGGTTTCCAGTGAACCGGATGTTTTCTTAGAATATACGATTGTTAAAGAACATAAATTAATGTATCAATTCAAAAGTGCCATGAAAAATTCTGGAAGCGGATTTGTCGAAAATCAATTAAGTTTCACAGAGATCTTGAAACCGAAGTGGTTATGTGCCTACAGTTTTATTGGATTTTTCGAATTAACGCTCCCGCTTTTTGAAAACAATTTTTGAGCGCAGTATTTTATTTAGTCAACATTTTGGCAACATGGCTCTCATCAGGACCAGGTTTACTACCTACAATCAAATACAAATACTGTTCTCAAAAATTATTTCCTAAATCCGGGTCAGAATAAGAAGTATGACATCCACGTACACATAGAGTGAACACAACAGCACGAAAATGACTAGTAGCACTCAATATCTAGAATTGTGTACTGGAATTCTATTGAAAAACGTTCGTTTGAAGAAAAAAAATGCAGCGAGTGAAACATTAAAAAACTGTTTCAATTATTTTTTGAATAAAAGCGTTTTATGATATTTCTGATGTATGCGATCTGCGACGATTTTGACTATGTATAATAATAATGTGTGGAAGAAATGTTCTGGTTCTCTGAAAGTTTCTGCTTTGTGTTCAAAAAACTTTCAGTAGATATAATTCCAGTACAGATGCATCAATGGATCACGGACAGAGAAGCAATTAGTCGAGACTGTGTAACAGTAATGTTTATAGATTCTAGTTCAGGAAATCACGAGTTGAGTTGGAATTATTAGTGCAGAGGAAGTCAATTGCATAAGCTGAAAAGTTACCTGGTTTCTTCTGTTGAAGAAACTGTGAAGCACACAAAATATATTGGCCTGATGCTTTTCTTAAACGTACCGTTTCCTATCCGTATTTTTTTCTTACAAAAAACATCTTCACCACTCTTGATACTTTTTATAAACCTGACACTAATTGTAAGACGTTTCCATTACAAATACAAATGTTTCAATTATACAGCAAAAATAACTCAATATGAAAACCATGTTCTATCTTTTGGAAAACTTGACAAGTTTAAAAGATTCTGTTGATCTACGAATTCTCAAAACGATACTGACTGAATGTTCTACGTTAATGAAAAAAAAAATATAATAATGAATCAGTAATTTCAGAAAAAGAGCACGTCGTGTCCTAATACCGTAAAAACTGTATTTGAGGTGCCCCTCAATTTGAAGTGCCCCTCTAATAGTGGTGCCCTCCGACGGACCCTTTGAACAATAGAGTTGCATGCACCTCAAATACAGTTTTTACGGTATGTTCTATCCCTTGGAAACCAATTCAAATTCAAACGATTCTGTTGATCAGATAATTCCTCTTTTACAGTTTCACAGTTGTTATGTAATTGAATTTGATCAACTCAATTCAATGGCTCCATTGTGAACTTTATCGTTTTCCGGATTTCATAGAGGCATCATAATATTGTTTGAATTCTACATTGAAGGAAAATTTTACTATGAAACAGTAATTTCAGAGAAGTACATAGCAATGCTTATTCTTTGAAAACTCTTGTTCAAAAATGGTTGGCTCAAAATTCAGATAATAGTTCTTATTAGGATGCTGAGCTCAGGTCTATAAACTATTTAGTTATAGGGAGTGGGAAGAATTTATACCGACTCAGAAATCATTAAAGTGCCTAAGAAAAAACTATTAATCAGTACCAAGAAACGGTATGCCGAAAAATTCTGTTTCGAAAATTCTAAAAACATTATGCGCATTGAATTGAATTGATTCAGTTCAATTACATAACAACCGTGAGACTGTAAAAAACATTATGAATGATCCCGTTTCCTTTGATCACTGAAAAATACTAAAACAAAAACAAACGCTTGGTAGACCAGGAACAGTAATTGTCCAATGAAAAGAAAATAAAACTGAAAACACTCAACGTATAGTAGCTGTGGCATTGTAGAAATATCCAGAACTTGGAAACATAAACCACTTGAAACTGAACAATTTTTTACAAGGCAAATATTTCAGGCGACTCTACCCTCTTGAGCTCAATTTGGACCTTTTTAAAGTTAAATGTGAGATAATAAGTTCAGTGGACTTCCATCATTTCTGAACTTTCTATCAACCAAAATGGGGTGCTCATTCAATCGAGAATAGCGATCTTTTGTCACCAATCGTTTTGAAACCGTCTAAAAACCTACAATACTAGTGAAACAGCGAGTTTACAAAAGTCACTCAGCAAGTACTGTGACTCAGAATCACGGTTTAACAGTGAAAATCTTTTAAATTGATAAATTATATATTGCTCCACGGCACCAGATAGATTTCTCTGAACAACGCGTTTCACTTTGCACTTTTATATTTCTTGCTCGATGTTAATTTCCAATCAATGAGATTTTACCCTAACTTTCTGTTTTCAGTTTGCGAGAAATACTTTTAAAGTGTGGAGAGAAATTAGTAGTGACCATAACAGGATGAAAATAAATATTTCCATTTGTCACGAAAATTTGATGATAACTTGTATTGTACATCATTCTTATATATAAAAGACAAGTGGTGTTTGTCTGTTTGTCTGAGGCACTGTCCGCAGCGGTTTTGGAAAGAGAGAAACTGAGCCAGTGGGCAAAACCGAACTGGCGTGCTTTGGACAGCGACAGCCGCTTTAGACCGCATTTTTATAAAATTTTTAAAAAGTTAACAAAAGTCTGTGATATTCAAATTGAATGGTTCTTCACAGCAGTTACCGTAAATACTGTATTATAACGGCATGCAGTTATATTTTTCAACCGGCTCCCAGAGAAATTTTGTGGTTTCAGAAACTTATTAAAATTTACCGGAAAAACTTTTTTTGGGAGTTCTATCGGCTGATCAAGAAGTTACTAATCACGCTGCTTCTAATCAGAACCAAAAAAAGACACCGGGATGATCACATTCATGAATTCTGAGTATAGATGGGGTGCCGTTATAACACAGGTGCCGTTATATTACAGGTGCCGTTATAATACAGTAATTACGGTAAGTTATAATGATTTAACTCTTGGACTTGGATATACAATCTGTTTCATCCAATCCCAAAAAACAACAATACAGACTCCTTTGAATCCTACTACTGCTCCCAATCAAAATGACAATGATAACGTCCTATCCTAAAATTGTGTGCTTGGTACAAAACTATGCTTAATTCAAGTGCAATTTTTCTACAAATAATGAAACATGTGTTCACGATTCATTCGAAAGAGAAAAAATTGGATTCAAAAAAATTAACTAACCTCCCCAATTACTGGAGTGAGCAATGAGAATTAAAGAACATTTCAAGACCAGGTCAGTTTGTTACCATGTCATTCACAGTCCACATTGCACATTCAACCACAATTTGATAGTTAACGACTGTTTCAACGATATCATTTCCAAAATTAAGGAAACTTGGTTCTGGCTTATTGATTGGTCTCCTACCACTTTATGGATATGAGATCATTCGATGAGCCCAGAAATGAAGACTTAATGCTGAAACTGGAGGAACGTTTTGATTATAGTGTATTTTGAGTGGGACTGGGAACATAAAAAAATTTGTCAATGATTGACAACATTTTCATCGAGCTTATAAATTGTTGAAAACAGCAAATAATTTAGAAAGCTTCCGGTTTCCAGAAAAGCGGTTTTTCTTAGAATGAACTATTATGAATTCAAAAAACACAGATTGATGTGCCTATTCAAAAGAGCCTCAAAACAATTTAGAAAAAGTTATTTCAAGAGTATTGGAAGCGGATTTGTCCAAATTTAATTAAGTTTCGCATATAACATTATTTCGAAGTAGTTATGAGTCAACAGTATAATTTGGAACCGGCATTTAGAAACAATTTTTTTTTCACAGTATTTTATGTAGTCAGGCCATATGGCCATTACCAGAACCAGGTACATTACCTACAATCAAATACAAATTCTGTTCTCAAAAATTATTTCCTAAATCCGGATCGGAAAAAGAAACGTGACATCAACATACACATATACATAATAAAGCAACACGAAAAAAATTCAAAATCTACAACCTGGGCGTTTTTTCAAGATATTGAAAATTGATCGTTCGAAGAAAAAAATGCTGCGAGTGAAACATTAAAAAACTGTTTCAATTATGTCGGGTATGAAACCGTTTAATAATGTTTCTGTTTGTTTTATAATCTATTTAATTTTTAATGTTAATAGATTCAAGTTCTGGGAATCATGAATAGAGTTGGAGTTTTCAGTGCCGAAACGGTCAATTAGATAAGCTGAAAGGTTACCAAGCTTCTTCTGTTGAAGAAATTGTAAAGCACACAAAATATATTGGCCTGATGCTTTTCTTAAACGTACCGTTTCATATCTTTATATTTTTCTTACAATAACATCTTCACCACTCTTGATACTTTTTATAAACCTGACACTAATTGTAAGACGTTTCCATTACAAATACAAATGTTTCAATTATACAGCATAAATAACTTAATATAAAAACCATGTTCTATCTTTTGGAAAACTAGACAAGTTCAAAAGATTCTGTTGATCAGTGAATTACAGTCTCACATTTGTTATGCAATTGAATTGAATCAACTCAATTCAATACCTCCAGTGTAAATTTTATTGTTTTACCGATTTTATAGAGAAACACATTACAATATTGTTTGAACTCTGCATTGAAGGAAAACTTTACTACGAAACTGTACTTTCAGGGAAGTACATAGCAAACCTTATTATTTGAAAAATCTTGTTTAAAAATGGTTGGCTCGAAATTCGGATAATAGTTCTTATTAGGATATTATTAGGTCACGCGCATCGCTAAAACAATCAATAATAACTTGTAAACTATTCAGTTATAGGGAGTGGGAAAAATTTATACCGACTCACTATCAGCAATCATTAAAGTGCGTAAGAAAAAACAATTAATCAGTACCAAGAATTGTGCAAGAAGCATTGAATTGAATTGATTCAGTTTAATTACATAACAACCGTGAGACTGTAAAAAATATTTTGAATGATCCCGTTTTCTTTGATCACTGAAAAATACTAAAACAAAAACAAACGCTTGGTAGACCAGGAACAGTAATTGTCCAATGAAAAGAAAATAAAACTGAAAACACTCAACGTATAGTAGCTGTGGCATTGTAGAAATATCCAGAACTTGGAAACATAAACCACTTGAAACTGAACAATTTTTTACAAGACAAATATTTCAGGCGACTCTACCCTCTTGAGCTCAATTTGAACCTTTTTAAAGTTAAATGTGAGATAATAAGTTCAGTGGACTTCCATCATTTCTGAACTTTCTATCAACCAAAATGGGGTGCTCATTCAATCGAGAATAGCGATCTTTTGTCACCAATCGTTTTGAAACCGTCTAAAAACCTACAATACTAGTGAAACAGCGAGTTTACAAAAGTCACTCAGCAAGTACTGTGACTCAGAATCACGGTTTAACAGTGAAAATCTTTTAAATTGATAAATTATATATTGCTCCACAGCACCAGATCGATTTCTCTGAACAACGCATTTCATTTTGTACTTTTAGATTTCTTTCCCGAAACTGTTAATTTCCAATCAATGAGATTTTACCTAAACTTTCTGTTTTCAGTTTGCGAGAAATACATTTAAAGTGTGGAGAGAAATTAGTAATGCCCATATCAGGTTGAAATAAATATTTCCATTTGTCACGAAAATTTGATGATAACTTGAATTTTACTTATAAGAATAGTTATGTAATTATGCTGTTAAAGAAGTTCTTGAAATAGAGCTCGTTACACTCTTTTGAGTATGCTGTTTCACTCTCTTCATTTCAAGAAATCCGGATTTTCAATGTTCAGTAGTATCATTCCTGGTCGTTTAAAAGTGTATTATAGTCAGTTATGGTGTTTTCATATCATGATCTATACGATTCAGCGAGTTCATTTTCATACTTTAAGAATTTTAAAATTTGGTGCTCAACTAGCTGAGAGCGACCGCCGGAAAGTTTGGTCCGTGAAATGGCCGAAGAAAATTAGCACCGTGGCCTAGAAATTCGAACTTGGCTCGTTTTTCCACATGAAATCTGTAAATGCATCAACCTTCTCATCTCTCTGCTTGTAGTTGTCGGGTTATCAAAAATTGTTTGAAACTTATCAGAACTCAATATTGAAAACATATTTCAATTTGTGATTGAAACGGAATTTCTGTTTTGCCAACTTTGATTTTTGTTACACAGTTTTTGTTGAACACTTTCACAAGAAGTACAGAAAACAGCCTTCGAGCTTATGTGGATATCATTGGAAAACAAATTCCGCTATTTTTGGAAACATCCCGAAACAGTAAATCATAACAAAATCGAGGTATAAGTACCTGATCAGGCGTAGAGAAGACGATATACATATTTTTCAAGAGGATTCCACTAGAACGAACTTGTTAAAACAATAATCAACAAAATAAATTTTGACACAGTGTCAATTATCTGAAATCATCATGTTTCCTTTTATGAGAAGTTTGTATCAGCAATAATTTTGTTCACTAAAATATATTGAAATCAGCGTAAAATATTGGAAAGTATAGAAATGGTTTTTCTATTTCTGATAGAACTGATATTTTGACTAATAATGAAACGTCAGTGCAGTCCTTTTTGGCTAACGTTTTCGTTTATTTCACTGTTTTATGAATAAATCATCTCGATCAGAACCGATTTGAGTGCGATGGTTCTGCTTTTGAATTAGAATTGAATCTGTCAAAATGTTGTTGACACACTTTCCGGTAATTTATGTGGCTTAGGTATTTTTGGTAGCGAGTAGTGTACTGTAGCAATAGAAACTGTTACTTACATTGGCTATAAGATTATAACCGTACTATTACTTCATTTCCGATGCAGCTGAAATTATAATTAGATTATTTTTCAAAATTTTTTACTCAAAATTTTGGTTATCAGCTTTCACACTCAATTTTTTGTGTTTTTGGATTATAGAACATCCTGAATTACGGAAAGTAGGTTTTAATTATGTTGTTTATGCGAAATATGTCTTACCCACTTTAGCAGACAAATGGTAAATCCTACAACTTTCTGTTTCTCACTAGTCTTCTGAACTGTGATTCACGCTCAATTTTTGCTCACTATTTTATTATTTTTTGTAAACTAATTTTCTTCCAAAAAATTGGATGTTCGATAATATTTATCCTCATAACAATCGCTTTCTTCATTTTCGAAAAATTAAATTTAGTTATGCGATTTTTCTCAAAAGGGTGCGTTTGTATAGGTCGACCTCGGAACATCGTGGGAACTCTGTATCCACTTATACAGACATGACTGGACTCTTTAGATAAAATTAGTTTCAACGCCACATGTTGAAAATCAGGAATACTTTTGACTGCCAATTCGGATTTCTTCAAATTACTTTATTTCACAAAAATCACGACAAATTTAATATGTTACCGTCGGATATAGTCCAATTACTGCCTACATAACACGTTTTTAAAATATTTCTTTCACCGAAAACGATAATCGTCATTCGTTAAGTGCGATTTTTCTACTTTTGTTTCCCGGTTGAGATCGTCATTTAACAAGGAAGATTAGTGATAAAATTACTATTTTATTTAAAGAAAGATAAAAAGGAACATTAAAAATAATGAAAATAGGAAGAAAGCATAGCAAATTAGACATAGAAATCACAAGTTTGTCGGGCAGTCGTGTCCTTGAAAGCCAACGAAATCCAATTGGCGTAGAAGCAATTTTCAGTCGTTGATTTCCGTTTTTCCCTTTGTATTTCTGAAAAAAATCAATTAATTGCGGAATAAAAAATATTTATTCAGTTAACTTACTTTCGAAAATGGGTTCCTCCCCCGGACAAATACAGATGTCGTGCTTGAGAAGGAGTTCCGGCCAATTTTATCTAAGTTTCTCACTGAAAAATAATATCATTCTTATATATAAAAGACAATTGGGCGTTGTCTGTTTGTCTGAGGCGATGTCCGCAACGGTTTTTGGAAACAGAGAAGAGAAACTGAGCCAGCGGGCAAAACCGAACTGACGTGCTTTGGACAACGACCGCCGCTTTAGACCACTCGGCCACGCGAACACATTCGAAAGTTAATGACCACGTGAATGAAGAGAGACCAGCCGGCTCAACCGCCGAAGGCGGGGGAGACAGGCTGGTTTTGAATACAGAAAGCTGAATACTATTACAAACCTTTGAAAAAAAACGATGAATTGGTTCCATTTCAGCTATCGCCGCTGTTTCTTCTTTTGGGATCATCGGACTGACTGAAAACATACTAATTTTTCGATCATTCACAGTTAAATGCGAGAATTTTTCACGAAAAAAATTAATTAAAAGAAATTTCAATATAAAAAACATAAAGAAAGGCGATACTTTCGAAAAATAGGGAAAGAAACGTAAAAGCTCCGTAAATGATTACAAAAATAATCATTATCCGAGAGGAGTCCGAGAGCTTCGGAAGAGCTGCTGCAAGCGGCCGTCGCGGCCAGTCCATACGGACTATTTCGCCAATCCATATACGGTCCGCGCTGAGTCCGCGCGCGGACGCCTGCCGCCCACTTCCACCTCTTTTCCCGAAGTCCACACTGCGTCCATCTACAGTCCGTAGCGCGCCATAATTCCGCCGCGGACTCTATACGGGCGGAAAATAGGACTGAATCCGCATGCGGTCCGCACGCCAACTACCTGTGGTGGCCGTGGCGACGCTGGTTCGATTCCAGCAGCAGGCAACTCTTTTTTGTCTGTTTTATTAGTTTTTCATAAAAAAGATTAGAAATGGATGGAAAATTGAGGAATCGTCGTCAGCACAAACGAGAAAAAGAACAAATTATATTCTCAGCCTATACACACAAACTTTCTACAGATAGCTTTATTTTAACATGCAGCGATAATAATACGTCAAGTAGAATTCGCAGAAAACATAAAACTACTGAAACAGAAAATTTGTAAACAAAAGCTTACTGCTTTACGAAAAGGAGAATTGGAGAAACCATAAGATCAGTTTGCTATCTAGGATGAAAGAGATACAAGTTTGCTTAATTGATTCATCATCATTTCAGAAAGGTTGAAATGAATTCACAGTATGTTCCAACCAAACACCATTAGATAACTGGTTTAAAAAAAATTTGCAACACTCTGGTGAGTTTTTCTTGCAATCATAAATATTTTCAGACAGAACGTTTAAACCGAACTTTTAGAAACTTTCGGAACCATGACATTTTTTTTTTCCGTTTCACGATGCTGTGTTTAACTGGAATAGGCACATTAAATCAGTAGAATTAACAGGCGAGCGGGTGCAACTTTACAGTTTGTCTGATTTGAAGTAGGTCTTATTCATAAATCAGACATTATAATCACTAATACTTTCGAGAAAGTTGCTCCTCCTTACATCTTATCTTGATGTCATCTCGGCTACTTCCCGCTATAGTTGCGCAGCTTTCATAGCTTTTGCAACAGTTCCACGACAAGATTGCTACATTTCCACCGCACTAACGACAAATCAGAGCATGTGCAACAGTTATACAGCTTTCACTGTATTGCGGCTGATGGTTCCCTTGTTTTTGGGGCATGCACCAGTTGTGCAACAATCTCACAACACTCGCGCAGCAACTGGTATATTCGCTCCAATGAAAATGGGACCTTGTCTGCATTTTTCATTTTTTCCAATTATTATTTCTTGTCTATTTGACAAAGTTTATAATTTTTTCGACTTAGTTTCACTCTATTTTCGAAAATAAAATTTTTCAGCATCATGAATCATTTATTTTGGTACTGAAGATGGGTTTATAAACCAGTTTTTCACAAAACTTAAAAACAGAAAAAAACCAAAATTACAGCTTGACTATTTATGTCGTTGGAAATACTTTTACTGCTTCAAAAAGGGTGAAAATAGATTGAAAGAACTTGTGGCTTAATACTTCTTCCGTGGGTGCTGGATAAAAATTTTATAATATTATAAATGAAAATCATATTTGAAGACTGACGTGCAAAAAATCACGAAGTCTGATATCCACTTGCTACTTAATTGTGCTTGTTCTCTATAATTTGTTCTGTGTTTCATAATATTTTCAAATGTTCTCAATTCCAATGCTACGTTAAGACCATTAAGTTTCTAGACTTAATTTTTTGATAAAACTTGATACTGAAACAGTCCAAAAGGACAATGCAACAACACGCATGTCAAACTGCAACTAAAAAAAAACTAAAAACCTAATTAAGCTGCATGAAGCCTTTCGATATTAACAACGCTGATCAGAAAAATACTATAAAGACAATCTGAAACCAGAAAAATTATGTTCCAAAGATTGTTCAATTTCACTTGGTTTTTTAACTGATGTTTATTTATTTTCTAGTAATAAATTAAGAAAGATTTGCATACCAAATAGAAAATTTTATTTAAAACACAAATCTAATACTATCTTCCTCATTTTGAACATGGAACTTTCGAATCAGTCCATGACATGGTCCCTCGATGAGGTTTGACCAATTTCGATACATTGTAGTTTCTCAAAATTATTACCTGATTCAATTATGACTTAATTTCATATATATTTATAATCTCATATTATCAAAACGTATTCGTTCGATACAAAATTCATTTAAATTTGTGAAAAATACTGGCGTTTCCAAAAGTTACCAATACGGCTGAATCTAACACTAAAAAATGTAAAGAGTGAAACAGATAATGTGGATTACTGTTTCACTATATTCACAGAACGGCGAAACTAACATGGGAATGACCCGGGGTGTCCCCCCTGAAATCTTCCCATATTTTGTATATAAGTAGTATCTGACGTAACTAAGAAAAATCCAAAATTATAGCTGCGCTCTCGGAGGTTTCGTAGAGTTACACAACTTTTTCGAAAATTTTCAAAAATTTCGATGTCTCCACTTTGAGAACTCGTAACTTTTTGAGTTTTTGAGCTACCGTGATGGTTTTATGCTCATTCGATAGGTAATAACACCAACTTCAAAAACTTCTCTTTGAGCACTTACCGAAAAACTTAACCTGCTGAGCTACAGTTGAAAATGTGAAAAAATTGTCAGTGTGAGGTAACGATAAATGCCAAATTTCGACAATCGGGGAACTGGTGACTACCACCTGCGTACTTCTTACTCCGAGTTATGTCTGTATACGTGTTCAAATATAGGTCGAGCCTTTGAGTTACGAGAGTTATTTCAGTTTTTCTGAAAAATTTCAACTTTTTCACGTACCCCTATACGTTCAATTTTCATCAAAAAATAAGAACAATGGCGAAGTAACGAAAAAGAGGCTATAGCAGAAAATTTTGCATTTACTAGCCATGTCTGTTGTTTTTTGGTGCTGTAAATTCAATATAAACATGGCTCAACTTTGGACCACAGAACGTATAGGAGTACGTAAAAAAGATGAAAATTTTCAGAAAAACTGAAATAACTCCCGTAACTCAAAGGCTCGACCTATATTTGAACACGTATACAAACATAACTCGGAGTAAGAAGTACGCAGGTGGTAGTCCCCAGTTCCCCGATTGTCGAAATTTGGCATTTATCGTTACCTCACACTGACGATTTTTTCACATTTTCAACTGTAGCTCAGCAGGCTAAGTTTTTCGGTAAGTGCTCAAAGAGAAGTTTTTGAAGTCGGTGTTATTACATATCGAATGAGCCTAAAACCATTACGGTAGCTCAAAAACTCAAAAAGTTACGAGTTCTCAAAGTGGAGACATCGAAATTTTTGAAAATTTTCGAAAAAGTTGTGTAACTCTACGAAACCTCCGAGAGCGCAGCTATAATTTTGGATTTTTCTTAGTTACGTCAGACACTACTTATATACAAAATATGGGAAAATTTCAGGGGGGACACCCCGGGTCATTCCCATGTAAAATGCATTTCAATCACTTGCAAGTTTGCGATCGTAACTCGTCTCACAGAAGGATTTACCAGAATATTATTTCAGATTTGGAATCTACGTACTCGAAAGTGTTAGGGGCCAAATTCTTGAGCCGTTTGAAAGAGGACACTGCGATCACTTTCCTTGTTAGAGAAAAGTAATTTAAAAGCATGTGTTGTTTTGATAATGATTCAGTTGATCAACCAGGTCAGTATCTGTTTCGCAAAACACAATTATTTATAGAAGCTTTGAAACATAGTTTTAGGTGGGAAACGTCTAACACAACCAAAATTTTTATGTAGACAGGATGCATGTTTTTTTGTCCTGGCGGTCCAGAAATTGTTGAATAATAAAAGACAGTTTGGCTAGTGAAGAATACACTACTGGATAACTACTGGATAACTACAGATTTTCTTGTTTCTTACTGCTTTCACAACATTCTAGATAAAGAAGATATACTAAAACACAATAAACTCAAATTAAAATGTTCTTACAATTAGTCTAAAGTTATTCAGCTGAATTGTTTCAAAATGATAACAAAAAACGACTCGTGATTTTTGATTTGATCTTCTTGAAGACCTCGATTTTAATTTTAAAAGATCTAAACAGATAATTCTCAATTCTTGTACAAGTGAAGTTTATAGCAAGAACGTGAAAACGAAAAATAATTAATTGTAACCTTTTAGTGCTGTTACCAATTAGAAATGACCAAAATAGAGCAAAACTACAAAACGGAAACTACACTTTGGTAAAAAACGCGATTTATGCCAAAAATTAATTGCAGAGACTCTATTAGTAGATTTTTAAATGATTTGATTTTTTTTTCTCGATTATATCTATAAAGTATTACATGATTCTGAACTCACATATGAAAAATGAAGAAAACAGTTTAAAAATTTTCAGAATCGCCTGCTAGATTCTACTTCATATTGCTTCAATATAATTATTATCCCTGAACTGAAATTATAAAAAATTTTCAGTTTCAGATAAGTGCCGACTTCAAAACTTCAAAAGTTTTTTTGATAGCAATTATGCATTTAAATCTATTAGAATTGATTAAGATTTCTAATTACAACTTCTACATGAAACAGAACCAAACCATTAAATATATCTAAAAATGTGCAGTTTCAAGAAGAAGATTAACTTCACAAAATAAAATGTTTTTTAGTGGTCTCACATCAATTTAATTCAGTCACTCTTCAACTTTCAATTTCTCCAAAATCTTCCCCTAATTCGATTTTCTCGAACATTCTCCCCTTGTTTACAAAGATAGTATCATCATCTTCTGTTCCCCCGTCCACCTTCAGTCACAAAATGGAAATTGGCAATAAAATCGGTCGTCAAGGACCGTATCAATACCATGAGAATCATCAAAACAGGAGCGGTTTTATGACAGTCTCGCGCGAATGGAATCGGATGACCACTAAAATTGGAAGAAGAAGGTGGAGACCACGTGGAGAGAGGGTGGGGAGATCGAACATCCAATTGGTACCGCCCATTTTTCAACGGTTTCAAGTTTACGGTTTCAGTTTGTGTTGGACTTGATGAGAGTTGATTTTAGCGGTTTACTATTTCGGGGTAGCTAATATGTTTCCAATCTGATTTTCCAATTTTCTATACTTGCAACCGGGCCGAGTCCGGGCCGTGAGCGGGTCTTAGAATAACTCGGCCCGGTTGCAAGTACAGTGCGCGTCATAAATATGCGCCACCCCTCGAAATCGGTGTTTTCGGGAAAGTGAGCTGTTTTTTTTGGGAAATCGTTATTAAAATCGAATTCAGCGTATCAAAAAACCTATATTCCCAAGTTTTGAGAAAAAAATGTCGAAACATACGTCCAGACCACCAAAAAGTCGCTAAAACGGCCGCGTCATAAATATACGCCACCTCCCAAAAAATGAGAAATAGTTCAAATTTTGCCGAATTTCTTCAAATTTTTTGGAGAAATTTGTTTATGAAACAAAGTTTAATGGTGTTTCTGAACACTTACTCGACAGTTCTCAAAAAAATCTTGTGAGATTTTGAAAAATCAGCACTTTTTGGCGATTTTTCTGATTTTTGAGAAATTACAGTTATTATCTGGTCTCGAAGTACAGTACTTGTTTGTTTTTTAACATTTTTAAAACAAACATTACTCAATCTTCCTATTTCAATACGTTTCGATGTCTGAAATTGATATACCAGGTCTTAATTCATTCGATTCAGGCAACTCGAGTCAACTAGGTCTGTAAGCATAGTGTTATAGGCTAGGAATGAGATTTCAGGCGTACTGGAGGACCGAGTGTAGGTTGAAAATGCATGGATCATCTAAATTTGGGGTTACTTCTTCAATTCGTATCCATTTCTTGAATATCAACCCTTGGTAAGAACCACTGATATCCTTTCAAGTGAGCGAACGAAGCTGCTGTGTATTAGGTTTTTGTTTCACACCTGTTCGTCACAGATCTCGTCTGTACACCTTTATCAGGCTATCAATTGCTCAAGATAACATGTGTAGTTAATACAAACTACGTAATTAAACCCATATTTTGCTTATATACACAAATGAGTACGTGACATAAGCTGCAGTTAGATTAGTTGTTCTATTTTAATTACCATGAACTTGTGAAGAGCTAGGGCTTTCCCCCGGGCGAATCAAGATAAGTTAAGAATGTTTTGATTTGTTCAAATTAAGAGGGAACAGTTTCGTGCATTTTCAACCTATAATCGGTCCTCCAGTACGCCTGAAATCTCATTCCTAGCCTTCAACTCACAATGCTTACAGACCTAGTTGACTCGAGTTGCCTGAATCGAATGAATTAAGACCTGGTATATCAATTTCAGACATCGAAACGTATTGAAATAGGAAGATTGAGTAATGTTTGTCCTAAAAATGTCAAAAAACAAACAAGTACTGTACTTCGAGACCAGATAATAACTGTAATTTCTCAAAAATCAGAAAAATCGCCAAAAAGTGCTGATTTTTCAAAATCTCACAAGAATTTTTTGAGAATTGTCGAGTAAGTGTTCAGAAACACCATTAAACTTTGTTTCATAAACAAATTTCTCCAAAAAATTTGAAGAAATTCGGCAAAATTTGAACTATTTCTCATTTTTTGGGAGGTGGCGTATATTTATGACGCGGCCGTTTTAGCGACTTTTTGGTGGTCTGGACGTATTTTTCGACATTTTTTTCTCAAAACTTGGGAATATAGGTTTTTTGATACGCTGAATTCGATTTTAATAACGATTTCCCAAAAAAACAGCTCACTTTCCCGAAAACACCGATTTCGAGGGGTGGCGCATATTTATGACGCGCACTGTATGCAATTTTCAAATTCATTTTTTAAGTTGGTGTTGCTTTTTGCTGTTTTTGCTGTAACAATTTTGTTTGAGTCTTGACATAAAATAACTCAATCGGCACAACGATTGAAAATTTGAACTCAGAGACTACTGTTTCGAAATCGTTTGAAATAAAACAATACTTGGAGATGTTTAGTATGTTTTTTAACCCTCTTCAATGCCTCCTAAATTGATAATTCACAGTTTAATATAATAGCCCGGTACGGAAAATATGTTAATACATATTTCGGTCTCAAATCAATTCAACGAATGCAGTTTTCACCATTTTGTTCTAGACATATCAATGCAACAGCATTATGTATTCAAGTATGCGAGGCTACTCTAAAAATTAGTAATTAGGTGAAAAACATCTCATAGCTCCAGTTCTCTTTCCTTCGACTTCTATTATTGTTCGGAAAATTGGTAAAAAATATCTTTTTTGGCATTTGACAACTTAAATTGGAAGAAGATGAAAATCACGTGGAGAGAGGGTGGGGAGATCGAACATCCAATTGGTACCGCCCATTTTTCAACGGTTTCAAGTTTATGGTTTCGGTTTGTGTTGGACTTGATGAGGATTGTATAGTTACGTTTTTTCATGTTAATAATGTTTAAGGACTTGAAATCGCTTTATATCTGTTAGATTGATACTCAGAAATAAACGCAATGGTTAAATTTTTCTGTTACATTTTTACTTTTTGATTTTTTTTTTGCTGTTTCCGTAACAATTTTGTTTGCCTCTTGACATAAAAAAACTCAATCGGTACAACGATTAAAAATTAGAACTCAGAGACTACTGTTTCAAAATCGTTTAAAAGAAAGCAATACTAGGAGATGTTTAGTCTTTTTTTTGAACTCTCTTCAGCGACTCCTAACATGATATTTTACAGTGTTGAATAAGAAAATGTGAAGTTGATCAAAATCGAATAACGAAATCTACGTGTTTATTCATCAAAAATTGTCATTTTTGTCATTTTGACCACTCAATGAACATCAGATTTGAATCCACGTAAACGAAAATATCATAAATAAAATTTGACACATCGAAACTGTGGATTTTCAATATTTCACGTGACCTTTTATACAGAATTGTTGTTTGGTACAGAATCGGTATCGATACCGATTCTCTACTTTTGAATAAACTTGGAGAAATCTTTTTTCACGTGACCTTTTATGCAGAGTACAGAATTGGTATGCATACCGAATCTGGAGAAATTTCTTGGTACAGAATCGGTATTGATACCGATTCTGTACTTTTGAACAAACATTGAAAAAAGAACAGAAAATGACGTGAACAGATCAAAATGGGAAAACTCTGTGCTTCACGTGCAACTTTTTCTAGCAATTGCCAGTTTATTGCATAATTGTTCGAACTCACGGAAATATTGTACTTTCAGTACAGATTATTTACAGAAATCTATTTTTTAACTCGCTAGCAAAAAATTTTGAAATTTCAACCGTCGTATATCAATGCAACAGCATTATATATTCAAATATGTTACGTTACATAAAAACAGATAATTAAATAAAAAATTTCTAGCTTAATTTTTCTTTCGAACTTTTTTGCCATTTGACCACTAAAATTGGAAGAAGGTGATCACGTGGAGAGGGAGAAATAGAATCTCCAAACACATTGGTTCCGCCCATTTTTCAACAGTTTCAAGTTTATAGTTTCAGTTTGTGTTGAACTTGTTAATAATGTTTAAGGACTCGAAATCGCCTTTTATCTGTTAGATTGAAGCGTCTGTAATAGATGCAATGGTAAAATTTTTCTGTTTCAGTAAGCCTCGATTTTCCTATTCAGTTACATCTTTTTCAATTTGAAGTTAGCCCGTATAGTATGCACATACATTCGAATGTTCACCGTGATACAAAAAAAATGTACCATTCTTGCCAATAGAGCGCGGCTGCATTGTCTCCCTGGCCACATCGTGCATTTTTGTAAAGATATTGTTTCTGTTTCCGTCATTCTATAAGTTTGCTACCTCATTCTCTAATATTATTCAGCTCCCTCTTTGTCGTAACCTCTCATTCCAAAATTTTCATTATGCACATCCCATCTCTCTTCGTTGACCCATTTTCCCCTCTCCTGAAGCATCCCACGGAGCAACGTCTCAAGAATGTAGCACATGCTCCAAAACGTCCATGCAACCTCACCACGGTTGAGAAGCAGGTACATAGCCTACTCTGCTGTCTTTCTTCATTTAATATTCATAATTACAGCTCGCCGTCCGCAACGCTCTCCGCTACATTCCAAAAGAGCATCACGGTCTTCTCGCCAAGGAGTTCGCTGAGGAGCTCAACACTTACGGTCATATCTATGGGTATCGATTCATGCCAAACTTTGATTTGTATGCACCACCGGTGTCGGAGATCGGAGCCAATTGTGAGAAGACGTCGGCAATAATTCTGATGATTCTGAATAATCTGGACAAGAGAGTGGCTCAGTTCCCACAGGAATTGGTGACTTATGGAGGGAATGGTCAGGTTTTCAGGTATGTAAGATGACGAGAGATCACCTAATAAGTTTTCTAGAATTCCAGTAATTATACGTTCACAGTGAAACATAACTATTTTTCAGCAACTGGATCCAATTTCGTCTTGTCCTCCGCTACCTCTTCACCATGACCGACCATCAAACCTTGGTCCTCTACTCTGGACACCCACTAGGACTATTCCCATCTACACCGGATTCTCCCAGAATGACTGTCACTAATGGAATGGTAACAGTAGAGCGTGTTTACACAGTTACTAGATATTTCTTGCAGATGATTCCTAGCTACTCTACCAAGGAATTGTATGACAAGTATTTTGCCTTAGGAGTCACTCAATATGGTCAGATGACTGCTGGCAGTTTTTGTTATATCGGGCCTCAGGGAATTGTGCATGGGACTACGGTAAGCACGGAAATTATAGAAAAAGCGGAGGACAAATAACAAATGTTAATGAAAAGTTTTCGTTATTCGAAAACAGTGTGAAACGTGGAATTTTTATATCGAAAAGTGTGTGAAAAAGGATTTTTTCAAATCGAACTTGGCCCTGTTATTGAAACGACAATTAATGCCAAAACAGAAAAAAGCTGATTGTAAGTAGAGTCTGAAACGCACGTGCTTCAACGAGTTGTAGGCGGAGCTTAAACAGCGGATGAAATTCGAGTTGATTTTTTAACTAGCAACACTGAATTTCTAGATAAAATCGTGTTTTAATTGAGTAAACATGAAAACATGCAAAAAAAACAGCAAAAATATCAATAAAAATACGAGTTTTTCTTGAAATTCAATGTTGCTCGTTAAAAAATAACTGTAATTTCATCCGCGCCGCTTTCAGGCAAAGCCCACAATCCCCTGCCACTCTTGCGTTTGAGATCGCAAAACTTTTTCTTGAAAAAAAATGTCGGAACTTTATTCAACGTTTTTCAGCGTTTTCGAATAACGAAAACATTTTTATTTTGCATTCAGTGAATTATTTAACATGGTCAAATCAGAATTGAAAATATTTTTTTTTCAAACATTGTTCTTGAAAATTAGGAGCAGTGCACATTCAGATGAATTGATATTGCCTGACCTTGAATTTCAGACAATAAATCATCTACTAGAAACACAAAATTTCAATAAACCATTTTTCCTTTTTTTCTACTTCCGTATCACATATGTGTCCTCTCTTCCTCACGCCGGAGCCCCTCACCACTTCTACACCCCCCCCCCCCCCCCCCCCCCCCCCCCAGTCATTGCCAGCTGTAGAAACTTTAATCCTGTATTTCTCGAATGACATTCCTTGAAGGCAAAAAGTTACTGTATATCTGAAATAAGTGTGTTCTCAGCTTTCCAATGATATATGACACGTCCCATATCTCCAAACTGACTAAAAGACCTTATTTAGTTTTTTTTTCTGTTTCTGCATTCAATTATAAGATTTCTAATTATTTCGATTCAATACAGCTACAAGTTCGATAAAGAATTATATTTATGCTCACACGATTCTCGAAAATTAGGAGCAGAAACAATAGTATCACCGCAACTAAAGAACCTGAATTCCAGACAATAAATCCTCTACTAGAAACACAAACTTTTCAATTTCTAAACTTCCAGATAACCGTTCTCAACGCCGGTCGCCGTATGGGTCTCTCCTCTCTCGCCGGAAAAGTGTTCGTCACTGCAGGCCTCGGAGGAATGAGTGGTGCTCAACCGAAAGCAGCGAAGATTGCAGGATGCATCGGAGTCATTGCTGAAATAAGTGAGACAGCGTTGTTGAAGAGACATCAACAGGGATGGCTGGATGTTTATTCGAAAGATCTGGAGGAAATTGTGAATTGGATCAAGCAGTATAGGGAGAAGAAAGCGGCGATTAGTATTGGTTACTTGGGAAATGTGGTGGATTTGTGGTGAGCTTCAGTCGATTTGCGTAAATTATTAAATTGGTGGATGGGGGATAAGCAATGTAATAAACTTGAAACATAATTTTACAATACTTGGGTAAAAACGCAATATTATGAGCTGAAAAATATACCAAAATGTAGATCTCGGCGAGTTCTATGTCTGTGACATACTACGAGCCGGATAGCGGATTGTTAATGTGTCGCGCGGGGTAAAAAGCGCCAAAAAGCCATTCTAGCCCGGCCCACAGTACATTAACGAATAGCCATCCGGCTCGTAGTAGGTCACAGACGTAGAACTCGCCGAGATCTACATTTTGGTACATTTATCAGCCCGTAACATTGCGTTTTTACCGAGCTACGGCCCGGTTTGCAAGAACGAATTTTAGGGAACGTCTCGCCGAGGAACCCGAATGCCTTGTTGAGCTCGGAAGTGACCAAACTTCCCTCCATAACCCATTCCTTGGAGGATTCTACCCTGCAGGTCTCACCTTCGAAGAATCTAACGAGCTTATGACAACTGACCCCGCGAAATTCAAAAAACTTGTTCAAGACTCTCTAATCCGTCAGATCGCCGCAATCGACAAGATTGCTGCTAAAGGAATGTACTTCTGGGATTACGGTAACGCGTTCCTTTTGGAGTGCCACAGAGCTGGAGCCAACTTGCTGAGAGAGGATGCTCAAGATGATAAGTCCTTTAGATATCCAAGTTATATGCAGGATATTATGGGCGACATTTTCTCAATGGGTTTCGGACCGTTCCGTTGGGTTTGTACTTCTGGGAAACCGGAAGATTTGAGATTGACGGATCAGACAGCGTGCAAGATTATTGATGAGTTGAAGGAGACTAATGGTAACTCGATTTTCCTCTGTATCTCTTCTAAAAAGAAAAATTTCAGTTCCGGAGTACGTGAAACAGCAGTATCTGGACAACAAAAAGTGGATAGAGGAGGCTGAGAAAAACGAGTTGGTCGTTGGTTCCCAGGCACGTATACTGTATTCCGACCGTGCTGGAAGAGTCGCCCTGGCAGCTGCCTTCAATGAGTTGGTTAGAACTGGAAAGGTGTCTGCACCAATTGTGATCTCACGTGATCATCATGATGTGTCGGGAACGGATTCTCCATTCCGTGAAACTTCGAATGTGTACGATGGAAGCGCGTTTACAGCGGATATGGCGGTTCAGAATTGTATTGGTAAGGGGGGTACCGAGGCTAACTTAATCTTCCGCTCAAATATTCTAGGAGACTCCTTCCGTGGCGCCACGTGGGTTGCTCTTCACAATGGAGGAGGTGTTGGATGGGGTGACGTCATCAATGGAGGCTTCGGACTGGTCCTCGATGGGTCTCCTGATGCCTCCCGTCGTGCGGAGGGTATGTTGAATTGGGATGTTCCGAATGGAGTCGCGCGTCGTTCTTGGTCTGGAAATGCCAAGGCGCAGGAGGCGATCCGTCGTGCGGAGCAACAAGTCGATGGGATGAAAGTGACGATTCCAGTGGAGGCGGATGAGGAGTTGTTGAAGACTTTGAAGTTTTGAATTTGAGATTTTCGATTGATATTTTAGTGTGTATTTTTGGGAATAAGAATAAATGGTTGACGGTAGTCGAAAGACAATTCGAAACAAACAATTAAACGAAAATTGAAGTACATATATGCCGAATATAAATAACAGTACAATTATTTAACCTGTTTCAAGTTGTAAAATTTATCTTGTTTCTATCCTTTCGAATCAGTGTATATTGATTTTTTGAAGAACGAGAAAAACCGAATTCCTTTATGCGGATTTGAGGTCTCTGTATTGCTTCATTTGGGCTTCCGGAAATCGCTTCAATGTCTGACTCGGAAACATTGATTCAATTCATCATTGTATGTGCAGATTATTATTTCTAGCAGTTTCATGCTGTTCATATTAAAACGTGTTTACAGAGAATAGTGATAGAGCTTCGAAATACTGATCGAACAATCGATAAATTTTGTCGTATCTTAGTTCATCGACCAGGTTAGAGTTTTTTTTCACAAATTTTACGGTTGCTGATACTTTTAATATGTGAAACAGCTGAACTATTGACAGTAACTATTACTCTCGTCATTTTGCATATACTTTCACATTTTAACTATATTTTTCTGCTTCAGGAAACTGATGAGACATTAATTATTAAAAAAAACGCTTAATATTGATTTGATCTTGTTGCATACAAATAATTTCTATACACCAAAATCACCGCAAACTCTTTGTTATTTGTAGGGCTGCTGAAACGGCATTTTACGGCGGCAATCGCCGGTTTCATTTCTGTCGGTTGCCGTAAACGCCGGTTTAACAAATGAGACTAGAATAATATGCATATGTACAGTACCGGCCTGTGAGCTATTCCAAAAACGCAAATAGCAATAGTTAGATGGATCTAAACAGATAGAAGCTATCAACTAAACAGTGGTATTAAAACAGGAGTTGTTTGCTTTTTTGTAATTTGTTTTACACGTCTTCGTTTTTGAGCAACTGGTCCGTAGCAAAAAATACAATACAAATTTGGTATTGTGAAATTGATGAAACAGGTCGGTTTTGGATAAGTCTTGATGGGAATTTGTGAATGACTAACTCCGTGAAGTTTATGAGTTTTTGATATTGAAATATCAATGTCGTGGACAATTCCGTGTAGTTCTCGTGGTATACTACTTATTTTTTCGAATGTCTGTAAAAAAGGAATTGCCTCTACAAGTCAATTAGTACTTGCAGCATCCTTACAAGTTGTTAGTATTTTGTTCAATGTCTGACTCGGAATCCGATCTCGAAAAATTGATACGTATCATATTTGTATATACAGATTCCTACTGTTAACAGTTGCATGCTTTTCATATTAAAACGTGTTGATACAAAATATTGATGGAATTGTTCAAAATTACCTGCCGTTTGCAAAATGCTATCGTATTTCGGTTAATAGTTGGAACTCAGTAACCAAAAATTTTACGGTTGCGGATACTTTTAGTATGTGAAACAGTTGAACTATTATTGATAGCAAACCGAAATAAATCATTTTCCTATCTAAAAATGTCATTTTTTGAATAGGCACAATTTAACATTTACGTCAACATTTTTAACTATAGCTTTCGGTTTTAGGCAATTGTTGAAACAGTAATCATTAAAAAATAACTTGTTATCATTTTGTGCACTATCCTTACACCAAAATCACTGCAATCTTGATTGGTCATTAAACCCAGTTTCCATCAAATTATTGGCACATCGAATTTCTCTATTTTTCTGTTTCGTAATGTCTGTAAAACTCAATTTCAGATTTCAGAGGACATGAAAAGTACGACCATCGCCAGTTTCAATTTTGGCGTTTGCAGGAAACACATTTTTTTGCTTTTGACGCCGTTTTTTTTCATTTTTCCTTATTTTCAGTATATTTTCAACTCAACAATCGGCGCTTGATGCCGGTTTGGAAATGAAAACCGGCGATGAAGTAAGTGTTTGAAATGAACTTACTTTTCAAGCAATTAGCGTTGATAAAAAGAGGCCTGGCTTGACGGCAACTGCCGCGAATAACAACTTTAATTATTTGATTCAAACTTTCTTGTTTCACGTGATTGTTATTTGAGTCTTGCCTTTTGTTCTGGAATATTGCAGGCATTGCGATCAATGTTTTCAATCCCTAATGAAACTGGTTTCTTATGTGAAAGAAATACAGAAAATGTTCCAATAAAACAGTATTTTCGAGTGTATTTTTCGAGTGTGAATTTCAACCAATTATCAGTTTTCAAGTATTTTGTAAGCTCATCGTCAATTCATATTTTATAGTTTTCTTATGTTATATGAGAATACAATAGTATTGAGGGAATAGAAACATTGAAACGAAGAAACGGTTTTCAAATATGCACACGGGATAAGGTGATTGAATGTAACTGGGAATTTTTTTTTGTAAATTCAATCAGAATCATACTGGCTCGAGGAATTTTGATAGCCGAATGTTTTGAACCCAGATATTTCAAAATTAGAAACTCCGATAATTTGGCGACAACTTTTTTTCACATTTTGTTAATAAATACGTAACATGGATTCTGTTTCACAATAAAGAAAATAATGTCAATGTTATCACTTTTCATTAAAATGTATGTATTTACTCTAACACTCAGTATTTCTTGCCTATTTTGATTTGAAATGAGCATCCCATTCATTTTCTGCCAGACAATGGTCTTATTAGATGTATCTCTATATTCATGTATTACAAAAAAAATCTTCTTGAATATTTAGTTTTTATCAAACATCCCTGCTTCAGGTTGCTATTAATGTGCTATTTTTTTCTGTTCATAGTTTTTTTTGCCGATTCATAAAAACACAAACCGCCATGTCTTGTTCCTTAGTAATAAAGTAGTAGTATTCGACAATACTCATGAAAATATAGATTTTTTGAGAACCAGTCGGTTCACGTCGCCTAACGGCGACTAAACCTCCTTCTCAACACCACCCTTCTAGGTTTTTACAGTGGATCGTAATTAATCCGGAAACGGACGACACGTTTCAAATCCTCTTTTTTCTATATCTGAATATAAGAAAAAATATTGTTCCAACAACGTCCCAACATTTGTTTGATCCATCTGACTACAGTCAACGTTGCCTAACTTGACAGATCGGATTCTTGAACGCACCGACCTTCGCCATTTGAAAGTCGAACTTAGCTTTGAAGTATAGCCCCTCTCAATATGAGCAAATTTGATCCATCCTTCTGTTAAAGTGAGAGCTCCTTTCTTCTCGCCGTTACATCATCGGGCTTTTCTGATCGTATGGCAGCTGCCCGGGAAGAGATCGTCGGACTGCTATATCAGTTGCCATGATTTTCAACCCCAATTTTGTGTCATCCTGACTCTCAGTTTTTCGTTTGACTACCATGCGATTTGAATCAGCAGCTTTACTTTTCTGAAGCCAGTAAAAGTTGATCTCTCTTTCTCTCTAAAGCGAGGTTATGTGTTTTTATTATCTCGTTCCCACACTGACTCCTGTGTCATCATCTCGTCCTCAATCCCCGTCCATTTCGCTTCTTCAGGCGGCCTTGTAGAGGACCAAAAGATTAGTCGATATGCAAAAATTCAGCCCGACGCCTTCTTTTTGTCGTATTTTTTCACACACTCCTGTGTCATGAGTTGAATGTCCTGTATCCCATCAACTCCTTCGAGCTTCAATCTCCCTTCTGATTCTGAGCGATGGAGCACGCCTTCACCGGAAACAGGAGAAACAGCACCATAATCATCCACTAAATTGTCAGCAGGAACAGTATTAGTTGTTGGAGACAGTGACGCCATGAAGGGAATAGGAAAATGATAGTTATCAGCAGTTCAGAAGAATGGGATTTACATGGCCCCATGTCTGGACTTCACGCAACTTCCGCTTTTTACTGTATTCTTACACGGTAAAGTAGGCGGAGCTAAAACCGTGGTGAGAAGAAGAAGGTAAATGCTAGCCAGATTGGCTATTAATACTTTTAAACATGTGGACTCATATCCACAATCCCCTTTTAGCTGTCTCCAGAAAACTACCCGTATTTGTATGATTCACGTCGCCTAACGGCGACTAAACCTCCTTCTCAACACCACCCTACTGGGTGTTACAGTGAATTACCCGGAAACGGACGACACGTTTGGATTCCTCTAGTTTTTCTGAATCCGATGATATCAAAAAACCCTTCACGTCGTCACTTTTTAAAAAAAACGGCGCATAACTTTTTATGACGTGGATCAATCCGAAAACGGACGGCACTGGCCACAAAGAGAAAAAAGTTAAAGTTACATTTAACCGCTTTTCTTTGGAGTCTCGAGTCGAACCAACTAACTGTAGTCAACGTCGCTTAACTTGCCAGATCGGACGGTCGGCGCGTTCGCTTTTATCCACGCGCCACTGAAGAGGCGCCGCTCTGTGAAGAGGAAAGCGAGCAGCCGACGTTTCACGGGTTTTGCCGACCGCCTCCCCCTTCTCTCTCTTCGAATATGGCTTGAAATTCAGTTTTTTTGATCCAGAAGACGTCAAATTTGATATTTTTGAAAAAAAGAAAAGTTCGGGCATCATTAAGAGAAAATTTCTGATCTTTTGGTCTAAATTCGAAGAAAATCGGTCCAGTAGGAAAGGCGTTAGGATCGGCGACAGACAAACAAACATACAGCCGTTTGCGTTTGTTAATAGTAAAGATCTCGACTATAACAAAGTTATTTACAACCTCCGTATACTGGCTGTCTATGTTCTTATCAAAACAAAAAACCAAAAAACTTTTCCAGCCTGACGGGAACGAACTCACTACCCCATGGGTGAGTGTCATCTGCGTAGACCGCTACACCAAATACGCGCGGTCTGGGCGCTCTCGAGAACGCAGTCAAGAAACACCGAGTCAGTAGTTTTGAGTTTCTACCACCCTGTCGGGACACACCTTCTCTGCACGCTTTCTACTGTTAAAATCGGCATCGTCTCCAGAAGACGTCAAATGTTATATTTTTGAAAAAAGAAAAGTTCGGGCATCATTAAGAGAAAATTTCTGATCTTTTGGTCTAAATTCGAAGAAAATCGGTCCAGTAGGAAAGGCGGTAGGATCGGCGACAGACACACAAACATACAGCCGTTTGCGTTTGTTAATAGTAAAGATACATGACTTCGACCTGGTTTATTGTATGATCTCCTACCGCTCTATGGATATGAGATCATTCAGTGAATCCAAAAAACTGAAATTGACGCTGAAAACTGAAGATGCATCCCTAAATGCTGGTAATTTTGAATGGAACAGACGTTATAATCTTCTTTTTTTTTTAATATGTTCGAAAAAATAAAGAACTGGTAGGTACCACTCGAAATCTAAGAATTGAAAAATACTGCAACGTTATAACGTAGAGATTTTGAAAGTGTTAAATATCGCAAAAACAATCGAGAAAAAATACAATGGTACTAATTTTCACAGTAAGAAACAGTACAATTTACTTGGAAGTTTTACAAAAGTCACTGTTTCACGAACACAATACTTCATGCCAAACTACAATTCTTCAATAGGCAAATTGCGGTAATTTTTTCGGTTTTCATAAGAATACTATCATAGTAACTAATTATACTCAAAATAAAATATACCATTTATCGAATTTTCGTGATGTTTGAAGAAAAAAAAACTTATGAAACATGATTTTTCACCTAGAATGCTTATAAAATAACCAAAACTCTCCGATGTTTTTCTAAAGTTTCAGCACAATCGGACCAATTTAGAACAAGTTATGGTCAAAACCAAAAACTTTATAACTATTTGAGCGGTACAGTATGCTGTTCACACTTCCCTCCAAATACGTTTTTTTATAAATTGAACGTGTCTAAAAGCTCATTGTTCACCTTGACAACAGCAAAATATTTTCACTCATAACAGAAACTCTGTTGTGGCGATGAACTTTATAATGTGTGAATGTGCAAAACATGTAAGTTTCACAGGGTCAAGTAACAGTAATATTTTTCTGCATGCTGATCGTGGTATCATTGTTTTGAATAGCACATATCGGAAGCATAATATGTTTCAAAAATATGAGAAATCCCTGTTGTATTCACCTCTTACAACCCAGTAGTTGTAATTTACAGACTTGTCACGGGCCGAGCCGAAATCAGGAAAAATTTTGTCCCGGCCCGGCCCGCCGGGCCAAACTCAGGAAAAATCTCGGCCCGGCCTGGCTCTTTTGAAACATTTTAAGTTTTTGATTTTTTTTTGGAAATTTTTTGAAATTTTAGGAATAATGTGAATATGTATGATAATTTAAGCATTTTTACTCTATTTTTTTCGAAAAATTTCAAATAAAATTTGGTAAAAACGGGTTCCCATTTTTTAAAATCAGGAAAAATTTTGGCCCGGCCCGGCCCGCCGGGCCAAACTCAAACTCGCTAAATACACTCTCTTTTTACAAAGACAAGACTCAGCGTAACAATTGAAAATCTTCCAAAATTCTTATGTTTCAGTATATTAACAAACAGTAAAGTTATTTATGTTTGTTGATCAGTAGGTGTTATAAGAAAATGGAACTGAACAGTATTTCAAAGCCAGGACTGGAGTTCTATTTTGTATCATTTTTTACAGGTCTATTTCTCCCAGTTTCAAAAAGGGAATACCTGGAAATTGATTTTTGCTGTATTATTCAATTAACAGTGCAATCAGAACTAATCTCAATTAGAGATGTCAGACATATTGAAACTAGAATCCACAATTTGAAAGAACCGGAAATTTCAATCTTATAATTAGCAAAAAATGGTGATCTCGGGCGGGATCGAACCGCCGACCTTCTGTGTGTTAGACAGATGTGATAACACAGGTAAAGCGCGATGGATCCATTGTGGGTCCATATGCGTCCATATCGAATATGGATCCACATAGGATCCCTAATGGGTCCACATTTAAAACGCGGATCGCGCGCGGATGGAATAAGGATGGGGAGGATGGCGGTCGCCCTCGAGTTTCCGTGGATGGATCCATATGGATCCATAATGGATCCATCTGACACGCGTGGATCTGTATGGATCCATAATGGATCCATCTGACATACCCACAGCATCCGCGCGATCCGCGTTTCATCCATAATGGATCCATCGCGCTTTACCTGTGAACCACTACACCACGAGACCGCTGACGATGGCCGGTCTCCATTGCATACTTGTTATCGCTGCCCTCTTTCTCTCTCCTTGCCGTCTCCGCCGGTAATCTAATTGCCATTGTGTGCGCTGTACTCTCGGCCTGCCACAGGTAGTTGGCGTGCGGACCGCATGCGGATTCAGTCCCATTTTTCGTCCACATAGAGTCCGCAGCGGAAATTTGGTCCGCTGCGGACTGTATATGGACGCAGCATGGACTTCGGGAAAAGAGGTGGAAGTGGGTGGCAGGCGTCCGCGCGCGGACCGTATATGGGCGCGCTGGCCGCGGCCGCGGCATGCAGTAGCTCTTCCGAAGCTCTCGGACTTCTCTCGGATAATGATAATTTTTTTATCATTTGCGGAGTTTTTACGTTTCTTTCTCTATTTTTCGAAAGTTTCGCTTTACTTTATGTTTTTCTCTATTGAAATTTCTCCTTATTAATTTTTTTCGTGAAAAATTCTTGCATTTTACTGTGAATGATCAAACAATAATTGTGTTTTCAGTCAGTCCGTTGGCCCCAAAAAGAGAAGAAGCGGCGATAGTTGAAATGGAACCAATTCATCGATTTCCTCAAAGGTTTGTGATAATATTCAGCATTTTATATTCAAAATAAGTTTTTTCAGTTAGGAAATTAGATAAAATTGGCCAGAACTATTTTCACAAGCACGACATATGTTTTCGTCTGGAAGGAAGAAACCATTTTCGAAAGTAAGTTAGCTGAATAATTATGTTTTATTCAGCAAGTAATTTATTTTTTTCAGAAATACAAAGGGAAAGACGGAAATCAACGACTGAAAACTGCTTCTACGACAACTGGATTTCGATGGATTTGAAGGACAGGGCTGGTGGACAAATTTGTAATTTCTAAGTAATTTGTTGTGTCTTCCTTCTTATTTTTGTAATTTTTAATGTTCCTTTTATCTTTCTTTTAATAAAATAGTAATTTTATCTCTATTCTTCTTTGTTAAATGACGATCACAACCGGAAAACAAAGTAGGGAGAGGGCTGGCGGTGCGAGCGACTACGTCCGCGCGCGGACTCAAAACGGACCGTATACGGACCACATACAATCCTCTGCGAATTCGTGCTGAGTCCACGCGCGGCCCATATATCGCCCATATTGCGTCCGTGGCGGACGGCCTGTGGCTTAGTATAGTGGTTAGTACTCCACGTTGTGGCCGTGGCGACGCTGGTTCGATTCCAGCAGCAGGCAACTCTTTTTTTTCAGATTCTTCATAAAGATGATTTGAATGCGGTCATTAATTGAATTGAAAAGAAAAACGGCATGAGTAAATATTCTTGCAAAGTTCAGATACGACAAGTACAAATCACAAAAGAACATACAACACCTGAAACAGAACATTTTTACTCAAAAGATTACTGCTTCACGGAAAGTTGAATTGGAGGAACGATAAGATCAACATGCTATCAATACGCAATATATCTTGGACGCGATTCATTTTTTAACAATGTTGGGAATCAGTTTTTAAAAATATAGGCTTTCGGTAAAAATATCCGATAAAAACCAAGTCCATGGTATTTTGAAACAACCACATTTTGAAACTAGCGAAAAGGAAGACAATTACTGATGAATGAGGAATTTTTTTTTGCGATCCACATAAAATTGACAATGCCAATGTTGTGTCTCGTTTTCCAAATGTTCTCTGGCCCGTAATTCAGAATATAGCTTGATATCATTATCACTTCAATTTTCAATTTTTTTAAAAGTATTTTTCCATTTTTCTGAAAAATTTTTTGTACTGTTTCAGAAAACTGTAGTGATACGTTAAGTTGAAGCCTAGTGGTGATACGCTAAGTTGATGAAACACTTTATACCCTAAAACTAAATTGTTGAACATTGTTTTCAATAAATAGCATAATTGGGTTGGACGTATTAATAAATTGTTCAAAAATGTTTGTTTCATATAGTTTTCAAACAGAAATAATTTCACATTTGACTAATTTGCTTTTTTACATCAATTGTTGACTTTATTATTTCAAATTAATTTTTCATGAATCGATAAAGATGTATTTGCAAGTTAGTTTCAATATGTTGGAGGCTGTCCACACGATGAGTCCAGGGCTATCTGTGCAGCCACGCTCTATTGACAAGAATGCTACATTTTCTGCGTTATGGTGAATATTCGAACTTATGTGCATACTATACCGGATATATCAATTCGAATGTTCACCGTGACGCAAAAAATGAATCATCCTTGTCAATAGAGCGCGACTGCATTGGTAGCCCTGACCTCATCGTGTGCCCACTACTCTGACGACTACATTGTTTTAAACTTCTCGTTATTTTGGTTTCAAGCATAGTTGTCAAGGCCCGGGCCGGCCCGGCAAGGCCCGGCAAGGCCCGGCAAGGCCCGAAGGCCCGGGCCGGGCCGGTAGAAAATTTTCAAGGCCCGGCCCGGCCCGAAGGCCCGGCTTCAAAAAACGACCCTTTTTTTTTCCAATTTTTTTTTCGAATTTTTTTCAATTTTTCATCGGAAATGTGACCATTTTTGACTATTTTTCAGAATTTCTTCTAATTCTGACTGATAGTCGAAAATGTGACTTTTTCGCGAAAAAATTCAAAAAAATTCAAAAAATTTGAAAAAATTTGAAAATTTGACTTTCGCGCCAATTTGCCCGGGCCGGGCCTTGACAACTATGGTTTCAAGTAAACCTTTTTCAGAAGTCAAGCACGATTGCCCTAATACTTAAGCGGATTTTTCTTCTCACCACTTCTTCCCTGTATTTCATTACATTCCAACTTCAAGCAGTTGTTTCAGTCCTTCACTCTATTTTAACAGCTGTTCTTGAACATTTTTCAAATTTATTACATTTGCAATGAAGTAGGATTGATGGGAGTTGTGGAACTAAATACGTGTTCACAACCCAATTTTTCACAAAACATTGAAACAAGAAATTTATCATTTGCTGATCTCTGTGGAAATACTTTTACTGATACAAAGAGGGTGAAAATAGACTCAAAAAACTTGTAGCATAATAGTTTCTCGGATTAGAAAAATAATACATTTTGCAATTTGGAAATAAAACATGAATCGGAAGACTGATGTGCAAACATCGCTTATATCAAATGGTTTCTAAATTATGACTACAACTTGTTCTCCGTTTCATAATATTTCCAAATTTTTACAATTCGATTGGATATAATTCCATCTGATGGTTTTTTAGTATTTTTTGTTGTGGTGAAGCTTGATAACAGTTTAAAAGGAGAATACAACGACACATTGCATTTTTGAATGTTTTTTAATGAACAACCAGATTAAACTGTGACTTATTAATAAAACTGACCAGAAAAATCCTATAAAAATATTTTGAAACCTAAAATATGATTCAAAGATGTTTCAATTTAACTTGATATCAGTTTTTATCTCGCCAAACTCAAAAAACCTGTTCTAATCCGTGAAATCGCAGCCATCGACAAGATTGCTGCTAAAGGAATGTGCTTCTGGGATTACGGTAACGCGTTCCTTTTGGAGTGCCATAGAGTTGCTTAGAAAAGATGCTCAGGATGATAAGTCCTTCACCCCCTCTCTTTATCCTTCACCCCCTCTCTTTAAATCACGTAAGTATGACTTGCCGATTTGGAGTGGGCGGAGCTTCAAAAAATGTCGACAAAAATGTCCACAATTTTGTCCGCACTCATTTTTCTTAATAACTTTCTTTGTTCTCAACTTTTACGAAAATTTCTTTTTTGAGGTGATACAAAAACTTGGGGCGCCAGTGGCGACCGCCAGGGGTTAGGTTTGGGGCATTTGGAGGAAAGTTGTGAGCTAAATAGTAAGATCAACTTTTTTCGCTCAAAAAAATGGCTTGAGAAATTCACGATTTCCGCCGTTTTCTATTTCGTACGGCTCCAGCTTTGAACATTTCTGTGGGATTTTCTGGACTCAAGATTTCTAAAAATCTGGCTATCGAGACATGTAAAATGTAAAATTATTTGGATACCTGGGAAAATAAGATTTACAGCCATAAAAGTGTGAGCTCAACTTTTTTTCTCGAATTTTTCACTTTCCTCACGATATCTCCAGTTGTACTGAACCGAGAATTTTGGAATTTGGTACAATTATGTAACTTGGCATGGGGAAGATGGCTAAAAAATCAGATTTTAAATTGGATCTGTTAGCTTCGAGTTACACTCAAATAACCTCAAAAATGAGCAAATGTAAAAATGACGTAAAAATGACGTGACGGATTTTTTAAGAATTTTTTATTCTTAATTTTTAATAAATCATTTCTTGATTTATTTTTTTCATTTCTTAATTTATTTATGCAGAATGGTCCGTTAATCTAAAGCGCGAGCAGATAATCGAAAGGATAGTTTAAAAATCAAGAAAAAATAGTTGACACGGGAAAGCTCCGCCCATCAAAATAATCTGTCGGATTTACTGAGATTTTTGGATCCGAAATTTTTGGATCCGAAAAAAAGTATATCCGTAGACGTAGAAAAATATCTCTATCGAACCATGTGAAATTAAAGGCACCTTTAGTTGGTAAAACTTTCAGTAAACCGAATTTTGTGGTTTTCGGTTAAGATGGATTTATTCCCTTTCCTGGCCTGGGAACTGGTAGAGGGCGGGGGTGAGAGTCGGTGCGGTTATGGTTCGAAAATTCACTGTTTTTTCAGTTTTATTTTGTATGAGTGAAAATTTCTACAATATTGTTGTTAAAAGAGTCGAATAAAAATGTCAAAAATGATGGCCCGTTGTATGAAATTTCTAAACGATTGTGAGAGGATACAGTGCGCGAAATATCTTTAGGACCCTCCTCAAATTTGGAGGTTCTGGAAAACCCAAAAGAGATATCAAAAATCTGTGAATGCCAATCGATTCCAAATCCACGAACCCCCGGACACAAATTTTCCCCGGACTCAAGATCCCCCGGACACAAATTTTCATGAACCTACTACTATTCTGAAACGTTATCGGTGATTTGAGTCATTTATTTGTGAACCTATTGCAAAAAAGATTACGGAAAAAATACCGACTTTGAGCGGAGTTACTTGCAATTGAATACAAACAGCTGTTTTTTTCACGTTTTCAGTAGTAAATGGACTCATTTTGAATTGATGGCATGTAACTCCGCACAAAGCCGGTATTTTTCCAAAATCTTTTTTTGCAATAGGTTAACAAATAACTAATTTCTGAATTTATTACTTGCTAAGCACCGCGCACGAGGTGCAGCCGAGTACTGCGGAGCCCGCCGGGAGGCGGGGGACGCTAGTCAAATATCTAAATTGCATGGGGTAAAGCTGTCAGAAATATTTTGAAAACATGTATTTTGCTCAGCGGAATTTTCTCAATGAGTTTCGGACTGTTCCGCTGAGTCTGTACTTCTGGAAACCTGAAGATTTGAGATTGACGGATCAGACAGCGTGCAAGATAATTGATGAGCTGAAGGAGACTAAGGATATCACCGAACTTTATTCCTTCAAAAAATAATATTTTCAGTTCCAGAGTACGTGAAACAGCAGTATTTGGTCTAGTTTTGGAATAAATGGCTAAAGCTAGTTGAACTTATCTTTTTTCAACGTTTTCCGGTTTCGTGTAAATTTTTTACTTCAAACGGTGTATTCATTTATTAGTTTGTCAGGCGACCGCTCAATTAACGCACCGTGAATTTTCCGATTCACATTGAAAAATGTTTTTTCAAAATCATCAAATTTCTCGTCAGGTTTTGCAATAAACATTTCTTACTGATTCACGAAGTACCCAATTTTAAAGTTGTCTTTAGTGGGGTACATAAAATCTCATTTAGAAAATTCATATATTTAAAAATACTCGGATAAAAGAAACCCAAGAAAAGAAGAGTGATGAAGATAATTAAATGACGAATCCGCGAACATTTTTCTAAATATTCAAAATAAGCCGCATGATGTCCAGATACTAGTCAAAGTTAAAGTCAACCTATTTGATAAAAATTAATCATGCAGTAGATATTGAGTCTTTTTTTCAGATGGTATGTATATGTACTCTCCCAAAAGTTTTTGATTTTTTACTGCTGCTGAATTATTTTTTAGTCTATAGTTTTCCGTATCGTTGTTACGCTTGATCCATTCTTTGCTGAGTTTTTGGAAAGTCTTCAGGGAAAAACTTTTATAGCAAGAAACTATCAATCAGTTACATGTTTACTGTTTATATAGATCTTGAAACTGCGAGTTTCTATGCAAAAATTTATTTCACGTGACAGGTGACCCGATGATTAGATTGGATGAAATGAATCCTAGAAGCTTTGTAAAATTAAATAAGGGAATGCTCAACAATTTGAAGATTTCAGTTCACGTATAGTGAATGACTTTATTAATAGGAAAAAATTCCTGGAGACGATCACAAATCCTTTTCCGATGTTTCAAAAATAGCATAAAATACAAATTTTCAAGTATTGTTTGATTATAAATAAAAGTATGCGTATAAAAATGAAACATTGTCATAATTTACTGTTATTTTTCTGTTTCACGTTTTACATGAATCAACTTCCAGTTTTCTTCCAACTAGTGCCAATAATTTACAAAGCACCAGAATGGTTTTATGTAATTGTTCGAGTCTCAAAAAATAACCAATTTTCGTTTGAGTAAGGTGGAATACGCTTCATGTATATTAAAAAACTGGTACTTCTCAAATTAAAGTTAGTTGTGAAGCTCGGATTATGAACTTGTTTTACTTTGTAATTAAACATGCCACCTATAGATAATAATGATGATAAATAAAACATTGAATGGCGCAGGACATAAAATAAAATTTGATAACAGAATATTATATTAACAATTTTGCATCTGACTTTTTGAATCGTTACATATCACCCTTATCAAATACTCCCTGTTTTTCAAATACGATGTAACTAACATGTTTGCTGTGCTGATAATTTAGCAGTCTCATAATAAAAAACACGTTTGAATTTAAATAGTGGCACCTGAGCATCATCAGGTAAGCTTCTGATAAATCTGAACTTACTGGATTGACAAGATGTTTTACTGAACACGATAAACAAATACTAATTTACGTTGATTTTCGGTTAATGTTTCGTACTCATCAATCAAAGTTCTGAAATTACCATTTCAAACAAATTGTATTTTTGAAACGTAAAAAAATATGTTGAAATCATGTTGCATAATTAAAAGCACACTTTTTTGTACCAACAAACTAAATAATGAAGAATTCCGTTAATCATTTTTAAATGTAATTTTCTGTTTTAAGAAGTTGATGAAACGTTTGTTATTTCAAGATGTCTAATTTTTCAATCCAAATTTTTCAAGCAATGGTTTTCAGAGTTTTTTTCAGACTTTATTAGAACGCACGTCGATTCTAGCACAAGCATCAATATTTCTTTTTCAATTTTATTACAGTATTAGCGAAACAGCATCTACTAGAAATTTGGGAAACCAAATTGAAGCTCAGGGCAGAAATATCTGCTTTTCATTATGATTTTTGAGTTAGTAACACCGAAAAGTGTTCCATTAAAATATACTTAGAACTCACAACCAGTCGTCGAAAAACCAGATTCCCATTAAACCACAAAACCATGGTTGCTAACATTTTTCAGATAATGGAAACAGAAAACATTTGCCCTTTTTTGCTGCATTTACTGCACTTTTTTCAAACATTTTTTTTGTGTAATGTTTATTATTCATTCTTACGACCACTCCAATGAACACCACAATCTGAAACTTGAATGTTTTTTTTTACATGCACGGGTAAATTGGCTATTACAATAATTATGGTAATGCCGTTTCATGGGACTGATGAAACCTATAGTGTCCGGAAGAGCTTCAGTATGTCTTGAGCAAGCGTCTGTAAAGTTTATTGGTGTCGAAATCGCATTGATCTTGACATTGTATCTCATTCTTTCCATTACTTTGTATTTGGAACACTTCCGTTTGTTTCAGTACCAGTCGGTTCACGTCGCCTAACGGCGACTAAACCTCCTTCTCAACACCACCCTTCTAGGTGTTACAGTAAATCGTAATTATTCCGAAAACGGACGACACGTTCGGAATACCCCGTTTTTTCTGACTCTGACGATGACAAAAAATCTTTCAAATCGCCTCTGTGGATCAATCCGGAAACGGACGACACGTTTCGAATCCTTTTTTTTCTATATCTGAATATAAGAAAAAATATTTCACGTCCCAACATGGGTTTGATTTAGCGCTCGAAATGGGGCGTCCCAGATTTTTCCGGTCATTTTTGAAAACTATCAATTTTTGTCGGGGAGTAGTCAAACTTTCACAGAGCCTGAAGACATAGCTGGGGACGCGATTTCCAAAGTTTCAAGAATTTCGGTTCATTTTTAACCGTTTTATGACAATCGGGGACGCGCGGGACGGGGACGCGGGACGTCCCACCGAGTCCCATTTAAAGCCCTAGTTTTATTCATCTGACTACAGTCAACGTTGCCGAATTTGACAGATCGGGATCCTAAACGCATCGAAATTCGCCATTTGAAACTTAGCTTTGAAGTATAGCCCCTCGCAATATGAACAAATTTGATCCATCCTTCTGGTGTAGCGATAGCTCTTTTCTTCTCGCCGTTACATCATTGGGCTTTTCTGATCGTCTGATAGCTGCTCGGGAAGCTACTGAAGCTCTTCTAGATTATCTTCGGACTTTTTTCACTGCTGTTTCCAATTTTTTGGCGTTGGTTCTGTTGCTTTTCGACTTCTCAGTGTCAGACTGTAGAGATAGTCGGAGTGCTGTATCAGTTGCCATGATTTTCAATCTCAATTTTGTGTCATCCTGACTCTCAGCTTTGTTCGGCTACCATACGATTTGAATCAGCAGCTTTATTTCCTGAAGTCATCAAAAGTTGATCTCTCTTTCTCTCTAAAGCGAGGTTATGCGTTTTTCTTATCTCGTTTTCGTGTTCATCATCTCGTCCTCAATCCCTTCCATTCCGTCAAGCTCTACGATCATATGTGAACCGAGCCAAGGCTGTCAAAAAGGCCGGTGGGCGATTTTATATCTCAGTTCCCAGCCATGGAAAATTTTCGCTTCTTCAGGCGGCCTTGAAGAGAACCAAAAGATTAGTGGATATTCAAATATAGGGTGATAGGTCAGCAACATTTGCCATGGATTCTGGACAATCTCAAGTCCGGATAGCAGTGCCCGACGTCTTCTTTTCGTCGTTTTTCTTCATCAACTCCTGTGTCATGCGTTGAATGTCCCATCAACTCCTCCGAGCTTCAATCTCTCATCTGATTCTGAGCGATGGAGCATGAAGGGAAAAAGGAAAATGATAATTATCGGCAGTTCAAAAGAATGTGCTTTACGTGGGCCCAATGTCTGGACTTCATGCAACTTCTGCTTTTCACTGTATTTTACACGAAAAAAAGTAGGCGGAGCTAAAACCGTGGTAAGAGGAAGAAGTAAATGCTGGAAAGAATGGCTAATAAAACTTTAAAAAAATGTAAACCCATATCCACAATGAATTCATCCCCTTTTAGCTGTCCCCAGAAAACTGCCCGTATTTGTATGATTTGATCAATCTGGAGAAAAACGACACGGATGGAATCATCAACTTTTTTGAATCTTATGATACCAAAGCATCTTTCACGTCTTCGCTTTTTAGAACGCGGACCGTACTTTTCCTTATTGGAAACAGACGACACGTTCGGAAATCTCTTTTTTCCGAATTTATCAACAAAAAAAAATTAAAAATCTTTCTTCGCCCCCGGGATCGAACTAAAAACTAACTGTAGTCAATGACGCATAACTTGCCAGATCGGACGCGTCGACACGCCGCCTTCAACCACGCAGCCCACGGAAAATGCAAGCCGAAGAAAGGAAAGAAATGACGACGCTTAGGCCGACAGTTTCACGCATCTTTTTCCGTTTTTCATTCCCCTATGCTTTATCAGTGTTTTTGGCTCAGAAGGCGTCATTTTGAGAATTTTGAAAAAAGAAAAAGACGGGCATCATGCGGGGGAAATTCCTGATCTTTTGGTCCAACTTTGAAGAAAATCGGTTCAGTAGGAAGGGCGGTAGGATCGGCGACACACACACAAACATACAGAATCTGGTGTTTGTTAATAGTAAAGATTCTCATTTTTTATTATTATCTTGCTCCATTCAAGGAATAGGCTAGAAAACGTTTCTACAGTTTCGCATACTTTATGAAACTGCTTAGATTTGTGATTGCCCTAATGAGTAGTTATTTAACTTGGTAGTAAATGAAATGGAAGTGAATTTGGATCAAGAATGCATTGAAATCTGTTTTCTTCTCAGGTTTTGACAAATTTAGTTCAAATCTGTAATCAAAACTGTTAAAACCGGGTCATTCAGGAAATGTCTATTTCTTTTCATTGCGCTTCCCAGTTTGATGAAACGTTTCAATTTTGAACTGAAGTGAACCAGATTGATGGAATTCTTCGATGTTTCACTGCTTCATTTAAACTGATACCACTTTTATGAAATTTTATCTCAATACATTTCATTCGTTTTTCTAGAAACAAATTTTTAAACACAAAACAGTTTTTTAAACAATTCCAACATCATTCTGTCGAAATTTTTTAAAAGGCACATAGCAGCGTGGATTATTTCCCGCGCATTGGCATGAGAAGTTTAGGGCATTTGCATAAACTGGTTTTTCTTTCTATTAACATAATTAATGTTGCACATCATCAATAATACGAGGAAATGTTTTTAAATGACAATGGTATCCACTGGAACGACCAAAATGAAAAAAAAAACGGAATAACTTGAAAAAAACTACTTCCAACAACTTTTAACACCAATTTTCGGTCATGGTGCAATTTTTACGAGCACAGATTTATTTTTTCGATTCTCAAAAATCACTCGAAATTCATCAAATTTTTTATGAGGAACCATTTTTTGACATAATTGTAAGCGCACTTTTCACAAATTGAATTTCGGGAAATTCTGAAATTTGTGAAAAAAAAATAAATAAATAAACTTCCGCCGATAAATACGCAAACACTTCACGCGCAAATGCTGACCTCGGTCGGGTCGGTGGTTGGTCGGCGGTCGGACCGAACCTGACTGGACCGAATGGAAGCCTTATTCGAGAGACTGGTAGTTGTTTATGCAAAAGAAATATAAAATAGCATAATGAAACAGTATTTTTCTAGAGTTTTGGTGTAAACTCCTATGTTTTCAGAGTCTATGTTTTCAGTGTTTATATATTGTTTACAGCTCAGCAAAGACTTGAATATCACATAGTACAACAATAAATAACTTGTAAGAAACTATCAATAAATAACTTGTAAGAAACTGACAGATTTTTTCTGGGTAATTCAATTACAATTTTATTAGCGGAATTTCCCTTGATTTCCATTTTTGGACATTTTCATACCAGAAACTTGAAAAACAGATATTTTGCTATTCAATATTTGTACACTTACACACTGGAAATTTCGAAATCGAGAAATTGAAATACTTTTAATTATTAAATTATAATGACTTATCTATCTCAACGCGTTTGTACCATTTAGTTTTCACTTATTTTTTGCAAAATATTTCTGTTTCAAGTTGCTATTATTTTTCATTATTTTGAAATGTACACAATCCGGATCTGCTGCTTTGCCGCAGTGCGTGATATAATGCGTATGCAGTAATCCCATTACGAAAAGTGCCTAATTGTCTCGTATCTATTCCTTATCATTCATCATCCTAGTGATATAGCAGTACTATTCCACAATACTCAACAAAATATCGATTTTGAAATGTTTTCCGACAAACAAGTTCCACTTTTTCAAAGTTTTTATTGTGAAACAAATTTTCAATCATTTTAGAAACGATTTTCTTCGATGCAAAAATACGAATAGGTACTGAAATTGTTTCATTAATAGCCAAATTGGTGGAAAGGAAATCCAGTACACATACTGAACTTCCACAGGTTCCTGGAATCGGAAGGTAACTCTATTATCACCAGAAAAATTATGAAAACTCAAGTCTGCGTTAAAAAAAAATGCTACCGTAATACCACATTTGTTGGTCAGAATTGTGTTTTCAGTGACAGTTGCTTTTTTGCGTGTTTGCTGTAATGTTATTCGCTGACTAATGTTTATTTCAAATCACTGTGTTCATGTTTTCGGTATTTGGAAGGAGATAAAAAAATTGATTCATGCAAAGGAAAAGAAATTAAGCGGAAAAACTGCTGAATTCGCTCGTTGATTTTTGAGCAATTGTATCACCTCTGTATTTTATTAATGTGAAAAATAACTCTATATTTCAATTTCCTGTCTACCATTTGTTTTTCACCACAGGACCATTGTGCAATTTTTGAAGAGTTCCTCTTCCGCATAATTCATATTTCAATAACAAGGCAGAGCCGGACTGACGTGAAAGTTTTCTGTTACATGATTGTGTTTTGGAGAGTATTATGAGAAGAAACCAATATTATCGCAGAATTGTGACACAATGTCAAAACATATTTTTATCTGAACAAATAGTGGAATTTAGAATCCAATAGGCCGTCACTAATCAAAAATCAGCGAAATAGTATATAATAGTCGGTTAGTTTCAGTAAAAAGTCATCAACTCCAGATTCTTCTCGTTTCTACACGAGGCCATCATAAGAGGGAGGCTGGCCGTGAGCCCCCATAGGTTATCTCTCCCCTTTTTTCTCGGTAAATCTTAATTTAGTGCGGACGATCTATTCGGGTCATGGAGAGCCCGCTTATCGGTGAAGGAGCTCAAGATATACTGGAATAATGCGGCGTAAGTGTTTTAACAAGTGTAGTTTTGAAAATAAAATTTACCAGGCTAGGCGTTGCCGCACCCCCTAGTAGGAGTACGACATCAACAACAATAGCCACGTCGTCATCGTGGACGGGGGGAGGGGGCCCCGTTAAGAATTTTTTAAAAGTTTTTTCTAAAGTTTCCTCAAGTTTCCGAAAAAAAAATTTCGACGACAACGGCGGCAACGAAATGGGAAATGGGCAAGTTTTATATTTTAAGTTTTAAATAAAATGTACTTTTACCGTTATACCATTGAAAATTATTCCGTTCCAGCTATCTGATAAACTGACAACAGAAAAAATAAATTTCAATTCAACACGTGTTTTGATAAAGATGATCGAAGAACAGACGGCGACAAAATGGGCCCAAAATTGAACTCGTGCAAGTTGAACAGCGGATGAGAGCGCAGTCTCCACTTGGCCGCAACGTAGTAGGCAATGGCAGACGAACCAAAACTGAAATGTGGAATTTAAATGAATATAAGTATCAATTAGGAATGTTATGAATAAGTGGCGACTTGCAGAATGTCAGAATAGAATGGGCCAGATAAATGTGAAAACTTCCTTTCCCAGAGACCGTAGAGAAATGATGAACAGATGAACCAACGTGTTTGTTACCGACGTTGTAAATCACAGGTGAGATCGGCATGGTAACAACCAAAAAGGGACACTAAAAAGGGACACTCAGTCTGTTTGACAAATAACTGTTGTCACTAACATCACATTATGTACCATCTGTTCGTAAAATTGGGAAATGTGTATTGATTCACGACTACTATGGAGAAATAGAAAGAAAGCACTAAAAATTAAGAAGGTGTGTTGGAATTGAAACCGACATGAAACGGAAGAATATGAAAATGTGATTAAACGTGATCAAGAACTTTTGAATCCTGAAATAACTATAACTATCACTACGATGTTAATATCAGACAATCATTCTCAGCACAACATTTAATTGAGTAGCTGAAAGAGCAAAAAAATGTCACATGGCTATGCCAAATATCTGAACACCGATGCATACTTGTTTTGGGTTCCGCAATTATATCTGTTTCAAAAACTCCATCTAAAGATTCAACCATGCGGTGTAAATGATTCTGATGGATTCCTAGCAGATGAATACTTTTCGCTAAATATTCGAACATAACATGACGAAAATGTTTTCTTGCACCCATGTTCTACATATGCAATCCAAAATAAAGCGTTTTGCGCTTCGACTGAAAACTATGAATTTGTGTAACTTTTCTGTACACCATGAAACTGAGTTTATTTGCTGTTTTTCGTTTTAAAATTGTGGCAACAGTTTCATTTGCTGATTTTCTGTAGAATGAATTGGATGTCCACAATTATTAGTCTGTGTAATTACGTTCTCAATTGCACTTGCAAGTAGTACACTGCGACAGAAACATTAGGTTAGGCGTTTTGTGCAATTTTTACGATTAAGAGTGACCGAACAGTTTCGGAATCTAAATTTACCGTACATAACTATCAAACAAGCATCAATCAAGAATTACTCTAATTTTTCAAGATAAACCTTTATTCCGAAGTTGAAAAAGCAAAAATATCTTGCTGTCATATACCGGAACTTTTTTTTACTTTTTTCGCGCTTGGCAAATATTTCGGTTTCAAACACACTGTATTATCATGAAAACTCTTCGATCAGTCTTAAAACGTACAGAACCTTGAAAAAACTTTTCAGACACCGGAGCGTAAACTTTTGGAAAATCATATGTTTCCATTAAGAGGTGAAGTGTCAAAGGTCCAAAACCCTGACTAAATTGTAGAATCCATTTTTCACATAAGCTGTATTTCTCCCAAACGCTATGTCAGAATTAGTAAAAAGTTTGCATTTGTAACCAAGATGTATTTTTCCCAATCAATACATTTAAAAATACATACGTCGGAATTAGTGAGAAATTCGGTTTTGTAACCAATGTGCATATCGTGTAGCAGTATTCCATCAGTACTGTCGAAAAATAAAGTTTCGACAAGGATTTTCAAAAAAAAATTTTGCGGGCTGAAACATGCAAGCGCATGAAGTTGTGGGCCAAGCTTAAACTGCAAGCGGCGCAATTCTTAATTAAAAAAGACAACTGGAATTAGAACCGCGCCGCTTATTTAAGCTTGCAGTTTAAGCTCCGCCCGCAACTTTATGCGCTTGCATGTTCCAGCCCATCATGACACAGAATATTTTTTGCATTGGGTGTCCACAGTTCCTAAGTCATTCTCAATTGCACTTCCTAGTAGTACACTGCGACAGAAACATTAGGTTAGGCGTTTTGTGCAATTTTGTCACGATTAAGAGTGATCGAACAGTTTTGAAATCTAAAATTACCGTACATACCTATTCACTTTTACGAAGGCAAGCATTAGACTAATTTTTCGTGGTGAACCTTTCTTCAGAAGGTGAAAAAGCAAAAATATCTTCATGACTCTGGCATATACCTGAAAACTCGTTCAAACTTTTTCCCTGCTTCGCAATCATTTCAGTTTCAAAAATATTGTATTTTTATGAATACTCTTTTATCAGTATTGGATTCTCCAATTGCTGTGTCAGAACATTAAAAAAAACTTTTCAGACCCCGAAGCTTACACTCCTGGAAAGCCAGAATGTTCCTTTAAGAGGTGTCAGATGTCAAAAACACTGACTACATAGAACTCGTGTTTCACATAATAGCACAGCACGCTTCTTACAACTGCGCTCCACCGAAACCTAAGAAAATTGTGTGCGAAATTGAGAGACTCAGAGAAAAAGAGACATTTTTCAAGGGCATTTCGGTGGAGGGCAGTTGTAAGAACTGTGCCGAGCTAATAAGCTGAACCTTATTTTTCCAATCAATAGATTTTTGGGAGATTAATGGGAATCAGTGAAAATGTTTCCTTTGTAACCAATGTGCCCATCGTGTAACAGAATTCCAATTGTCGTTTTCATTTTGAAATTACTTTCGGTTTCATTTACCAATCTCCCGTCGGATATGTTAGCAACCCACAATTCCGAATAGGTAATTTAAATAAAACTTAGAAGTACAATTTGTCAGATATTAAAATTCGTCAATGTCCCTTTTTTTCTTGATGCGAGAGACCCAACTCACTATTTTTGACCAGTACGACCAGGAAAACTAGAAATAAAAATGATAGTGGTTAAGCTGCATAATTTTATCATTCCCTCATGTATTCTAACGACCGACTGATGAAAATGAATATCGCGAAAATTGTCTTACAATTGTGTTTGTGAATACATTTTTTCTAAAACAGTTACCAGATTTGTACTGTTTCGAAAGAATGTTAAGGTCCTCATCTTGCCGTAATCAAACAGTGCACGGTTTGCATTCTTATTTAACAAGTTCCATAAATCAACTAAACGGTTTTCTCAGCAAGACAATAATCTAGGTGTCCCTAACTAAGTATATCAAACAAACTTTTTTGGATTTCGAAAGACTTTCTGAAGAAATCGATTCTCAGGTTTGTGTATTTACCTAATAATTTTGTGAATTGTAGTTCCTCATAATTGTTTATTTTGATTTCAACAATAATCTTCATCACGGTTTCAACAACATCGTGTTTTATTCGGAAGCGTGTCTGATGGGTTAAAATTGCAACTTGCACGCATCCTCTCGCAATACGGTACGATTTCTCCTTTTAGATTTTTTTTTTTGAAATATCAGTAGTTTTTTGTAGTTTTTATCAAATATTCAATTAAAACTGAATGAAAATTGTGGTGAAAATGGCAATTACATCAATTTCGTAGGCGAATAAAAAAACTGAGATATCTTCGTATATACAATTTATCGATCGATGGAATACAGCAAATTAAATGAGCTGATAAGAAAACAGTATAATTTTAAAAGTTTTGTAGAGACTATCGATTATTTCAAGGCAAGTTTGTTTTTGGGATGGAATGTTTCCCATTGTTCGGATGTTAATGTTTCGATCATTTTCTATTTTTGAACAATCTACTGTTTCAATATCGTATTAAAAGTTTTCACAAATGACAGGTTGATAGTCCTGTTGAGGGTTTCAAAATTTATATAATTTTTTGTAGTTTTGAGTCTTGGAAGCAGTTATCTCAAAATTAAAAATTGCTAGGGTTTTGTTTATTTTTCTGTAAGTGAACCGGTATGTGCTAGAAATCAGAAAAAAACAGTTTCTTTTTTTTAAACAGTTTCTTTTTTTTTTGAAACATTTGCAATTACAACATTTCTGGGTCATTATGATGTTCCTGAGCGAATTTTAATGCTGGTTAGAGAAGTCAACGTTGATTACACCGCCATCAGAAAAATCTGCAATGTCTATTTCAGCATTGTTAAGCCTGGAGTAGTCAGATAAAAACAGATGAAATAATTTTTTTTAATGTCGTAAAATTGTTCTGACTGTTTCAAAACCTGGAGATATTTTTTTTTTTCTACAAGGTTCCCATTATTGAAGGACTTATTGTTTTATTCTGCAAAACAGCAGTGCAAGGGGTCAACATTAAATGATCACTTGTTTGATACCACTCGAATCAAATTAGAAATGTTTTATATTTGGGTTCTTATAACTGAACAAATTCAATGTAAATTCAAAAATAAAATCAACGAAACAGAGAACTATTGTTTTGAAAATAGCAGTTGGTTTTGTAATAATACCGTAAAAATGATTCATTCGTGGTTTGAAAATTTTACACCTATCAATTAGGTTCTAAAAAAAGTTTCAATGTTGCACTGTCTCCCAGACTCCGAGTAAGAACTGCAAGGAAATTTTTGATCTACCCTCATGACACGAAAAATTTGAGAAATTAGCAGGTCTAAAACGTTATTACTTTAATTTTTAGCGTAAAGCTCAAGATCGGAAGTAAGAAAATTTCATTTTTGGAATTATTCTAACTGCATTATCTACCTATTCAATGTAAAAAATCCTGGTTTCAGATATTATTCCAGGTCGAAAAGGCGATTTTTCATATTTCATTTTGTTAAAATCTATCAGCGCTTTTATTTCTCAACATTAGCAAACAAATCATAGCTTAAAACATGCGCCAGAAGTTTTTGCACATTTCTGACGGATGGGACCAAATTTGGCTCAGTAGTTTTTGGGAAAATAACAAAAAACCACACAATTTTCGGAATTTGATCGCTTTCTCGAAAAGTACTGAGCCAAATTTGGTCCCATCCGTCAGAAATGTGCAAAAACTTCTGGCGCATGTTTTAAGCTATGATTTGTTTGCTAATGTTGAGAAATAAAAGCGCTGATAGATTTTAACGAAATCAAATATGAAAAATCGCCATTGCGTCTTGAAATAATATCTGAAACCAGGATTTTTTGCATTGAATAGGTAGATAATGCAGTTAGAATAATTCCAAAAATGAAATTTTCTTACTTCCGATCTTGAGCTTTACGCTAAAAATTAAAGTAATAACGTTTTTGACCTGCTAATTTCTCAAATTTTTCGTGTCATGAGGGTAGATCAAAAATTTCCTTGCAGTTCTTACTCGGAGTCTGGGAGACTGTGTGTTGTCAAAAAAATTGACTCGAAAGTATCAGGTGCCAAATTCTTGAGTCGCCTGAAAGTGGACACTTTGAGGACTTCCCTTGTTAGAATCAATAAGTCAGAAAGTTAGACGTGACAACGGTGTCACGCTAGCTTCTGGTAAACAAACAATGAGCGAAAAACGAAGAAAATCAATAAACACAAGTTTTTGGAATCAACTACTAATTTATTGATTCAAATTTATGCAATTGTCACACGACAATTGCTACACAAAAAGGTTGGGAAATGAATAAAGCCTAATCCCTACTAGACAAATAAAACGATAGAAAACAGGTGACAAAAACCACCCAAAAAGTATAAACGGGCGAAACTTGACTGAAAGGGTAAAAATCACCTAACTCTAGGTGACCCCAAGCTCAAGAATGATTACAATTCTCCTTTTCCCTTCACTTTTACATGTTCGCGCCGGAGAATAGATACAATGCGCTAGAGCGCAACTGCATCGAGCCCGCGAGTTATGAAGGCAAGTCTGAAACTTGAGATGACTTTATGGACTTTTTAGAGATAAAAACCGGTAGAAACCGGACATCTCGGGGTCCTTTCAAGTCCCTTCTCCCGTGGCTTTAATGAATGACACGGAACACTCGTGAAGATACTAGGAGATACAAAAGATTGAGCTTTTTTGGGTTTAACTTAAACACTATAGAAATATAGAATATGATAAAAAGTAGATAAAGAGTTATAGAAAATGATAAGGACATGGGGGGTAATATCGTCGTTGGAAAGGGGGGAATAAAACTATAGACTAAAAATAAATAAATAAGAAAGATAAAAGGATTATTATATTAGAACTCCGGTAGTGAAGAGAATCTAGCTGCTGACCGTAGACATCGGAGTCGGCAAGAACTGCGTAGACTGAAGACATCCAAGTAGGTTCCTATGACCATGTTGACAATATGGGCTCGGTGGGTCCTTTCGAGGGCGATACTCCTCCTGCATGCGTCTCCAATTGACATCCTCCATCCATGAATCCGGTGGATCATTGAGTGGACGAGGTGACTCCTTGGCAGATTCGAACTTGGTGTCACTCCAAGTCGATTGATTTGTTGAAGTTGGTGGATCCTTCAGAGGACGAGGCACCACTTGGGATTTGAACATCTTTGGAACAGCTCTTTTCCATTTTTGATAGGAATCGAGTTGATCGTCATTGTCAGAATCCAATGATCCCGGTGAGGTATCATGCAACCATAGATCCGAATCAAAACGAAGTATTACTGGTGGATCCGTTCTCGGACTGGTTTCCTCCTTGTTACGCCGTTTGGATTTCTTTGGAAAATTAACACCGCAGGTGTCATCTCCCGTTTTTTGTAGTCCAGGCTTTTTGGGGCACTTTTGATTGAGAAACTTTGATTTTGATGTGTTTATCTTCACAATATCTGTTGCTTCGTTAGCATCCACATTATCATATTGATTGAGACTTGAAGAATTTTCTATGAAATTCAGTGGGGGACCTTGACACATAACATTGTCGACAGCTTTCTGGTCCACTGTATTCCTCTTTTTCTTTCCATCTCCATCTTCTGAAGACATGTACGACTGCGTCGACTCATAGTTCACTATATTTTTCTGAACATTATGTTCTTTCTGATCTCTCTTCAGATCTCCAAAACTTGAAATCACATCAGAAACTTTCTTCTGTTGGACACTTTGCTTCTTGGTTTTCGTCAATGAAATACTACATAATCTCTGATCCCTTTCAGATTTATGCTCTTCATCACAATATCCGTTTTTCTGACTATTGGCTTCTGTGAACTCCCTGTTCACACCAACATTATTGTCCTTTGTATGCGCGTGTTGTGTGCAGGAGGTCTGAAGTCCATCATCCTTTGTATCCCCACTACGCAACATCTCATCGGAATTCATAACAGAAAATTCAATGGAATTGATGCTTTTAATTGGCACTCTGTCCACATCAATAACCATATCTTTCTTGACAACACTAGCAGCAACACTCTGCCCTTCACACAGATCTTTTGTTTCCCTCTCGTGATCAATCAGTTTCCTTTCTGATTCCTTATCACTTGAACATTTTGTATCAGACTTCATTTTGAACTTCTGATTTTCCACTTTCGACTGAATTTCCGGAGCTACTCGAACTTCTTGTATCGAAGCATTCCGTGTCGGACACTTCGAAGCGATGTGTCCTTGCTGATCGCATCTGAAACAAACAATAGTTGAATTTATTTTCACTTTTGATGTATTTGACCCAGGCGCTCTCGAACAAGTAGGTGCATGACAACCAGTCAGATTGCATTCACTGCATTTGTGAAACCCCAACGCACTACTCGACGCGTTATTAGCAGACTCAGAACTGTGGACTAAATTCTTCCAACATTCCGGACTTTTCTCATTGTACACATAACCTTTCGGCCCTTGATTCTGTTGATCAGTCTTCTGCACACTTTGATTATTCAAGTCAGTGCTTGTGCTGAAATTTTGTTGTTGACCAGTGGTTGATGTGCATTGACTGCTATTGGAATCAAATCCCGAATTAGTTTGATAACTATTCGATTGTCTGTTTGGAGTGTATCTGTTGAATCTGGAGGACTGTTGTGGGATGGATGCATTGTTCTGTGTAAACCCTGTGCGCGGCACGTTATTAGAATATTGATCCGACTGCTCTCGGTTCATTCTCTTCTCATGTTGCGCCGCTTTCCTTTTCCCACTTCTCCATTCTTCGTCAAACATTGTTGCTTCTACTCGGCACAATTCATATTGTTCCTCAACAGGACAATTTCTTAGCTGCGAACCTAGAATTTGAAGCAAAACTTCAAAAACAGTGTGCTCCCTCATTTCATCAAGCAACTTTGTTGTTTTCATTGAAGAAATTTGGTATTCAGGCACTCCTTTGTAACCAATACGAACAACTTCGTCCATAATGAGACAAAAGTCTTGAACAGTTTGCTCTTTGTGCAATTTCAACGCTTGAAATTTGCTTTTCGCACGACGCGACTCTTCTGAATCCGACTGACTCAACCGTCGTTTGATAGCATCGAGAATACGCGAAACGGAATTTTTGTCCGCCTCCGGTAATCCTTTATACACTGTCAACGCGTTTCCAGACAGGAATCTCGTTTCAAGAAAGTTTTTCTGAGCCTCAATGTCGAAGAATCTGTATTTCATATAAAATGCCCTCTCAAAAGTTTCAGCATTTACAGAATTCTTTCCTGCAGAGAATACTGGAGGGTCTGGCAAAGCTTGTGCCATTCTCCATTGAGCATTCATGTTTGACATTTCATGTTCATTATGAACAATAATGTTTCTTTGAGCACTTTGTTCAACGATCCTTTGATTCCAATTTCTCCCAGAATCAAGCGATTCTTGCATAGGAATCGTATCAATGATTTCGGATGTGTCTGCATTATAGTAACGCGTACTTTCTTTTCGCTCCCCCTTTTGCTGGTTACACTCACCGGCACGAGTCGACGAATTTGCACGAAGATTGGGATACTTCACTTTCAACTCTTCCGACATCTTCTTTACTTTTTCCTCTTCGGCGAGAAGCTTTTGTTGTTGTTGATCGCACTTCACCTTCAATCTACATAGTTCCGAACGAAACGAGTCCGTTTGACGTTGAGAACGCTGCAAATATTCCATTTTGACGCTTAATTCATACTCCAATTGTTCGTATTTCTCAAACAACTTGTTCAATTCCGCTTCGGTATGAATCTCATTGGCTTCTAGCAAACTCACCAGCTTTATTCTTTCTTGATTTCCCTGTGTCGATTGACCGGACAACACACTTGTTGCTGTTGGCTCTTCGAGTGACGTCGGCGGCTGCTGTTGACTTTTTGTCTCCAATTCGTCCTGCAATGACAAAACAGTTTTATTTAGCTTGACATTCGTATTTTCCCAGAATTCACTTTCTTTCTTTTTCCCACGGAATTGTTCTTCTACTTCTAGAATTTTCCCAATGAGTGGGGACAACAATACTCTACACTGTTTCGTGCTGAATTTTGTCTGGTTTTTGATGTCAATGCAGGTTTCATTGATAACCTTTTCAATTTCCGCTAATCTCACCTCCTGGACTCGTTTCTCTTCCTCTCCTTCCTCCATTGGCTCTTCTTCTTCCAACAATTCGTTTTCCAGTCGAATTCTTTCTTCCTCAGCCAATCGATTCGCCTCTTCTTCAGCCAATCGATTCGCCTCTTCTTCAGCCCTTCTCGTCGCTTCGTCTTCGTCGATGTCCGCCATTTTCTCGCAATGATAGAGTTTACCCTGGAAAATTATACTTGATTATTCAATTTCGCAAGGCTATGTTGACGAAAAAGATGTAAATTCACGATGAAATGACGATTATTTCGAAGAAATGATACAGCTTCTCCGAAAAATTCACACACAGTTATTCTCTGCGAACAATTTGAATTTTCCGACAAGAAAATACTTGAATTTTAGAAATTCGCAATGTTTTTGCCAAATTCTAATTCAAATATTAGCCTTTTCGAAAAATTTTACTGTTTCAGCACGAAATTTTCACCGAAAATTAATTTCCGACGAAAAAAATCAATAATTTCCCCGGAAAATCGAAGTTTCCGTTGAAAATTATGTGCCGAAATCAGTAAAACTGACAAAAATTGAGTGTGCTTCCGGGATCACGTGTAGCAACACTTAATTTTGTAACAAGAGGCAGAGAAAACTGAATGTGCTTCCGGGCTCACGTGTAGCACACACAATTTCCAACAAGAGACAAATAAAAACTGACTGTGCTTCCGGGTTCACGTGTAGCAACAGACAATTCTTATACTAGAGGCAGCGAAAACTGATTTTTGCTTTCCGGGTCCACGTGTAAGCAAAAAACAGAGTTCTTATCACTTCGCTAGTTTTTCTTTCCGGGTCCACGTGTAAGAAAAACCAACGAAATGAACAATTCTCGTCTTCCGAAGAAGATTTCGGTAACGAGAGGTCAAACAACGGCGTTCGGCCCCCAAGTCAGAAAGTTAGACGTGACAACGGTGTCACGCTAGCTTCTGGTAAACAGACAATAAGCGGAAAGACAAGAAATCAATAAAAACAGTTTTCTAGATAGTTACGAATTTATTCTAGTAACAATCAATCGATTATCTTCTCGATAATCGATTACAAAAGAACGAGAAAGTAAGAATGAGTCTAATAGCTACCCTAAGCTAGAAAGACAAACAAAAGCTAATTAAAACGATAGAAAACAGGTGACAAAAACCACCCAAAAAGTATAAACGGGCGAAACTTGACTGAAACGGGTAAAAATCACCTAACTCTAGGTGACCCCAAGCTCAAGAATGATTACAATTCTCTTTTTCTCTTCACTTTGACATGTTCGCGCCGGAGAATAGATACAATGCGCTAGAGCGCATTTGAATCGAACCCGCGAGTTATGAAGGCAAGTCTAAGACTTGGAGTGACTTTATGGACTTTGTAGAGATAAAACCGGTAGGTACCGGACAAGATGTCAATTTAGAAATTTAGAAATTTTCAGTCATTTGCTTAAACAAGACGCCAAAAAATGATGGTTATTCAAACTCCTAGTCAATTTATTCTGTTTTAGTGATTTCCTTTTCTCATACTGAAAAGGTACAATATATTGGTCCACAACAACAAGAATCTCTACTCCTGAAAAAAATTCAAAAAAATTAAAATTTAACTAGTTTTTCGAAAGCTTACTAAAACATTAACACAAAACTATATTTTTACTGTTGCACCGTCCATATGAATCTGAAAAAATAACGATTCGATAATACATGAACAATATGAAAAGTTTGACGGCTCATTACTCCGTTCACAGAAGGATTTCAGAAAAGTACAATGCTTGTTGTATCAAAGTAAAGAACTATATTTTCTGTTTCATCGTCTGCATGAATGTGGAAAAATAACGATTTGATAATACGCGGAAGAATTGAAACATGTTAGACGATAAAAAAATTGTTCAACATTGTTTTTGATATGCATTGTCTTCATTTTATCTCGGTTGGTTTTACAAGTTGTACTATGTAGTTTATTTGCCGAAAATACGTAAAATATCTTTTTTTTCATAAAATACAATAATTTCAGACATGCAACGGGCCGGGTGGAATTTTTGACTATTTTTTTAAATATCATAAAACCGCAACTTAGGATTTTCGACTATTTTTAATAAACTTTCGTGAAAAAATTGTGCACATTTTTTGTATCTGGACTGGGTCGAGATTTCGCAACTCCGAGTAATTTGTTTGCCTGTAACAACAGTAATGTCCTGAAAACTGAAAATTGTGTTTCATGCTTCGTTCATACTGAGTTCTGTCAATTTAAAAAAAGGTTTCAGCTCAACAAAATACTCATTTAACCGAGTGTTACTCGGCTACTTCCCGCAACAGTTACGCAGCATTCACAGCTTTTGCAACAGTTACGCGACAAGATTGCAACAGTTCTACAGCAATTAGGAAAAATCAGAACATATGCAACAGTTACACAGCTTTCACGTCACTGCGACTGATGGTTCCCTTGTTTTTGGGGCATGCACCAGTTGTGCAACAATCTCACAACAGTCGCGCAGCAACTGTATATTCGCTCCAATGCAAATTGGAGTTTGGCTGCATTTTTCCATTTTTTCCAATGATTATTTATTGTCTATTTGACAAGTTTTCTCATTTTCCGACTTATTTTTACTCTATTTTTTGAAAATATTATTTTTCAGAAGAAGAATGTGTCTGGATGGCAGAAACGAGTCAGAGAGAGCAGCTGATCAACATAATTCGCCTGTTCGATAAAAAATTTGGACTTTTGAAGCGTTTTCAGCAAGACATGATCTAAAAATGTGAGTTGTTTCCCAACCGAATTTCATTGAAATATTCTTTTTCAGTTCTAAAGTCGATGAGCTTGGGGCACCGGACGTCTACAGATATAAGGAACTTGGAAACTTCACCGACTGTCGGTCAACATGGAATTTCAATGACGTTTCTAAGTTTTTTGTTTTTGCTTTTATTTTTTAAAATTTTATATTCTTAAAATAAATATTAATAGTTATTTCTGTTATTCTGTTCACAAATTAACTATACTGATTAGAAACGAGAAGCAATGAGCGCATGCAGCACGCCGGCAGCACTGATGCAACAACTGTGCAGCATTCATGCAACACTTGCGCGCCTCTGACGCAGCAGGAGTAAACTCTACGAATAACTGCTGCGTTAGTGCTGCACAACTGTAGCGGAAAGTAGCCGAGTATCTATTCCATTCAAACAGTAATCTTAACTAATCTTTGTACAAAAACCGTTCCCTCCCCCATTATCTTATCTAATATCCTATCTGATGCCTTTATCTGATGCCGTAAAGGTCAAAAGATAGCAATCCGGCAGAGAAAATATTCATATTCTCTTATTTTTCCCCCATTCTGTACGCATTATGAATCACTACTACTCTCTTCTTTTTGGAATTCTATTCCTCGTTTTCAGTCAGGTCGGTTGTTAAATTTTTTTGAATTCTCTTTGAAAACAGAATAGTTTTTATAGGTCAAGTGTACCGGATATCTAGAGGTGTCTTTCAAAAGTGACTTCAATCTGAAATCTGTGTTAAATGTCTCAAGTCTCAATACTAATAGCTCCAACTCCCGTCTCGTTCCATTCCTCGTCTCTCCGAATAAGACAGAAAAACTTGCAAAAATTCCAATTGATTTCAATGAAACCATCATTATAACTGTTTTTGTGATTAATCAGGATCGATTGGGTGAGTTCTAACACAACACAGCAGTAAGATATACAATTAGGCCTATTTAAGTTGAAAATTACCAACTTTGAGAGAGTGGTACGGTATCCCTGAAGTAAATTATGTATAAACTACTTGAGGAAGAACATACTTTGTTGATACGTAACACTCTAGGGAGTGCTCGTACAAAAAAGTTGTCAACTACGAAAATGAAGTTTTATGGTTTATACATTCAGTGATACCGTAACACCCTATCAAATTTTTCATTTTCAACAAAAAATGCCATATCGTATATCTTACTGCACGGTACTGTATTTTAAAAGTCTTATGTGTGTTTCTTTTTTAGATATTGACAACGCCACCATCACCTCCACTTTAATCCCGAGACGTGGCCTCCTTTCCCCATTAACCGTGATGTATCCTTTCACTGGTATCAAAATCAATATTGGATGTGACACGTGAGTACCATATCAAATTTTTTTTTGTAATCCTGATAAATTTTCAGCGAATACTACGGTGACCAATGCAATGTGTTCTGCTGTTCCGAGACAGCGAGTCGAGTCGGGAAAGAGTGTAATTCCCTGGGACAATTAGGCTGCCCAGTTGGCAAAAAAGGGTTGGATTGCAAACAATCAATCAGTAAGAAATGGTGCAAATGCAAGAACAAAGGGTCATGTATCTCATCATTCGGGAAGAATCTCCACGAGAGAATTCAGTGCTCGTGTCCTGTCGGATTTACGGGAATCCAATGCGAGAAGGAGGTGCCTAGTGTAGAGATGATGTCGGTGTATGGAGTGGATCCGAAGAAGTTTGAAATTGGAACTGCAAAGATGTTGTATGAAAGTGTTGTGGATAATGAGATGGTTGAGGTGACACGACCACATTCCAGTCATTTGTTGCATAATTTGAAGATTAATGATGCTTAAAATAACTTATTATTGAAATTAAAGAATTTTGAAACTTGGCTATTAAAGAATAAACGGATGAATGAATTATCACAAATTGATATGTTTTTTTAATAGTATTCGCACTGACTGTGATAATTGTTTAATAGCATATCAGAATTAAAGAATTTCTATTGACTTTAAAAAAAAGTACTCTTTCAACATGTTCTGAAAAAATAAGAAGATTAGTGACCTTTACTACACAACATCGATGAAGTACATATTCCTCCCAGCTGTACCACTTGTTGTAGAACTGCGAATACCTCGAATAAATTTTCGTTAATTATTCCCAATTCAAAAATTTTTTTCATAATAAGTATGACTTGATACAGAAATTTTCTGTTTCAAAACATATTTTTTTAAATAGTATTCGCACTGACTGTGATAATTGTATAATAGCTCTTTGTCAGTGAAATCTCCTCTTAATTATTATGAAATGTTTTATTGACAACGGAAACATTTCAGAGTTAAATTTCTATTGACTTTTTAAATGAGTACTCTTTCAACATGTTCTGAAAAAATAAAAAGATTATTGTTCTATACTACACTACATCAATGAAGAACATATTCCTCCCAACTGTACCACTTGTTGTAAAACTGCGAACACCTCGAATATGTTTTCAGTAATTATTCCCAACCCAAAAATTGTATTCATAAGTATGACTTGTTACAGAAATTTTCTGTTTCAAAACTATAAAATAAGTTGAAAATTATGAATTTCGTGTTTGTGTAACTGTCTTCAAGATTCTCTGGTTGGAATTATTGTACTCCATTTTCAAAATTATTGACACTAATTGTATTGTTACTTATAGCTCTAGAAAAATGACTAAGAAAGTCTGGAAGACAGAAAGTATATAGAATAAAGTTAGGATTTTTCAGGTGTCAGCTACTGTACTTCAGTTTTCAAAATGGGAAAATAAAGTTCTGGTTTCGGATTAATAAATTCAGGACATTCTGAAAAAAGTAATTTAGGTCTGACAGGAACATTCGTTTCATTACCAGAAAACACTAGAATACATATCAGGTTCTCAAAAACAGTGCTTTTCAAATAGATTTTTTTTAAAGTTTCAGTATTATCTTATAAGGTTTTGAATTCAAACACTTCAATACTCGCAATTTAGCAATAATGTATTGACTAAGAAAAAGTAATCAGTTTTTGTTGAAACAAGTAAAAAAAGTGGGCAATTTGAAACGGGGTATTTTTTGTATAAAGAAGGAAATAAAGATTTTTTGAAGAATATTGTTAGCAAAAACAACTTGAACTTCAAGTTGATGGCGGGCAACAGAAACTGGAATTCGCGCATTGTTTTCACGTTTCCAGATGAAATTGTCTCTACCAAATATAAGTTCAAACTCACAACAAGTAATAGGAAGAGAAGCAGAACTGGAGTCATTGTTGGTGTGTAACAGAAATTAGCATAAAAATTTTACAACATAAATTAACAACAAGAAAAAGTTTGATTTTAATGATTTTTAATTGTTTTTTGTTTAATTGTTTCAACAAAAACTGATTACTCTAACATGACACATTATTGTCATTTATTTAGAGAGTTATTAAACAATAATGTGATCTAATCTGATAACATTTTGCCAAACAAAGAGCCCCTAATAAAATCTGAATATCAATTTCTGTTAAAAAAACCAGAAACAGTAGCAATGTGAAACTTAATACTAGTCTGATGTGAATTTAAAATCCCGCTCTAATTTCTAAAATTTATTGATAACAACAACAGATAACCTATGTATGTGAGTTTCATGTATATTGGAAACAGGCATTTCAATTTTTTAAATAAGATTTTGTGTGCCAGTAGAAAAAAAAGGTTTCAGAAGTTTGTTTTGATTTAACCAAATCATTAGTGTTAGTTGACACTTGCTTTCAGGATATAATATTATAAAATTTCAGTGCTTTTATGTTTATTTGTATACATTGAAAGCAGAGAAACTGAATGCAAAATATTAGAAGTGGGGCTTTTCTAAAAATTTAGAAAATCTCCGAAATTTTTAGTCAAAACAATTCATTTGAATACAAAAAAAGTTGTCAAACAGAGTTTTTCAACTGGCGAACAACGAGTTTTCAACATTTACTGTTTACAATTTGTGATATTTTAATGTTTTTTATTTACTTTTGCTGATGCCTTCATCTTGGGACCTAGTAAAGTACAGTGTGGTCAGAATGATGCCAGAATATTTTTTAAAGATCTTGTATGATCACGTTCCAATAATAATCCGTTCTTGCTACACATGTATCGTTTATAAAGATTTTGTGATAGTAGTTTGCCACAACTGTTATTATTGTTCCTCTGCATTTCATGATAATTGGAAGCCATATTTTTCATAAATTACAGTTACAAACCCATGTAATGCGTACCCGTTCAATAGACCCTTTCAATTAGTTCATGAAATCAGAAAATAAATTAAATTTGAGATACCAAAGAAAAGATACAGAGAATCACTGTATTAGAAATGAAATTAGTGAAAATCTCGCTGATATTTTTTTTTGAACATTTTATGTTTCAGAACTTTCAAATGAGCTTTGAAATATAGTTGCACTGGGTTAAGCTGTTGTTCCCAACAATCAAAAATAGGCATTATTGTGTTGACTAATTGTTATAGTTATCAGAATACTTGAACAAAGTTTTAGCTGTTGCATGAAAATTGACGATGAAAATATGCACTTACGAAACATTTTTCGAACTTGAAAATCCAGATACGTAGTACTTTTCAGTTTCAAATTTTCTAAATATTCGTTCATTTCTGACAACAAATGATTCCTCAATGACGTGCGTAAAAGTATGAGATTTTTGTTCATTGTTTTTGAACCTGTTTATTTGATTTTACAGAAAAAAAAGATTTACCCTTGAAAATACCATATTCACGCATAATGCTTCATGCACATTACCCTGGTTTCAAAATGGCAACGTTTCGAGTTGTCTTGGTTTCGAAACGTCCGGTTTCAAAACTTTCCGGAGCCCCGTTGGAAGATTTACAGCTTTTTATTTGCTTTGCTTTCATCAGAAATTTTATTTTTCAACCTCCATCACTTGCAAAATATGACTGCTAATGAAAACTAAAAAGGTTCCAGTCTCCTTGCTTTGTTCTACACATCCCGACTGGATTTCTAGCGTTGCATAGGATATCTGACAATTTTTTTTCGGTTCTACAGACACCATAAAAGTTACACAGAAATACACATTTTTGATGTGAACGTTTTTGACGATAATATATGGGATTTCACGACTAATCGAGTAGTTTCGAGGAAAAGTTCTATTTGTATCGTAAATGTCTGAAACACGCTTTTCTCCTATTTGTGTTTAGAAAAGTCACAAATCGATGTCGAACCCAATGAATTCTTTCATTTTTCTGTTATTTCTGATAATATCTTCGTCAAATAACTTTATCCATGTTGTTGTACCAGTCGGTTGGCGCAGCCTACGGCTGCTCAACCTCCTTCCCTACACCACCCTTCTCAGTTTTACAGCGCCTGCGGCGTTTTCTAAATAATTCAGACAGTCGGGGCATTTAAAAGGTCACCGACTTCTGGATCGTAAACTTCTCTTCACCTGTTGATAGATTTTGTAAGCTGAGCTGTCCGTTACGGGAGAGAACAATTGAAAAATCTCCTGATGGAATATGGAATTTAGAAAGAACGGTTTTTGAATTTAATAATCGGGACCTTCTTCCTTTGATTTCCTTATAACTGTTATTTTTTCCCTCCTCAAAAAGCGAGTGATCATTCTGATCTTAATTTTTAATTTTTAGACTGATTGGAGGCGATATCGCCTCCCTCCTCTTTTGTGCTCCCTCTGCTTTTGGCACCGTGCCAGTAAGCAAATTTTCACTAATTTTTCTATCCTGAAGGAATTTGGATTTTAGAATGAGCGATTTTTTACTTCACCTTTGCCGGAAGTATTTTAATATACTCTTACAGAAAACTGAAATTTGGTAACTTCTCGAAAGGGGAAGGGATCATTGATATATCAATTTTCGATTTTTGACTGATCGGCGGCAAAACCACCTCCCTGCTCTGGGTATTGAAAACTATGACAGTGCTTTAACAAACTCTCATCTTAGAATTTATCACTTTTTTGTAGGTAACCGAGGTACGACATAGTTCCTTAGTCACAAATCACCATCACTTCGTGAGTAGTATTCTTCCATTCAGTATACTCCTAAGTTTCTGGGTGTAACAGCGCCTACTGCGCTTCTTTAATGGTCTGGACATCCGAGGTCTCAGACTGAATTGAGCTAAATACAGGGAATGTCTTTTTGGCTTGAGACTGAGAAACCTTTACCGAAATAATTTTGCTGGAATTTGTTCTTCTATCTTTTCCTCAGTTTGAACATGTTTTTACTGAAGCTCAGGAATTTGGATGCTTTCCTATTCATACCTCCAAAAATATAATCCATTTAAAGTATTACATTTAAGTTTTAGAGCAGATTCGAAACTATCGGGGTGCAAATTTATAGAGAATTCTCAAGGCACACGGAAAGTCAATTCCCCTTTTAGAAAATCGGATTTCCTATTCTCTTCTTCAAAAAATGCACTTACAGTTTTTTTTTGAGTTTTTGATATGAAGCTGCGGACAAAAGTCTTATTGTAAACTACCATCAGCTTCTGACACGGTTTTTGTGGGATTCTAATTTTTTGAACACCGTCAAAGTTGGAACTCAATCACCCATTATGATGGAATCGTAGCGGTGTGAACAGTGTCAAAAGATTGGTGCAGATAATCACTTACAGCCACTGTTAGCCACATAATCACTGTTAGCCCTTTTGATCTACGAAATCTAGACTGTAACGAAGTTATTTACAACTTTCATATACTGCCTGTCTATGTTCTTACCAAAACAAAAAACCAAAAAACTTTTCCGATCTGGCGGGAACGAACTCATCACTCCATGCGTAAGAGTCATCTACGTAGACCGCTACACCAAATACGCGCGGCCGGGCGCTCTCAAGAATGCAGTCAAGAAACACCGATTCAGCATGAGCTTTCTACCACCCTGTCGGGACACACCTTTTCATAACGCTTTTTACTGTTGAAATCGGTATCGTCTCCAGAAGACGTCAAATTTGATATTTTTGAAAAAAGAAAAAGACGGGCATCGAGTGGTGGAAATTTCTGATCTTTTAGTCCATGTTCGAAAAAAATTGGTTCAGTAGGAAGGGCGGTAGGATCGGCGACAGACAGACAAACATACAGCCGTTTGCGTTTGTTAATAGTAAAGATTTTTTCAATGCTACCTGTTAATTTTCTGGATTTCAACATTTAAATTCGGTTTCTCAGTCCACTTAATAAATTGGGTTTATGGATCATGTCAGTAGCTGAAAGATTCCAAAAATAGCGGTCAAACTTGCTGAAGATCCGCCAGAAGCCGCGCCCTGGCTAATTTGTCCGGGAAGATCTTTTTCAGGCTTTGTATGACTACAGCATCGAATACCTATCATTTATTTATTTATTTATTTACATTTAGTTTAATGAATGATAAAACAAAGTAATTCATTTAAAACAAAGTAATTCATTTTGTCATTCAATACCACTTGAAACCTTAGAAGTTTAAAAAATTCAGTTTAAGGACCAACACCAAACAAACGAATATAACAAAAAAGCATTAGTAATTTTCATGACTGATTGAAGCTGAAAACGCACGAAACTGATTCAGTCTGCTGCTGCGGAAGACCAAACCTGAATCTGAACGTGTGAAATCTAAGCAGTCAATGAAACATAAAAATTTTGAGGCAAACTGATGTGAGTAATACAAAATTAGATTTTTGGAAAAATGTGTTTCTATTGTTAGGTTGATCTTCTCCATTGTTATCACACCTGATCAAAACCGGAGTATAATTTCTGGTTCTAGTTCCAAACACATTAAGAGTTGAAAATGACAGTTTTTATGTTTAGATTCAAAGTTTTTGATTTCGGAGTTAAGTTTAGAGCATATTGTATCTGTAATCTTATTGTTTTTTTTTTTTTCAAAAATATGAATTCAGAATACTTTGCAAATTTTCAATGTACATACATATCAGAGTTGCATGGAAGTGAAAATTTCTTATCCGGAAGTCGGAATTCCATGCAACTCTGATACATCTATTAATGTTTTTTTCCAAAATAACAAGTTTTGAGAATTTTCCGTTTCATAACTTTTTTTTGTTTCATATCTTTTTTTAATATCAATTATTGACAATGGCGAATTTTTTGAAATTCTCGTCTTCAGATATCGACAACGCCACCATCACCGCAACTTTCACACCGAGACGTGGAATCTTTTCTCCATTAACCGTGATGTATCCTTTCACTGGTATCAAAATCAATATTGGATGTGACACGTGAGTACCTTCATTTCAAAATTATGAAATCCCACTATCTTTTTTCAGGCAGTACTACGGTGACCAATGCAATGTGTTCTGCTGTTCCGAGACAGCGAGTCGAGTTGGGAAAGAGTGTAATTCCCTGGGACAATTAGGTTGCCCAGTTGGAAAAAAAGGCTTGGATTGCAAACAATCAATCAGTAAGAAGTGGGGTAAATGCAAAAACAAGGGATCATGTATCTCGTCATTCGGGAAGAACCTCCACGAGAGAATTCAGTGTTCGTGTCCAGTCGGATTTACGGGAATCCAATGCGAGAAAGAGGTGCCTAGTGTCGAAATGATGTCGGTGTATGGAGTGGATCCGAAAAAGTTTGAAATTGGAACTGCAAAGATGTTGTATGAAAGTGTTGTGGATAATGAGATGGTTGAGGTGACACGACCACATTCCAGTCATTTGTTGCATAATTTGAAGATTAATGATGCTTAAACTAACTTATTATTGAAATTTAAGGTTCGAATTTCCGTTCCTTGATATGTGGCTATTAAAGAATAAACGGATGAATGAATTATCGCAAATTGATATTTTTTATAGTATTCGCAATGACTGTGATAAATGTCAAGTCTCGTAGAAAAATTATTTTCATAATAAGTCTAACTTGTTACAGAAATTTTCTGTTTCAAAACTTTGAAATTAGTTGAAGTTTCTGGTTTTTAGATGATCGTAAACATGTAGCGACATCATTTGACTGTTTCAACCAGTGTGCTTCAGGTTTCAAAATGGGAAATCACACACTGCTCTGGTTTTTTTGTTCAAACCTCACCGAACTTCAATCAAAGCCAAAAACAGGTCTCTGACCAAATCATTCGTACTGCTGAAGCACCGAAAGAAGACAAACTTGTCATTCATTTCGCCAATGGACCAGCTGATGCAACTGATGCTCAGGCTGCGTTTTCTTCACTCACTTCTGCTGGAACTGTCATCATTCCAATGTCGGCAACTTTATAGATCTAGAAGTGACTCTTTCCACAATAAACAATTCATTTTTCTCTTCAGTACATTTTGAAATAAAAAATTAGATCTGACAGGAGTACTTGTTTCATTACCAGTAAACACTAGAATTCAATCGGTCTGAGAATTGTTTTAAATTTTTCACATTTTAAAGTTTCAGTGTTATTTTATAAGGTTTTATTAAAATTCATTACTTCATTCTTCGATATTCAAGAATAATAAATTGACTATGAAAAACCAATATATTTGATACACAATTGTAATCTTGTTTATCACAAAAACATATAGATGATTCGTTTATGACCCCCTCTATTGTCCTTTTCGGCCTATTTTTGAAAAAAAATGTTTCTGTATCATTTTGCTAACTTACTATCATCACATCCAAGCTTTTGTGATTATTTGGGAATTGTGAATTTCTTCACGAAATTTCTGACCTAACTGTTTGAGTTTGAACAAAAATCCAGCCAGAGAACCTGTAGGATGTCCACCTCACTAACAGACACTGGTATGTTGTTACATGTGAATTTTTCACATACTTGCAATAAGACAAACGGCTGATTTTGAGCGCTGAATCTTAGGCGCTCTACAAACTAGAAGAAACAAATATAGAGATTTGAAAATGCTAGTTCCATAACAATAGCAGTATTATCTGATAGCATGTATTATAAAATTTAAGTCGTTTTTGAAACATACAACATTCATATCAAAATATGGTAGTTTTCAGGAGATTATCAGGATTTATATTCATTGTCAGTTCAATCTTTTGTACTTTTATAGTATCTTAACAAAACAGTAATGAAATTCTTAAATTCAAATCAGAAAAAGTCAAGCACAATATCTCGATATCAATGTTCACTGTTTTGCAATTAACATTAACATCGAACTTTTTCTTTTTGTTAATTCTTTATGCCAATTTGTGTTTCACACCAACAATGACTCCAGTTCTGCTTCTTTTCCTATTACTTGTTGTGAGTTATGATAGAGACAAATTTAATTGAAAACGTGAAAACAATGCGCGAATTCGAGTTTCTGTTGCCCGTTGTCAACTTGAAGCTCAAGTTGTTTTTGCTAACAAAATCCTTTGTTAAAAATCTTTATTTCCTTCTTTATACAAAAAATACCCCGTTTCAAATTGCCCATACCTAGTTTCAAAATTTTTGTAATCTAATCATTTTTTTTTTAATTGTTTCATCCAAAACTGATTACTCTAACATGACACATTATTGTCATTAATTTAGAGATGTATCAAACATTATGAATACATATAAATCACTGAAAACAAAACCAGTTTGAAACAGTAGCAATGTGAAACTTAATACAATGTGAATTTAAAATCCCGCTCTTTTTTTTCTAAAATTTATTGATAATGAGTCTCAAATAGATGACCATTAACAGAAAACATATTTATGTGAATTTCATGTTCATTGGAAACAGGCATTTCAATTTTTTGAATACGATTTTGTGTGTCAGTAGAAGAAGAAGGTTTCAGAAGTAAGTTTTGATTTAACCTAATCATTAGTGTTAGTTGACACTTGCTATCAGGATATAATATTATAAAATTTCAGTGCTTTTATGTTTATTTGTATACATTGAAAGCAGAGAAACATGACTGAACGCAAAATATTACAAGTGGGGCTTTTCTAAAAATTTAGGAAATCTCCAAAAATCAACGATGCCAGGAAACATCTCATATGAATACAAAAGAAATAGCTGTAAATTCGAAACAGAATTTTTTAGAATTGCCGACAAACTAGTTTTTAATACTTACTGTTTACAATATATGATATTTTACTGCTTTTTTAATTAACTTTTGCTGATGCCTTCATTTAGTTACATAGTACAGTACGTTCAGGTCAGAATGATCTTTACTAATAATATTCAGCAGATCCGTTTGTCTGTCCGTTTGTCGCCGACTTTAGCGCCTTCTGTACTGAACCGTTTTCAATGAAACTTACACAGATCGATTGGAAATTTGTCCCGGATGTTGCCCGTCTATTTTTTTAGTTAAAATAGTTCTAAATTAGGTCACTACGTGAGAAAAAGTGGTTTTCAAGCCTTTCAGTGGCTTTCATTTCCGATATAGGGAAATAGGAGTTCACGGGGAAAATAGTTATAGAACTTTTTCATTCTTCAAATGAATTCATTTCTTGAGATCGTCTAGAAAAATGCGTGGGTTTTCATAAACTATTTTTTTGCTCTATTCCAGTTAAGATGTCCTTGAAATCTCGAACGTCCCCCTTGATACACTTAGACGTTCTTTCGAGCCCTGAATTTTTTCCCAAAGTTAAAAGTACTTTCAAACGTTTAAACGTTCCAAAAAACATTTAGACGTCTCAAAAACGTTTAAAAGTCCCACAAGTCCCATAAAATATTAATACGTCCCTTAAAATTCCAGAGGCTCAGCACCCTGGAAGTAGTGGTTTCTTTAAAACAGAGGCACTCTGAGGCCACTTTTGCCAAAACTTAAGCAAGTTGCTGGATGTCTCTGTGTTAGGGAAACCGCTACTTCCCGGGTGCTGAGCCTAAGAACATTCTAGGACTTTTTGTTTTTAAGTAATCACTACTTCCAGGTGTCACAGCAAGCTCTTGGTTTTTTTGTGTTCACGCGACATTCAAATATTTTTTGGGACAACGAATTATGTAAAGCAAATTTATTTAAAGCAAAAAACGGGATTGATGGGGCGTCTAATTATTTTATTGAACGTTTAAACGGTTTTGGGACGTCTAATCATTTCTGGCAATTTTGGGACCCCAAAGAACGTCTAAGTGTTTTTTGGGACGTTCGAGTGATCAAAGGACATCTAAACTAGAATAAATCTTTGTTCTCTTCATACCCTCTCAAGGTTGGGCATTTTCAACTGAAAACAGCCAACGTTGTTAGAATTATAGCCATTACTGTATTCATTTTTTACCGGCTGTCAGTCAAAAACTTAAAAATAATACTTTAAGTGCAATTTTTTAAGATGTGAAGAGGGAAGTTTCCAAATTCCTAAGCTACAGTAATAGAATTGATGATGGTTTCTCAGTCTCAAGCCAAAAAAAGCATTCCCGATTTAGTACAATAAATTCTGAGACCTCAGATCTCTCCATCATCAAAGAAGCTGTTACAGCAAGAACCTTGATAGGAGTAAAATTAATAAAAGAACACTACTCAAAAAGTGATGGGGATTTGTGAAATATGAACTTTGTCGTTGCTCGGTTTCCTTCAATAGGTAATAAATTCTAGAATAAATATTTGTTAAAACATGGTCTTGATCTGCCATATTCAGAGAAGGGGGGCGGCATCGCCGCCGATCAGTCAAAAGTGTGAAATTAATATTTGAAAGATGACTCGCCTCTTGAGGAGGGAGAGAAGGAGAGTTACCAAGTTTTTTAAAGTAGTAGATTAGATAAAGAAGAAAACATGAAAACAGTTCCGATTTGTGAATTGAAATCCACGCATACTGAAATCCATTTTCTATCAGGACAGAAAAAGTCACTGAGAAAATTTGTCAAAATCGTGTCAAAAAAGCAGAGATGTTTTAATTGTTCTCTACCCGAACGGGCTGCTTAGCTAACAAAAACTACAAACAAGTGATGAAGTTAAACAACTCAGGAGAAGAAGAACGTTCTGAGACCTTGATAGTCTGACCAATTTGAGAAGCGCCGCAGGCGCTGTAACACCCGGAAGGGTGGTGTAGAGAAGGAGGTTGAGCAGCCGTTAGGCTGCGTTAACCGACTGGTATCAGAATATTTTTTAAAGATCCTGTATGAACACGTTCCAATAATAATCCGTTCTTGCTACACATGTATCGTTTATAAAGATTTTGTGATAGTAGTTTGCCACAACTGTTATTATTGTTCCTCTGCATTTCATGATAATTGGAAGCCATATTTTTCATAAATTACAGCTACAAACCCATGTAATGCGTACCCGTTCAATACACCCTCTCAATAAGTTTATGAAATCAGAAAATAAATTAAATTTGAGATACCAAAGAAAAGATACATAGAATCACTGTATTAGAAATGAAATTAGTGAAAATCTCACTGTAGTTTGTTTTGAAAATTTTATGTTTCAAAATTATCAAATGAGCTCTACAGTATAGTTTCACGGGCTTGACGTTTAGAACTCAGTTTTTAAATGAAGATCCGTATTATTGTGCTTACTACTTGTTATAGTTCTCAGAACACTTGAACAAAGTTTCAGTTGTTATATGAAAATTGACGATGAAAATAAGTACATACTAAACATTTTTCAAACTTAAAAATTCTGATACAAAGCACTTTCCAGTTTCACATTTTCTAAATATTCGTTCATTTCTGACAACACATAATTTGATTAGGAAACCAGCTATTTTAAAATCAGGGTAACATGTATGGTATTTTTGTTCAACGTTATTGAACGTTTTTATTTGATTTTACTAAAAAATTGTATTGCTTTTGATGAAACGCTGAACAAAAGTACCATATTTTCGCATAATGCTTCACACACGTTACCCTGGTTTCGAAACATCTGTTTCGAGTTTTCTCGGTTTATGGAAACAAAAATGGTTCCTGTCTCTTTTTCAATCTACACAAAAAGCTAAAATTGAACGATTCCAAAAATAGCGGTCAAACCTGCAAAAGACATGCCAGAAGCTACGACCGTACGGGAAGATATTTTCAAACTTTGTCTGATTACAGCATCGAATACCTAATCATTAACTAATTTATTTATATTCAGTTCACTGATGGACGGATTATCACTAACATACAACGGGAATAGGTAAATAAACCATACTTGCAAACCGGGCCGGCGCTTAACTCGCTTAAAACTCAATGTTTTGAGCTGAAAAATATACCAAAATGTAGATCTCGGCGAGTGCTATGTCGGCGAGCTACTACGGACCGGATGGCTAATCGATAATGCACCGCGCGCCGGGAAAAACAGCCGAAAAACGCGAAAATGGCCAAAAAGTCTTTCTAGCCCGGCCCGCCGCACATTAACGAATAGCCATCCGGCCCGTAATAGGTCACGGACATAGAACTCGCCGAGATATACATTTTGATATATTTTTCAGCTCATAACATTGAGTTTGATGCGAGTTACGCGTCGGCCCGTTTCGGCCCGGTTTACAAGTATGAAATAAACCCTCAAAATCGACAGTTAATACAACAAAAAAAACGTTAGTCATTTTCATGAGTAATTGAAACAGGAGGTCCCCAAAACTGCTTCAGTCTACTGCTCGGACACAGTATCAAATCGGATAATTCTTTAAATGAAAAGATTAGATTACAAAGAATTCAGAATTTTAAAGTTCAAAGAAAACAAACTGAGACCAAAACTAAATCTAAACGTGTGAAATCTAAGCAGTGAATGAAACGTAAAAATTTTGAAGAAAACTGATGTGAGAAATACAAAATTAGACTGTTTGCACATAACATAACGTTTCCATTGTTAGATTTATCTATTCGAATGTTATCACATTTGATCAAAACCTGAATAAAATTCCTGGTTCTAGTTCCAAGCATGTTCAGAGTTGAAAATAGCAGTTTTTATGTTTAGATTCAAAGTTTTTGATTTCGGAATTAAGTTTAGAGAATATTGTTTCTGCAATCTTACTGTTTTTATTCAAAATTCTGATTTCAGCACACTGTGCAAATTTTCTATGTACTTATCTATCAGTGTTTTTACAAAACTTTCTCACCCAGCAGTACTTTGCAAATGTCCCTCTACTTGCAACATGCTTGAAACATTCGGAACTTTTTTTCAATTCAATACTGACGATGGCGAATATTTAAAAGAATTGCGTTTTTGGAATGAATAAATTGTTTTAAAATCTCATCAAGAAAATTTTAGAGACAATTGAAACAGACCTCCTTTACAGTTTTGAATAATTTCTGTAATTGGAGTTTCTCAATTTATAGTTTATGAACAACGGAGCAAACTCGAACCCCGCGCCCTTCTACTTGCAACATACTTGAAACTGAAAATTCCAGAACACCCATTCATCATCTGTCAGTTTTGCTGAGCGACCAAACCATCGCCGTCCCAAATCACAATTTCTCTCTTCCCTCTTTTCTTGTCTTTTTATTTTTTTGCAACACGTGCGTAGGAGTATCATTCACTGATAATTTAGTTTCTGTCTCTTCCACGCTTATCAGTATGTGTCGAGTTCAAACATAAGGTAAAAAAAGTTGTTTGACTACAAAATAATGACCATTTCCTATGGATACTGTCAAATCAATGCTTTTTTTGCAAGTGCGGTAGAGCGCGAATGCATTTTCCCATATTCTGCATATTTTAATACTTCCGAATGCTATCACTCTGATCTTTGCCTGATTGATAACAAGTATTCTGAAATGATGACTCTGGAAAAGTCAAACAAAAAAGATTATAAAATGTCATGAATTTCACATTTTATGAGTGAATTCTTATTCCAAAATGTATCGATTTCTATTTTTCTGTGTTATATTATGTGGCGTGACAAATGCAAACAAAGTGGAACAAGTTCATCTGAGTTTGAGTGGGAAGATGGATGAAATGGTGGTGACTTGGTTGACACAGGGACCACGTGAGTTTTTTTTCGAGAGAAGAATGACCCTAACGAATTGAAAACGGTAGCTTGATAAATGAATATGAAGAGAACCGAAGCCATATTTTTTATTTTAGATTATGATACTTCAGACAATTTTAAGAAGCTTTTATCATTGAGGCATATGCAAAAAATCATACTAAACGTCACAATTCCCGTTGTCCTGACTCAATAGGAGCTTTGGTGGAAGAGTTTTTTAGCGCGGCCGTGTAGTCCTCAGGAGAACGGGAATAGTGGCGTTTAGAGCGATTTTTGGCATATGCATGCTCCAAAGATAAAAGTTTTTTTTTTAAATTTTCAGAAGTATCGGAATTCGCAAGAAAAGATAAGACTTTAGTCCTCATTTAAGATTTAAAAAAATACTGTTTGGATTTTGAGATAAAATATTTAGTTGTACATTATGGATAGTAAACAGCGCCCCTAATTTTCAGTAGAATTGTTTCCTGTTAAACGCAACTGATAGATTGGCCACCATAAAAAAAGTAATACCAGTGATCTTTAAACTTTCCGGTTATAGGCTATCCACTTAAATTTCCATTTAAGCCTTTGGACAGTAATTCTCATATAAGAATTCAAATATTTTTTAAACCTTTAGGCTCCGCTTCCAAAACGGAACAATTTTTTTTGGATTTTACGAAAATTTTCAAAAAAAAAATTTTTTTGCAAAAAATGGGTCGAAAAGTTTTGAAAATTTTTCCTAAACATTTAAGAAATTAAAGGTTTCTGGGGATCTGTCTTCAAAATATATTCAGTTTTCATACGAATTCAAGATTTTCGCCTTCGAAAAATGAGTTTTTTTCAGACTGCTTTCTTAAGTTTTTTCTTCGAATTTTTCGCTTTTTTCGATCAAAAATTTTCGAAAAAAAACGCATTTCAATAAAGGATGGCAATTATCAGAAATACACCACCATCCTCATAAAACTTCAATGTAACAGAAATCTAAATTCCAGTACCCAACGTGACGCCATACGTGACATACGGTCTCTCCAAAGACTCTCTCCGATGGACTGCAAAAGCCACGACGACTTCATGGAAAGATCAAGGATCCCACGGATATATCAGATATACTCACAGAGCTACGATGACTAAAATGGTAGCTGGCGATGTTTATTGTGAGTTTTTTTTGTCGTTTTTTACTGTTTCAGATTTCAGTTTTTTTTTGAATAGTTTTTACTTTTTAATTGGTTATACAAGCAGAGTTTTCTTAATTTATTTTCCAGACTACAAAGTGGGCAGCTCTCAAGACATGTCCGACGTGTACCACTTCAAACAACCCGACCCTTCCAAAGAGCTTCGTGCTGCTATCTTTGGAGACTTGAGTATCTACAAAGGGATGCCAACAATCAATCAACTAATCGATGCAACTCATAATGACCATTTCGATGTAATCATTCATATCGGAGATATTGCGTATGATCTACATGACGATGAAGGGGATCGTGGAGATGCTTATATGAAGGCGATCCAACCATTCGCTGCGTATGTTCCGTATATGGTGTTCGCAGGGAATCATGAGTCGGACACTCACTTCAATCAAATAGTAAACAGGTTTACTATGCCTAAAAATGGAGTCTACGACAATAATCTCTTCTGGAGCTTTGACTACGGTTTCGTCCATTTTATCGCGTTGAATTCCGAGTACTACGCCGAGAAAATGACAAAGGAAGCAAATGCTCAATACAAATGGTTGCAAGAGGATCTTGCCAAGAATAAACTGAAATGGACCATAGTTATGTTCCATAGACCATGGTACTGTTCAACTAGATCCGCTGGTGGATGCGATGACCCTACTGACATGCTTTCGAGAAAAGGAACCAATGACTTGCCGGGATTGGAGAAGTTGTTGAAGGATTATAACGTGGATATGGTGCTCTATGGACATAAGCATACTTATGAGAGAATGTGGCCGATTTATGATAAAGTTGGATATAAATCGGGAGACGCTGGACATATCAAAAATGCAAAGGCACCGGTGTATATTCTGACTGGATCAGCGGTAAGATTTTAATGTTTCTAGGACCTGATATAGTTTGGTACAGTCTCCAGAAACTGTTACGAACCTGACATATGTAGTTTGCTAAAACATTCTCTTGGATTCTCCAGTAAGAAAGATGTTGCTTCCAGGGCTGTCACACCCATGAAGGACCGTCCGACACGACACCTCAATCGTTTTCTGCAAGCCGTCTCGGCCAATATGGATATACTCGTCTGAAAGTGTATAACTCTACGCATATCAGCACGTATTTTGTTGATACCGATGACAAAGTTGGGAATTTTTTGGATCGCTTTTATTTGGAGAAGGATTGATTTATGTATTATATTTCATTGTTTTGTATATGTTCCGTGGAAAAGATAAAGAACGGGATAAAGTTTGTGAATTGATGTGAGCGGTACAGTGCGTAACACAAGTATAAGGCCACCCATGAAATTGAGTTTATTGGCTCAGCGGAACATTTCTGGTTAAAACTAATAACGGATTCGGATTTCTCATCCAAAAATACCCCTAGGTAAATGTTTTTGTGACATGACCTCCAAAACTAGGATGGTGACGTGGCCAAATGTGAAAAATGCGCACTTTCAAGCGTAACATAAGTATAAGGCCACCCCCGGAGTTGAGCGAAAAGAGTAGAATAAAAGCAAAGTTGCACTCTAGAACTGTATTTTAGGATTGTACAAATTACATTCAAGTAGAAAACATCAAAACCACATTGTCCTGGCCCTACTGGTCTGCTGGGAACCTGGATTCAAGTCTCTCTCCATTTTTTCTCTTTCAGGCGCTAAATCTGGGCTCTAAAATCGGCCTAAGTGGGGAAACTTTTTGAGAAACCGCGTCATTAAATGCTCTTCCATTGATTTCAAAAGTTTAGAAACATATATTGTACGTTTCTGTGAAGAAATTTAAGGTTGGACTCTACCCACAGTCTGCACAGCTGTCAACATTAGAGGGATTTGAGTCGCTAGCTCTTCGAGATCTTGATAATGAGAGCTGGAAATGTTCTGTAATAATGCAGATAGATACTCAGTATGTGCTGGATACAAATACCGTTCAAATTTGTGAATATCTTATGGATTGTCTTGAGTCCATCTGCCGACATATCATAATTATGCATTAAGAAAAGTGGGCTATGCCGTGGGTGCTCAAGGTCTTCCTCCGATCGATATACAGAGTTGTATCATGCATTTTTAAGTTTTATTATGTTAGTAACATCATTTTTTAAAGTGGAAAAAAAAAATTTCAAGAAAAGGAACCAATGACTTGCCGGGATTGGAGAAGTTGTTGAAGGATTATAAGGTGGATATGGTGTTTTATGGACATAAGCATACGTATGAGAGAATGTGGCCGATTTATGATAAAGTTGGATATAAATCGGGAGACGCTGGACATATCAAAAATGCAAAGGCCCCGGTGTACATTTTGACGGGATCAGCGGTAAGATTTTAATGTTTCTAGGACATGATATACAGTCTCCAGAAACGGTTACTAAGATTCCTTATTGAAAGATTTCGGTTCCTGACACATATAGTTTGCTAGAACATTCTCTCCCATTCCCCACCTAAAATTTTGCTTGCAGGGCTGTCACACCCATGAGGGACCGTCCGACACGACACCCCAATCGTTCTCAGCAAGCCGTCTCGGCCAATATGGATATACTCGTTTGAAAGTGTACAACTCTACGCATATCAGCACGTATTTTGTTGATACCGATGACAAAGTTGGGAATTTTTTGGATCGGTTCTATTTGGAGAAGGATTGATTTCTGTATTTATGTTTTTTGTTGTATTTTTTTGTATATGTTTCGTGGTGGAGATAAAGAACGGGATAAAGCTTGGGAACTGATTTGTCAGAGGTCATTTAAAAATAATAGACATGAATTTTGAATGTCGATGTGAAAGAATTTAGAATTCTGCTGTGAGTGTCTCTGAAAATTTAAAAATTTTTAATGTTGTTTCAAAAACAGCATTATTTTTGGACACGTTCCTACCACGGAAAAAAATCCTCAAATGGTAATTTTGCAACAGCGACACTTCGCCATCCACATATTTTTTCAATGTTGGTTTTTTAGAGCTAGACGATCACTAACAACCTGTTCAACAAAATTATAGCGCAGGAACAACGAATAGTCTATTATGTTTTCCCAAATTCTGTCAAATTTCTCGGTTTCTCGCGTTCACTGACTTCCAAAGACAGAGTTCATATTACTATTACACATAAAAAAGGAAAGGAAATTGTTTTCTCCATCTGTCTCAAAAATTTTCAGTCAAATTGATGTGGTTTTCGTAAAGTTAGAGCGTTTCAAACGTTTGCCCTATTTTTTTTTCAAAAATAGCATGAGAAAGTATTCAGCGTGAAATATCAGTTGATGTGGAAAAAATGATTAGAACATTTCACGCGTGACTTTTTTCAAAGAGACCGTGGCGTAGATAAGATCTGATAAAATAAAATTCATTCCAACTCATATTCTCGTCGTCTTCAAAATGGGAGAGGTTCATCCTTGCTGTTTATGTATTCTCTGTATTCTTATTCCGGTGAGTTTTCAATTTTAAAGTTTAGGTCATCTAGAAGATTAAACATATGTACTAACACTATTTTCAAATAAAAAAAAGTTGAAAAAGAACATTTTTGTTCCGTTTTTGCCATCAGTTTCCGTAAAAACCATCATTTTTGAAAAAGAAACTATTAAAATCAAATTTATAGCCAATCGCCGTATACCTCAAAAAAGGAAATCGTTGTTGTGCAGCTGTCTGGTGCAACTTGGCTCTCTGCTATCTTCTTTATATTCCTGGAGTCATTCATGCTATCGTCATTTGTTATTGCAAACCATAATCGGAGAAGAGAATGTGAATGAAATTTTAGATTAGTTGTGTGTGAGGAAATAAAGACTTTCAGTTTTGCACTTTCTTTAACATCAAAACTAGTTTTTCAAATATGATAGGCATGCCGGTTGATATGAAAACCACTGAAAAATAGATAAAAACCTGATTTTCATGGAAAAATTTCAAGACAGATGATATAATTGGTTTACCGCGATTAAAATAAATTTGCGAATTGTAAGTTTCTAATGGACATCCAGTACGAAAAATGTTATTATTGAAACATGAAATATTTTGAAAAAAAAGGTTTAGAACTTCTGATAGTGTTTTGAACAAAATATTAGACAAATCACAAAAAACCGGTTCCTGTTTCAAGTTGTTGTAATGCAAAATGTTATTCATTCCTTTTTCACTACCACGTTTTCACTATCTTTGACTGTTAACTTTGCATTTAGGAATTGTCAATGAGTTTTGTGGTATTTTTAAGATTTGGAAATTATTAGAATTGTAACAAAACTTTGTTCCGTCTATCAAATATCAGAAAATCTTAAATATCTCTAAAAACTACTTGAAACAGTGATGAACGCTTTTGTTGTGGAACTAATAACCCTTTTTACGTAGCATGAGAAGATTTTATTTGAATTTTTAAGTTCTGACTGAATGAACAAGTAAATTCAAAAATATTGAATTAAAAATTGTCATTTTCATCTATTGAATCTCATGACGACTAAACGAAACTGTGGAAAATTTGAAAAAACAACAATATGAAAGTACATGATTTTTGGAAAATTTTATCTGTTGTGTAATTACCATGAAAATTGAAACTTTATCTGAGAGATGCTCTTTTTTCGTATGGTAAACTCAATTAACATATTTATCAGGAGATTGAACATTCTTATCAGCCAACACACTAGGACGCTTCCAACATTATTCGAGTAAGGTAGAGAAGAAGATTTCCATAATTAGAGTGTCCTTCTGTCAGAAATTGTGGTTTAACTTCAAAATGAACTGGTCGATTCTTGCACAAGAGTATAAGAATATCATTTTGGATAAGTACTGTGTAAAGAAATAAAGACTACCAGTTTACTCTTTCTTAACCATCAAAACACTTTTTTCAAATTTGATTTACAAGGTGCTACCAATTGAAAAATAAATGTAAGCATCCAAAAAATGTTATTATTGAAACAAAACCCATTTTCAAATTACGTTTTATGGAGGAAATCCTAAAGATCTTATATTGAGATTTTTACCGTTACTCGTAACACTTAATTTTTCCAAAAAATTGTTATTGTTTCGCGAGACTTTAGTAATGTATTGCTCCGTGTTTATTGTTAGTCAACTGGAGTTAGTGTCGAAACCAAGATTACCAAAACGTCTCTGTGCCAACTAGGCGTTTCCTGGATGTTTGTAATTCTTTGCCGTTTTAAGGGTTACACTTTTACACCGTTTATCATTTACAGTAGCGAGCATAGGTGAGGGCAGATTCATACTTTCATGTGTATCTCTGCTGAATCGTGTCCGTTTTGCATAATCTTTTTTTTGACAGATAGCTGAAACATTCAGTGATAAGAAAATAAGTTTTTTGAAAAAGTTAACATTTTAAATTTTATCGATAATCGATTTTTCCTGACCGTGATTTGAAAATTCGAAAAAAAAACTTTTTATTTTTCTCTTGGAGTTATTGAGATTTTAATGTCAAAACGATGGAACATGTACAAATAAACAAAAAATCATGTTGAATTAGTTTCTTAGTTCCTGAGCATCGTGCTAGAGCTCCAGAAGTCAAAAGTGGCGTCCTCGGGAAAACCTTCATAACTCATCAAGAAATTATCCAAATTAGCCAAAACATGTACCAAAAAACGTGTTTTGAGTTTTTCTACAAACCTACATCAAAAAATCAAGATTTAAAAAAAATTTTTCAAATTTTTTTCACTCAATATTTTTTCATTCCAATTTTTTCCTGGATTTCCGATATTTTCTGGCTATAAAACGAACACACGTTTCAAATACTGCATGCAAAGTATTTTATCACAAATAATAAAACACATGTTTGTGTTTTTTGTTCGTTTTATAGCCAGAAAATATCGGAAATCCAGGAAAAAATTGGAATGAAAAAATATTGAGTGAAAAAAATTTGAAAAATTATTTTTTCTAAAATCTTGATTTTTTGATGTAGGTTTGTAGAAGAACTCAAAACACGTTTTTTTGGTACATGTTTTGGCTAATTTGGATAATTATTTGATGAGTTATGAAGGTTTTCCCGAGGACGCCACTTTTGACTTCTGGAGCTCTAGCACGATGCTCAGGAACTAAGAAACTAATTCAACATGATTTTTTGTTTATTTGTACATGTTCCATCGTTTTGACATTAAAATCTCAATAACTCCAAGAGAAAAATAAAAAGTTTTTTTTCGAATTTTCAAATCACGGTCAGGAAAAATCGATTATCGATAAAATTTAAAATGTTAACTTTTTCAAAAAACTTATTTTCTTATCACTGAATATTTCAGCTATTTGTCAAAAAAAAGATTATGCAAAACGGACACGATTCAGCAGAGATACACATGAAAGTATGAATCTGCCCTCACCTATGTTCGCTACTGTAGCTTTTGATTTGAAGCGTCCATTCCTTTTGTTTCAGAAACTTTCTTTCATACAGTGCGCGTCATAAGTATAGCGCCCCCCTCGATTTTCGCGTTTCTGGACTTGCTGCAATCGGCATGAGAAAATGGTTAATGCCATTCGATCCGGCGTCACAGAAAACCTATAATGAGAAGTTTTGTCGAAAATTTCAAATCATGTCGCCTGCTCTGTCACAGGTTGTCTGAAAATCAGCCGCGTCAAAAGTATAGCGCGTTTTTGGATTTTGTGGCTCCGAGCGCTGAAAATCGAATAAAAATATGAATTTTGTTTATAATTAGTTGTCGGTGACTTATTTCTGTTATTTCCTATCAAAATTTATCCGAGAAACTGATTTTCTCCGGCTGAAACTGCTCAATTTAGCAAACCATCCCATTTGAGGCATCTCCATGATTATTATCGATTGGTAATTTTGTAAAACATGGAATCTGATACTGAACACTTGTCAAAAATACACTTCTGGAATTTGTGGTTTATATTAGTAATCAATCAACCTTTTTGTGAGCCGTTTTCCATCTACCCGGCTCGATCAGATTGACTCCTTGAGATCTGTTTGAGGCATCCTAGGCGAACTTTGCTTCGCAGAATCGAGAAAATCAGTTCTTCAAACTTTTTAATGATTTAGAAACACTGGTAAGAACATTGCCAGCTTATTTTTGATCAAAAAACATTCAAGCAGTTTCCAGTTGTGACGGTGTAGCTCACACTGTAACAATGCACATGTTTGATTTTGGCCTGCACGAAGGCGTTTCGAGAGTAATCAAGAAACGTCTTTTCCGGTGACAGGAAACATTTGATTTTGTTCGTTAATCTCATTTTCAATATTTTCACACCATTCGGAAGTTGTTCAAAGCGCATATCTTTTCTGGAGACACGGAGTGCGATAAGCAACTTTCTGGTAGTGTGAGGATATTACTACAGATCTGTTGAGGTGTTATAACTTCGGAGCGGACTGTAGGTAGCACAACTTTTTGTCATGAAAGTCTTAAAAATATTGCTCACAAGCGATCCAGACTCCCTTCTGTTCCATAAAGGCATTTTTTGTTCCGCTATGAGCCAAAGTTCGCCTAGGATGACTCAAACAGATCTCAAGGAGTCAATCTGATCGAGCCGGGTAGATGGAAAACGGCTCACAAAAAGGTTGATTGATTACTAATATAAACCACAAAGTCCAGAAGTGTATTTTTGACAAGTGTTCAGTATCAGATTCCATGTTTTACAAAATTACCAATCGATAACAATCATGGAGATGCCTCAAATGGGATGGTTTGCTAAATTGAGCAGTTTCAGCCGGAGAAAATCAGTTTCTCAGATAAATTTTGATAGGAAATAACAGAAATAAGTCACCGACAACTAATTATAAACAAATTTCATATTTTTATTCGATTTTCAGCGCTCGGAGTCAAAAAATCCAAAAACGCGCTATACTTTTGACGCGGCTGAATTTCAGACAACCTGTGACAGAGCAGGGAACATGATTTGAAACTTCCGAAAAAACTTCTCATTATAGGTTTTCTGTGACGCCGGATCGAATGGCATTAACCATTTTCTCATGCCGATTGCAGCAAGTCCAGAAACGCGAAAATCGAGGGGGGCGCTATACTTATGACGCGCACTGTACAATTGGAATCTACGAATTGAAATCGGGGGTATTTGAGTTTAGAACTCGGGAGAATAGAACTGCGACAAAATAAAACTGTGAAAATATAGAACAGGAAAAAATAGAACTGTTACAAAGTGGAACAGTGAAAGTTAGAACTGCTACAAAACAGAACTCAACAAAATAGAACTGAACACAATGGAACTGCTACAAAATAGAACTGTTACAAAATAGAACTCTAGTTCGAAGGGAGCGCGTTTGCATTCGTGACTTTTTAGAAGAATTATAACGACTTTTTTTTTCAATTTTAACAATTAGTCGATGAAGAAAATGAATTTATTTGAGAAAAGTCAAAAATAAATTGAATTTTTGCAAAAAAATGCAAACGCGCTCCATTCGAAATAGAGTTCTATTTTGTAACAGTTCTATTTTGTAGCAGTTCCATTGTGTTCAGTTCTATTTTGTCGTGTTCTGTTTTGTAGCAGTTCCATTATTTCGTAGTTCCACTTCGTTCAGTTCTATTTTAGTCAGTTCTATATTTTCACAGTTTTATTTTGTCGCAGTTCTATTCTTCCGAGTTCTAAACTCAAATACCCCCTTGAAATCGACCTTAGTAACTACAATTAAATTTAGAACATTTCTTGTACAATAGAAGCAGAAAAAAAGTGAACAGTTTGCCGAAAAAATAAATAATGTTACCTAAACTTTATTTATTCTACTGTAGTCTCATCTTAACTTTATTATCAGCTCAGCAAATTTTTCACTGGACACGACTTTACGAATAGAATCCCTTAAATTTCGGTTCATTTGAAAGTAGTCGCAAAACTGTTTTTATTTGTTTTTACATTTTAACAAGTAGCAATAAAAACAATGAGTAGTTTGAAAAATTTTCAATTCACATTGATATAACAGTAGTTTTTTCAAAGTGTGTTTAGAGTCGGACAGTATTGAAGAAATAACTTTGAATGGTCAACAAGAGAAGTAAAAATGCACAGATTATCGGCTATCCGAAAAGCTTGAAACATTTCTGACTGGATGGAAAAAAAACTTGTGATTCAAAATGAACGTGATTGATTTTTCCTCACTGATAACCTGCATTTGACTTTACTGTGTGAAAATTTGCAGTGCCTTTGCAAATGATGAGTAGAAGAACAGAAAAGAAACGTTCATATTGAAACAGGACTTCTTATCATTTTTGTCATGAAAAAAAGTAAAATTTGCTGTGTTCCAAGGCTGTCGCACGGCCGGCCGCGAGAAGAATAAAATGAAAAAGCCGCGGCCTTTTTTTAAGTTGCAAAACTTTGTCGTTTTTGAAAAAAGTTTTGCTGGTTTTTTGTTTTCTGATACCAATCTGACAACCGGGGTTCGATTAGAGTGTCGCCTCGCGAGACGAAACTCGCAAAATTCCCGATTTCCCGGTTTCGGCTCGACTCGGTTCGTCCCGGTTCGTCTCGCACTCTGTCTCGGTTCGGTTCGGTTCGACTCGGTTCGGTTTGTCTCGCATTCGGTTCGTCTCGATTCGCAAAATGTTCGGAAAGTTCATTTCCCGCAAATTACTCGCAAAGTTCACAAGACAAAGCGAACTGTTCGCATGTCACGCGTTGATCATTTCTACCGTTGATTTTCTGAAAATAATAATCTGGTAATTACAATCGTGAACTTTTTCTAATCTTATTTCCATTTGTTTTTCTGAAATTTTTATTTTACTATTTTGGAAGAGTTCACGATTTTAATTGCCAAATTTTTATTTTCAGAAAATCAACGGTAGAAATTATCAACGCGTGACATGCGAACAGTTCGCTTTGTCTTGTGAACTTTTTGTTTTATGATTTTGACATTTTGGTACTAATCTGACAATCATTGTTCAACCCCACTGGTGTCAAAGCTGTTTTTCATTTCATTTTTTGTTTTTGGTAAAAATCTGAAGACCAAAGTTGCCTTTTTGGAGAAGGACTGTTCTGAAAAAAGACACTTGTAATCTAAAAATGTTTTTTTGTTCTGAAATGGTTTCAGAATGGTACCAAAAAGCAAGAAATGAAATGAAAAAAGGTTTGACACCGGAGGGGTCGAACCCTGGTGATCAGATTGGTACCAAAAAGTCAAAAACAAAAAACAAAAAAGTTTCGGCACGAGTGGGGATCGAACCCCGGTTGTCAGATTGGTACCAAAAAGTCAAAAGCATATCAAGTCATGTTTTCAGTTGATACAGTGCGTCCAATAATGATAGGACCCCCTCGAAAATCGAGTTTTCAGTTGATTTTCAAGAATTTTTTTTCTCGGAAAACTTTTAAAATCGATTGAAATATTCGTTTTCTGTTGTTTTCAATTGGTTGCATTATAGTTGTGGCGTTTTCAACCCTAAAATCAAATGTTAGCCACCTTCGAATTTTCATCCATCTGAAAAATTCACTGTTTCAGAACTTCGAGAGCTGTATCTCAGAGTTCCGATCACGTGTCATTCTGAAACTTTTTGGTAAAGTTAATCGAGCCATTTATGACAAAAATAAGCAATAGATTTGTAAAAATATTCATTTTCTGAAAAGTTATACTCAGGATTCTCAAACCCATTTCGACCAAATTCCACTATTTTCATAAATTGTGTCAAAAATTTGAATCCTTGGATCTGAATGAAGAAAAATTTCAAAATATGCCAAAATAGTGCCAAAATGATGGAAAAAAAAGTTTAGACACTTTTTCCATATCTTGGACACAATTTATGAAAATAGTGGAATTTGGTCGAAATGGGTTTGAGAATCCTGAATATAACTTTTCAGAAAATGAATATTTTTACAAATCTTTTGCTTATTTTTATCATAAATGGCTCGATTAACTTTACCAAAAAGTTTCAGAATGACACGTGATCGGAACTCTGAGATACAGCTCTCGAAGTTCTGAAACAGTGAATTTTTCAGATGGATGAAAATTCGAAGGTGGCTAACATTTGATTTTAGGGTTGAAAACGCCACAACTATAATGCAACCAATTGAAAACAACAGAAAACGAATATTTCAATCGATTTTAAAAATTTTCCGACAAAAAAAATTCCTTGAAAATCAACTGAAAATTCGATTTTCGAGGGGGTCCTATCATTATTGGACGTCTGAAAAAATGACTTTTTGATGGTACGCTTATAAGAAAAGTGGTAGAATCATGAAAATATGACCCCTGGGGTTTCTTCGTACCCTGAATCGAATGATCATCACAGATTTTTTGTATCTGTTCTGGTTCTGTCTGGTGCCCCAAAATCTAGGGGGTCCTATCATTATTGGACGCACTGTATGCTAGAAAGCCGCTGCCGGCCGCGATTTTCAACAGCCTTGCTGTGTTCATAACAAAAGTAAAAAAATGACATACTTTTGAAATCTAGTTGAATCAAGTAGCTGTAAAACAATGTTTCATTCATGTTCTTCTCGATGAAGTTGAGCACAGTGCTGGCCCATCAATGAATTGTATGGCATTTTTGAACATTATAAATTATGTGAAACATAAAATCAAATCGTCTTAGAACAGTATCATCGGAAGCAGTTCAAGATAGTACCATTGGATTACTGATGAAACTTTTGAGTTTAACGAATAAAAATGAGATGAAATTGTTTGATAACGACCAGTATTTAGAACGTTTCTTGTACACAGTATCCTAGGATGACGCTGGAACTTTGAAGCACCTGAAGATTAATCCTATCACACCTTTCTCTATTAGCCGTTTTCCTCTGATTCTATTTTACCAGTCGGTTTACGTCGCCTAACGGCGACTAAACCTCCTTCCCTACACCACCCTTCTCAGTTTTACAGCGCCTGCGGCGCTTCTTAGCCGAGCAGTTCATTCCGATAAAGCACAATTGTAAAATCTCTCCTTTTCAGACTCAAATTCTACAAACTTTCTCAATGACTTTTTCTATCCTGATAGAATATGGAATTTAGAATGAGCTGTTTTTGAATTTACCAATTTGAACTTTCTTTCTATGTTTTCCTTATTTCAAAACAATCTCACAGAAGAACGTGAACTTGATAACTCTTCTTTCTTCCCTTCTCAAAAGGCGAGTGATCATGTCGATATATTTTTTATTTTTTGACTGATCGGCGGCAACGCCGCCTTCCTTCTCGGAATATGGAATATCGACCTTCCTTCTCTTCTTCCTTCCTTCTCGGAATATCGAATATCGACCTTCCTTCTCTCCTTCCTTCCTTCTCGGAATATGGAATATCGACCTTCCTTCTCTCCTTCCTTCTCGGAAATACCGAGCTACAACGGGTTCTTATTCACATATCAGCTTCTTGAGTAGTTGTCTTCCACTTATTTTAGGCTTCGCTATCAGAAAACATGCTCTCCCGGTTCTTTTAATTCCCATTATGTATGTGAGCGGCAGATCTGCGCGAAATTCCTTCTTCCGACTACCTTCTTTCTTCTTCCGGCCTTTTTTTCACTTCCTTCTTCTCTTCCGACTTCCCTTTTGAAAATTTCACTTTTTTCCTCCTTCTTCCGACTTCCCTTTTTAGAAAACTTACTTCCCGCTTCAGTCTTCCGTTGAAAATTTTTTGCCATTTCCGGCTTTCAAAAAAGTTTACAAAAATTTTGGAATTTTCTACTGACTTCCTTCTTCCGTCTTCCTTTTTCAAAAGTTTACTTCCCTCTTCCTTCTTCCGGCTCCCCTTTTGAAATGTTTAACTCATTCTTCCTTCTTCCGACTTCCTTTTTCGAAAATGTTACAGCTCTGATGAGCGGTATTCAAATCTCAAATCGAACTTTCGAATCCGAAAATACCGAATGCTATCGGTCTGGCGCGTTCATGATGAAATATGAATTTTAAGATTACGGTAGTCTTTTGACCCGTAGCCAACGGGAGTTTTCGGGCTCTTGACCAAATTTTCATTCAATTTTCTCTCAAATGCAAGATGCGGAGCAGACTTATTGACAAATTTTTTATCATAGTCTCTGTTTTTCCCTCCATTTAAATCCAAAAGCTCCTCAATAAATTATTTTCCCATAACAAAAAAAAATTCCAATTTGACGGGAACGAACTCGCCACTCCATGTGTAAGAGTCATCTGTGTAGACCACTACACCACACACGCGCGGCCGGCGCCTGTCGAGAGTGCAGTCAAGAGACATCGAGTCAGTAGTGTTAGGTTGATATTTTGAGCTTTCTACCACCCTGTCGGGACACACCCTCATCAACGAAATTTAGCACTAAAAACGTCATCGTCTCCAGAAGACGTCAAACTTGATATTTTTGAAAATAGAAAAGTTCGGGCATCAACTAAGTCAAATTTCCAATCTATACATCCAGGTCTCAAAAAAATCGGCCAACTATGGAGGGAGTTATGGCTGGCAACATACAAACAGACAGGCGGAATCTGTTGAATATTATTAGTAAAGATTTCACCTAAACGAAACAGTGAAAAATTTGAAAACCTACATAAATGTTGATTTTTGGAAAATCTTTTCTGTTATATAATTATCATTAATATCTAAATTTATTTACCTAATCAATACTAGTGTAAGACTTGAAACATTGAAGTAAAAAACTCTCTCTTTTTTTGCTGCTGCCAATACACACATTGGTCCTTCCTATCGACCAACAGACCTACTTGGCACGTTGCCAAGATTTCTAATGACGTCACCATGGAATTTCTTTGTTTGTGTTACTAGACTATCAAGATCAGATACAACCAGCAGAAATAGAATTATAGCTTCATAACTTTTGAGATGGAGTTACTAGTGGAAAAGTTTTGAAAGTAGTAACACCTTTTTTTCTAATAAACTGACATCTCATTTATGCAGGTATCATGTATTTCAACTTCAGGAATGAAGTAATTCTTAGTCAGAGTCATGACAAGGGGGTGCCGGTCAATAAGAGGAATTACTGTAAATATGCCTAAATTTGAGAAGCTCAGTGGATCTCTCAAATCAAAAGCAATAATAATGTTAGTTTCGAAACCGAGGTTTTTTACATACTCTAAAATTTTTCTACTTCTAATTAATTTCAGTTTCGAATTCCAGATTTCTCCACAAAAAATGTGTTTTTTTTTGTTAGTAACTGTTCTATCAGTTTCTCCTTGATTCTACCCAAAACAGTGAGGAAAACCGCCGCGGTCAGTCCCCCCTTCTCCAGGACCTCGGTTTTTTCTCCCTCCATCTATCTGTGTGTGTGTAGTCGTGCGCGCAAATGCGAACAAAGTGGAACAAGTTCATCTGAGTTTGAGTGGGAAAATGGATGAAATGGTAGTGACTTGGTTGACACAGGGACCATGTGAGTTTTTTTCAAGAAATATGCCCGAAGAAGTGAAACGGGTAGATTGATAAACGAAAATGAAGAAAATGAGAAACAGTTAGTAGAATAATATTTAATGAAGGACAGAAGCCATATTTTTCAATTCACATTATGATATTTCAGACAATTTTAAGAAGCTTTTATCATTGAGGCATATGCTGAAAATTATACTAAACGTCACAATTCCCGTTGTCCTTCCTGACTCAAAAGGAGCTTTGGTGGAAGAGCTTTTTAGCGCGTCCATGTAGTCTTCTCACTATCAGACAAGATTTCTGTTAAATTTCTCGTTTCTTTTCTGGTTTTTTCATATTATATCCCAAAAAAATGTTGGAAAACTGAGAAAACGACGAATTGAACAGAAATCTTGTCTGAGAGGACTACACGGCCGCGTGGAAAAAATCTTCCACCTAAGCTTTTTTTGAGTCCGGAGAACGGGATCCAAAGATGAAAGTTTCTTGAAATTGTCTGAAGTATCATAATCTGAAATAAAACAAAATAGTTGTGTATTATGGTCAGTGTTTGCCAAATTTCCTTAGAACTGTTTCCTGTTAGAAGCAACTGATACATTCGTCACCATGAAAAAAGTATATACCCGAGACTTTTAAATTTTTCGGTTATAGGTAAACCACATAAATTTCCATTTAAGGCTTTCGACAGTAACTATCAAATACAAATATATATACAAATATTTACTAGACCTTTAGGCTTCGGCTCCAAAACAGAATTTTTTTTTTCGGATTTTTCGGAGGCTTTCAAAAAAAATTTTTGCGAAAAATTTTTCGGATAGTTTTCAAAAAATGGTTCGAAAAGTTTTAGAAATTGAATAACTTTCTTCGAAAAAATCGTATCGGGTTGGTTGATAGCTCAAAAGATGAGTATTTCGACCTGTCATCAGACAAAAGCAAAACAAACTTCTATGAAGATCCACAGAGGCCCCGGGAAGGGCAAAAGTGTCCGGGCCGAACCAACCCGATACGATTTTTTTGAAGAAAGTTATTCAATAAAAACCGTCGGCCCGGATCGGCCCGGATTGCAAGTATGAAAAAAATTGAAGAAATTAAGTAACAAAATAGTGTTTTTTCAATTTTTAATGAAATTCTTTTCACATTTTGCACTCAAAAACAAGTTTCCGGGGGTCATTGGAATATTCATACAAATTCAAGATTTTTGTCTTCGAAAAACGAATGTTTCGAACAGCTTTCTTAAGTTTTTTTCTTCGAATTTTTTGATTTTTCGGGAAAATTTCTTCGCACAGCCCTGGTCAAAACGTATTCTTTGCTCTAGATCCCTCAAACTGTTTTGTATGTTCTTTAACTCGAATTGACACCAAAACTTGTGTCCCCAACTTTCATTCCGTTTTTGGGGGCGCGGCTAACCACTGAAAACAAAATTAATTTTTTTACTTTCACAATGACTACAGTAGAAGGGAGCAAAACGAATTTCTGTCATAACAGCCGCGAGAGATTATCGCAACTACATTACCATCCTCATAAAACTTCAATGTAACAGAAATCTAAATTCCAGTACCCAACGTGACGCCATATGTGACATACGGTCTCTCGAAAGACTCTCTCCGATGGACTGCAAAAGCCACGACGACTTCATGGAAAGATCAAGGATCCCACGGATATATCAGATATACTCACAGAGCAACGATGACTAAAATGATCGCTGGCGATGTTTATTGTGAGTTTTTTTCCGTTTTTTTACTGTTTCAGATTTAGGTTTTCTTTTGAATAGTTTTTACTTTTTAGTTGGTTGAATACGCAGAGTTCTCTTAATTTATTTTCCAGACTACAAAGTGGGCAGCTCTCAAGACATGTCCGACGTGTACCACTTCAAACAACCCGACCCTTCCAAAGAGCTTCGTGCTGCTATCTTTGGTGACTTGAGTGTCTACAAAGGAATGCCAACAATAAATCAACTAATCGATGCAACTCATAATGACCATTTCGATGTAATCATTCATATCGGAGATATTGCATATGATCTACATGACGATGAAGGGGATCGTGGAGATGCTTATATGAAGGCGATCCAACCATTCGCAGCGTATGTTCCGTATATGGTGTTCGCAGGAAATCATGAGTCGGACACTCATTTTAATCAAATAGTCAATCGGTTCACTATGCCAAAGAATGGAGTCTACGACAATAATCTCTTCTGGAGCTTTGACTACGGATTCGTCCATTTTATCGCGTTGAATTCCGAGTATTACGCCGAGAAAATGACAAAGGAAGCAAATGCTCAATACAAATGGTTGCAAGATGACCTCTCCAAAAATAAACTGAAATGGACCATTGTTATGTTCCATAGACCATGGTACTGTTCTACTAGATCTGCTGGTGGATGTGATGACCCTACTGACATGCTTTCGAGAAAAGGAACCAATGACTTGCCGGGATTGGAGAAGTTGTTGAAGGACTATAAGGTGGATATGGTGTTTTATGGGCATAAGCATACTTATGAGAGAATGTGGCCGATTTATGATAAAGTTGGATATAAATCTGGAGACGCGGGACATATCAAAAATGCAAAGGCACCGGTGTACATTTTGACTGGATCAGCGGTAAGATTTTAATTTTTTTAGGACCTGATATAGTTTGGTACAGTCTCCAGAAACTGTTACGAACCTGACATATGTAGTTTGCTAGAACATTCTCTCGCTTTCCCCACCTAAACTTTTCCTTCCAGGGCTGTCACACCCATGAGGGACCGTCCGACACGACACCTCAATCGTTCTCTGCAAGCCGTCTCGGCCAATATGGATATACTCGTCTGAAAGTGTATAATTCTACGCATATCAGCACGTATTTTGTGGATACCGATGACAAAGTTGGAAATTTTTTGGATCGGTTCTATTTGGAGAAGGATTGATTTATGTATTTATGTTTTTTGTTGTATTTTTTGTATAAGTTTCGTTGTGAAGATAAAGAACGGGCTGAAGCTTGGGAACTGATTTGTGCAATCCGGGTCATTTAAAAATAATTGACATACATTTTGAATGCCAAAATGTATGTCAATGATGTTCCATGTTCCTAAATCCACGCCTATCACGGAAAAAGGCTTGGTGAGATCCCATTAATGCTCACAATATAGATACATATCTATTTACTGACCCACTTTCATGAAGCGCAAATATCAAATTTCCCTGTGGTGGTATTACTGGAAATAATGCTATAGAAAGTTTATCGTCAATTTGAAACAGAAGAAAACTGAATCCGTTTTTTTCGGATTCTCAAAAAATGATTCTTTGCAACATTGACGTTTCGTCACTTGCCATTTCGCAACTATTCCTCTCGCAGCTGCACACATAATTTTTTATTTAGGTCAATTTGATATTTCGAGTTTTGCATAAGAGCACAAATCTATGAAACCAATAAAATAGAAAATTGGGTCAACTGGCACCTTTCCTCAAAATTTTTTAAAATTTGTATGGTTGCGCAACGTCATGGTTCCGAAATTGATAGTTGCGAAACGTCACGCAGCTCAAATAATAAAAACAAGATCTTTACAACCATGTAACAAAAAAGTTCAATTTTGAAACATTTTCCCGTTTATTCGAAGCAGGAATATTTGGCACTATTCAGTTTAGATGTCCTTTAAAAACTTGAACGTCCCAAAAAACACTCGGACGTCCCTTGAAATACTTAGACGTCCTTTGAAACATTTAAACGTCCTTTCGGATCCCAAATATGTTCAAAATTGTTTAAACGTCCCTTAAAACATTTAGTCGTCCCAAAAAATGTTTAGACGTCCCATTAAATATTGAGACGTCCCTTGAAGTCCGAAAATTTGGTTTTAAATAATTAGACGTCCCACAAAACATTTAAACGTCCCAAAAAATGTTTCGACGTCCCTTCAACACTAAAAGTCACTGAAAGTGTACAAGGGACGTCTAAATTTTTTTGGGACGTCTAAATGGTTTTTGGGACGTCTAAATCTTCAAAGCTGTATTTTGGGACTTCATAGGACGTCTAAACATTTTATGGGACGTTTAAACGTTTTTTGGGACGTCTAAACTTTTGAAAGGACGTTTAAAAAAAATTAGAGTTTGAAAGGACGTTTAAGTGTTTCAAGGGACGTCTAAGTGTTTCAAGGGACGTGTAAGTGTTTTAAGGGACGTTTGAGTTTTTAAAGGACATCTAAACTGGAATAGAGCCGAATATTTTAACGTAAACTTAGAAACCGCAACATTTTTACGAACTTAGTTTACCATTTCAATTTTCGTCTTGACCAGTTTTTAGGTGTTTTCATGTCAAATTGTTTTTTATTCTCCAACGAAAAATCTTGCTTTATATCTCATTCGAATTAGAATGGGATTTAGAAACTCTATTAGACGCCAAATTTTTGGAGACCAACCTAGTTCTCGAAATAAATCGGAAAATGTGCTGAAAGTTGCCCATTTTGAACTGAAATCGAAAATTAGGATCTACTTTTTTGGTGTCGCACCGATAAGACTCATTTAACTAAAATAGTGATCAGATCCAGAATCTATACAAATTCTGCAACATAAATCCAAAACTTTTTTCTCAAATTCTGTCAAATTTCTCGTTTTTTGCGTATTGCGTTCACTGACTTCCAAAGACTGAATTCATATTACTATGTATTGCACATGAAAATGTAGGAAATTGTTTTTTATATCTGTCTCAAAAATTTTCAGTCAAATTGATGTGGTTTTTGTAAAGTTAGAGCGTTTCAAACGTTTGCCCTACTTTTTTTTCAAAAATAGCAAGAGACAGTATTCAGCGTGAAAGTTCAGATGATGTGGAAAAAAATAATTAGAACATTTCACGCGTGACTTTTTTCAAAGAGACCGTGGCGTAGATAAGATCTGATAAAATAAAATTCATTCCAACTCATATTCTCGTCGTCTTCAAAATGGGAGAGGTTCATCCGTGCTGTTTATGTATTCTCTGTATTCTTATTCCGGTTAGTTTTTAATTTTAAACTTTAAAGCCCATCTGGAAGATTGATCATATGTACTGGCACTTTTTTCAAATGAAAAATAGTTGAAAAAAAACATTTTTTGATCTGTTTTTGCAACCAGTTTTTGTGAAATCCCTCAATTTATAGCCAATCGCCGTGTACCTCAAAAAAGGAAATCGTTGTTGTGCAGCTGTATGGTGCAACTTGGCTCTCTGCTATCTTCTTTATATTCCTGGAGTCATTCATGCTATCGTCATTTGTTATTGCAAGCCGTAATCGGAGAATAGGATGTGAATGAAATTTTAGATTAGTCGTGTGTGAAGGGATAAAGACTTTCAGTTTCACATTTTCTTTAACATCGAAACTAGTTTTTCAAATTTGATAGGCATGCCGGTTAATAAGAAAACTACTGAAAAATAAATAAAAACCTGATCCTGATTTTCATGGAAAAAATTGCAAGACAGATGGTATAGTTGGTTTATCAAATTAACTTGTGAATTGATTATAAGTCCTGAGTAGAAGTTCGAAAAATGTTATTATTGAAACATGAACCATTTTGAAAAAATTGGTTTAGAGCTTCTGGTAGTGTTTTGAACAAAATATTAGGCAAATCACAAGAAAAATGGTTTCTGTTTCAAGTTTTTCTAATGCAAAATGTTATTCATTCCTTTTTCACTACCACTGTGGTATTTTTTGACTGTTTAACTTTGCATTTAGAAACTGTCAATGACAATCGTAGCGTTTTTAAAATTTTGAAATTATAAGAATAATAAGAATACGATACCGCTCTGAAAATCGTTAAACAGCTATAAAAACTACTTGCAACAGTGATGAACACTTTCGTTGTTGAACTGAAAAATTTTATAAATTGCCATTTTCATCTGATTTAATTTATCGGACCTAAAAGGAACAGTTATACTTTAGTAACTAAAAACAAATGTCTGAACATTTCTTGGCAAGTTGAAGCAGAAAAAATGTGAAAAGCTTTCCGAAAAAGTAAAAATTTTACCTGAACTTCATTGATACTACAATAGTGTCATCTTCCTTTTTTATCAGCTCATCAAATTTTCAACAATACATACACGATTTTGGGAATGGATTGCTTAAATTTCGGTTCGTTTGAAAATAGTCACGAAACGGTTTTTTATTAGTTTTTAAATTTATGCAAAGGTTAGCGAATAGTAAAACTACAAAAATGTGAAGTTTGAAAAACTTCACTTCACATGGATGAGCTATAACAGTAGTTTTTTTTCAAAGTGTGTTTATAGTCGGGCAGTCTCGAAGAAAGAACTTCGAAAGATCAAAATGAAAAGTAAGTATTCCAATACTATCGGCAAACCGAAAAACTTTAAACATTTCTGATAAGATTTAAACTGAAATGTGATCTCGTAATAACTTCAGAGTAGAAGTACAGAACATAAATGTTTATATTTTTTGTCATGTAAAGATTTTGTCATGTAAAGATATTTGTTTTTTTTTTTGTCATGTAAAGATATTTGTTCAGCATTTTTTGGCAGTATTCATAACAAAATAATAGACTTTGGAAAAATCGTTGAAAAATAAATTGAAAAATGAAATACACAGAAAAAATAGTTTCTGTTTCAAATCGCTGTAAAATATTATTTCATTCATGGTCTTTTAGTTATTTTTGGAGTGATGGTTATCAATAAATATCATGGTGCTTTTGAAATGTATTAATTCGAAAAACATCAAATCAAATCGCTTTACAACTCTAAAATCTACTTGTAACAGTGATGAACAGTTTCGTTGAACTCAAAAGTTTCTTTTTCGCAGTATCTTCGGATTACGATAAGAAATTTTTGTACACCATGTATTATTTTAATTTTATTAGCAGTGATTGGGGGCAGAGAATAAAATGGGAAAATGTTTTCGGATTCCGACTGTAAACCTTTTTTACTGAAATTATTGATTACATTGCTGCATCAACTGAAACCATCTTTTCTTGTTTTTTTGTTTGGCTCATTCAAAATTGTAATTACTCAAAAGCATATCACCATTTTAGATGATACATTTTAGATGACTAGCAAAAACAAAAAACCAGTTTCAGATATTGAATTTTCGAAACAGAATCCATGGAAAAAGATACTGAACATTTTAAATTAAGAAAGTCCGAACCATAATTAAATTCGAGAACTCAATAAAAATGCATGTCTTCTTTGAATTTTTTCACCGCATGGAACAGTGAAAAAATAATTTTTGGGATGCTGTTTCACGGAACCTTTTTTTTTACAAGAGATAACTACACCTCCGACGGTCTTCGACTAACAGCATACTGATTTCTATGGTATAGATGTCGTAATTTCCCAACTGGCGTTTGTTCATCATGGGGAAGATTACGGTTTCACTTTCTTATCATTACAATCAAAACTTTCATCAAACAGTGTCGCTTTAGATTGGGTTCTAAAAATCAGACTACTCAAAAATCGGGCTGGCCCGTAAAAACTCTGTAAAAAATGTACTTCTTAATTCTAATTACGTTCTTAACATGTACTATTGAAATCAAAAAAAATTGTCTGCACTGTTGTTAGCACTGTTAATTTAACCACTTGAAACTGAAATAAATATTTCAGAAAAGCTAGAACTACGTTAAAAAACTGCACATAAATTATGAGTTAGGTGTGTTCAAAAAATATGAAAAAGTGCAATTTACCTTTGTGTTAGAGTTTTGAAACAAAAATGAATGCAGTTTTGAAAAATAAGCTCAAATGAGTTAGAACTAGAAAAATTTTGATTCTGTTGTTTGAAAAGTCATTCATTTTTGCAGGTTTTGTTATTACCCTATCTTCTGAATCGAAATACAATATTACTGATGGTCACTTGTAGAGTACCTGAAACAGTTCATTTTTATAGCTGTCAAGGTCTGGAACGCGTCTTGCTTTGATTTGATGTCACTGTTCATAGAAAAACGTCTCGTGGAGTTCACGTAAAATTTCTCCTCGCTGTGCCTATTTTCCAGTTTCAGTGGTTAAAGTCTGCAATTTTTCTACTGTTCCATCTTGCTCTCAATTCCATTTCGAAAATTAAATCAGGGTTCCGTGAGCTCCATTCAACCTTCTCAAAGTGCCTCTCCAATATGGATATGCTCGTCTGAAAGTGTATAACTCTACGCATATCAGTACGTATTTTGTTGATACCGATGACAAAGTTGGGAATTTTTTGGATCGGTTTTGTTTGGAGAAGGATTGATTTATGTATTATACATATTTCATTTTTTTGTATATCTTTTGTGGAAAAGATAAAGAACGGGATAAAGTTTGTGAATTGATGTGTCCGGTGGTTGCAAAAATGATGCACATACAATTTGAATGCCAATGTGAAATCATAGAACATCATTATTTTTTAATTGGTTTTTTTCATACTTGTCACGGGCCGGGCCGGGCCAAAATCAGGAAAAATCTCGGCCCGGCCCGGCCCGCTCGGCCCGTTTTGAAACATTTTTCCAAAACATTTTGAGTTTTTGAACTTTTTTTGGAAATTTTTTGAAAAAAGTATAGTTTTCGAATAAACATTTAAAATTGAATCAAAATGTGAATATGTATGATAATTTAAGCATTTTTACTGTTTTTTTTCCAAAAATTTCAAAAAAAAAATTGGTAAAAATGGGTACCCATTTTTGAATCTGGGCCGCCGGGCCGGGCCGGGCCAAGAGAAATTTCGGCCCGGGCCGGCCCGATTTTTGACAAGTATGGTTTTTTTTAAACCAAAACCCAACCCTATTACAAAAGAAATGCTTGGCGAGATCCCACAAATGCTCACAATATGCCTACATCCACAACTTGCGTGAAAAAAAAATCAAAAAAATTTTTCATATTTCGGCCGTTGCATTACTGGAAATAATATCTTTACTATTAACAAACGCAAACGGCTGTATGTTTGTGTGTCTGTCGCCGATCCTACCGCCCTTCCTACTGAACCGATTTTCTTCAAAATTGGACCAAAAGATCAGAAATTTTCTCTTAATGATGCCCGTCTATTTTTTTAAGTTAGAATAGCCCTCGACTAAGTCACTAGGTGAAAAAACATGGGTTTCAAGCCTTTCAGTGGCTTTTGTTTCCGAAATAGGGAAATAGGAGTTCACGGGGGAGATAATTATAGAACATTTTCATTTCTTCAAATTTTCAACACGGGTGGTGTAGAAAAGGAGGTTGAGCAGCCGTTAGGCTGCGTTAACCGACTGGTTATAGTTATTTTATCTTCAATTTGAAGCTGAAAAAATTGAACTCTCTTTTGTTCGGCTTGTTAAAAAATCTTTTGCAACATAGACGTTTCGCCACTAGGCATTTCGCAGCTATTCATCTCGCAGCTGCACACGTAATTTTTTATTTAGGTCAATTTGACATTTCGAGTTTTTCAAATCGCATGAAGTATGAAACCAATAAAATAGAAAATTCAACTGGAATCTTTCCTTAAAAATTATTAAATTTGCATGGTTGCGAAACGTCATGGTTCCAAAATTGATAGTTGCGGAATGTCGCGGAGCCCAAATAATTAAAAAAAAAACAAAATATAATTCGTTCCACAAAACAAAACAATTAAATTTATAAAATTTTTGTTTCTTATTTGAAACTGAAATATTGTAACGTAAGCTTAAAAACAGCAACATTTTTTTAACTCAATTTTTTTTATTTTGTTGGGAATTTTATGGGTCGGTTTTATTTGGAGAAGGATTGATTTATGTATTTCATTTTTTTTTTGTACTTTTTTGTATATGTTTCGCGGAGAAGATAAATAACGAGATAAAACTTGTAAATTGATGCGAGAAATGGGGTCACTTGAAAATAATAGACATACATTTTGAATGCCGATGTGAAAAATTTAGAAATCCGGCGATCTATTGATGAGTGTCCCTAAAAATGTTTTAATGCTGTTTTCAAAACAGCATTATTTTTGGACATGTTCTTAAACCTTAGCCCCGTCCCTATCACGGAAAAAAATACATGGTGAGATCCCACTAATGCTCGCAATATACATACATATCAATTTACAGACCCACTTTCATGAAGCGCAAATCATTCTTATATATAAAAGACAAGTGAGCGTTGTCTGAGGCGATGTCCGCAACGAATTTGGAAAGAGAAGTGAAACTGAGCCAGTGGGCAAAACCGAACTGGCATGCTTTGGACTTCGACCGCCGCTTTAGACCACTCGGCCGTGGGGGCACATTTGAAAGGGGGTGGCCAGGTAAATGAGGAGATACCAGCCTGAACCGCCGAAGGCGAGCAGATAGGCTGGTATCAGATAATTTTTTTGTTTCCTTAAGTGGTATTACTGGAAATAATGCTATAGAAAGTTTATCGTCAATTTGAAACAGAAGAAAATTGAATGCGTTTTTTTCGGATTCTCAAAAAATGATTCTTTGCAACATTGACGTTTCGTCACTTGGCATTTCGCAGCTATTCCTCTCACAGCTGCACACGTAATTTTTTTATTCAGGTCAATTTGAACTTTCGAGTTTTTCAAATCTTGTGAGAACACATATGTATGAAACCAATAAAATAGAAAATTGGGTCAACTGGCATCTTTCCTCAAAAATTATTCAAATTTGAATGGTTGCGAAACGTCATGGTTCCGAAATTGATAATTGCGGAATGTCGCGGAGCCCAAATGATTTAAAAAAAAAAACAAAATATAATTCGTTCCACAAAACAAAACAATTAAATTTATAAAATTTTTGTTTCTTATTTGAAACTGAAATATTGTGACGTAAGCTTAAAGACAGTCACTTTTTTTAAACTCAATTTTTTTTTATTTTGTTTGAAATTTTATGGATCGGTTCTATTTGGAAAAGGATTGATTTATGTATTTATGTTTTTTGTTGTATTTTTTTTGTATATGTTTCGTGGTGGAAATAAAAAACGGGATAAAGCTTGGGAACTGATTTGTGAGAGCCGGGTCATTTGAAAATAATAGACATACATTTTGAATGCCGATGTGAAAGAATTAAGAAATCCGGCGATCTATTGATGAGTGTCCCTAAAAATGTTTTAATGCTGTTTTCAAAACAGCATTATTTTTGGACATGTTCCTAAATCCGCGCCTAACACGGAAAAAAATGCATGGTGAGATCCCACTAATGCTCGCAATATACATACATATATATTTACCGACCAATTTGCATGAAACACAAATACCCCAAAATGAAGCGAATTCCGTATTACTGGAAATGAAGTTAAAATACTATCGTCAATTTGAAGCAAAAAAGTACTTTTTTGAGTCATGTCAAAAAAAAAAAGATAATTTGCAACAGCGACGTTTTGCCACATGTTTTTTCTTCAGTCTTGTGTAATTTTTATTTAATTTTTTTTTAATCATCAGACGCTCGATTACCAACAAAATTTGATTTTTTGAATTTTCCCGATTATTTGAAGCAGAAATAATTTGACGTAAACTTATTTAGAGACTGTAAAACTTTTCAAACTCAATTTTTCATTACAATTTTCGTCTTGACCTGTTTTAGGTGTTTTCATATCAAATTGTTTTTATATTTTCCAACGAAAAATCTTGCTGTATATCTCATTTGAATCAGAATGGGATTTATAAACTCTGTAAGACGCCACATTTTTGAAATTCGACATATATCTTAAGAAAAATCGGATAACGCGCTGAAAATTAGCCATTTTGAACTGAAATCGAAAATTGGAATCTACTTTATTGGTGTCGCACAGGGAAGATTCATTTAACTGAAATAATGATCAGATCCAGAATCTATACAAATTCTGCAACATAAATCCAGAACTTTTTCTCAAATTCGGTCAAATTTCTCGTTTTTTCCGTATTGCGTTCACTGACTTCCAAAACCTGAGTTCATATTACTATTGCACCTGAAAATGTAGGGAATTGTTTTCTCCATCTGTCTCAAAAATTTTCAGTCAAATTGATGTATTTTTCGTAAAGTTAGAGCGTTTCAAACGTTTGCCCTACTTTTTTTTGTTTCAAAAATAGCAAGAGACAGTATTCAGCGTGAAAGATCAAATAATGTGGAAAAAAATTATTAGAACATTTCACGCATGACTTTTTTTAAAGAGACCGTGGCGTAGATAAGATCTGATAAAATAAAATTCATTCCAACTCATATTCTCGTCGTCTTCAAAATGGGAGAGGTTCATCCTTGCTGTTTATGTATTCTCTGTATTCTTATTCCGGTGAGTTTTCAATTTTAAAGTTTAGGTCATCTAGAAGATAAACATATGTACTGACACTATTTTCAAATAAAAATAGTTGAAAAAGAACATTTTTTGTTCCGTTTTTGCAATCAATTTTTGTGAAATCCCTCAATTTATAGCCAATCGCCGTATACCTCAAAAAAGGAAATCGTTGTTGTGCAGCTGTCTGGTGCAACTTGGCTCTCTGCTATCTTCTTTATATTCCTGGAGTCATTCATGCTATTGTCATTTGTTATTGCAAACCATAATCGGAGAAGAGGATGTGAATGAAATTTTAGATTAGTAGTGTGTGAGGAAATAAAGAATTTTAGTTTCACATTTTCTTTAACATCGAAACTCGTTTTTCAAATATGGTAGGATCCTGATTATCTTGTAAAAAATTGGAAGACAGATGGTATAGTTGGTTTATCAAATAAACTTGCGTATTGTAAATTGGTAAGTTCTGAGTAGAGGTTCGAAAAATGTTATTATTGAAACATGAAATATTTTGAAAAAAAATGGTTTAGAACTTCTAATCGTGTTTTGAACAAAATATATGACAAATCACGGAAAAATGGTTTCTGTTTCAAGTTGTTGTAATGCAAAATGTTATTCATGCTTTTCTCGTTAGGACGTAATTATTGACTGCTTAACTTTGCATTTAGAAACGGTCAATGAGTTTTGTGGTATTTTTAAAATTTTGAAATTGTGATAATAATAAGAGAACAGAACCGCTCTGAAAATCGGTAAACAGCTATAAAAACTACTTGCAACAGTGATGAACACATTCGTTGTTGAATTAAAAAATTGGGTACTTTATGGTTTAACTACGTATTGAGAAACAACCCTTCATTAATTTTAAGCTAGAAGACATTTATCAGCGATTGCGGACAAAATAATTGAAAATATGTATGTAAAACGATAGAAAATAGCAAAAAATGGTAAACCAGTGAATGAACAGACAAAATGAAAACTGCTGTAAAAATGATTTATAAACACCCGTTTATTCTTAGATTTTGGTATTGCACCCGTTAATTCTTATAACACCCGTCTATTATATAAACACCCATTAATTAAATAAACACCCGTTAAACCATAAAGTACCAAAAATGGTATAAATTGCCATTTTCATATGATTTAATTTATCCGACCTATACGGCAGTCAAAATTTAGCAACAAAAAACAAATGTCTGAACATTTGTTGGCAAGTTGAAGCAGAAAAAATGTGAAAAGCTTTCCGAAAAGTAAAAATGTTTCCTGAACTTCATTGATACTACTGTAGTGTCATCTTCATTTTTTTATCAGCTCATCAAATTTCTAATAATTCACGAGTTTGGGAATGGATTACTCAAATTTAGGTTTGTTTGAAAATAGTCACGAAACGGTTTTTTATTAGTTTTTAAATTTATGGAAAGGTTAGTAAAAAAGGCTACAATAATGGAAGTTTGAAAAACTTCACTTCACATGGAAGAGCTATAACAGGAGTTTTTTTTTCAAAGTGTGTTTAGACTCGGGCGGTCTCGAAGAAAGAACTTTAAAAGATCAAAAAGACAATTAAAAATTCCAATATTATCGGCAAACCGAAAAGCTTGAAACATTTCTGATAAGATGGAAACAGAAAACTTGTGATTAAAAATTAACTTGATTGATTTATCCTTACTAATAACCGGCAATTAACTTTTACTATGTGAAAATTTGCAGCGTTTATTGATATTTGAAGTAATCTCGTAGTAACTTCAGAGTAGAAGTACAGAACAGAAATGTTTATATTGAAACATGTTTCCTCATTTTTGTCATGTAAAGATCTTTTCCTCAATTTTGTCATGTAAAGATATTTGTTCAGCTTATTTTGGCAGTATTCATAACAAAATAATAGACTTTGGAAAAATCGTTGAAAAATAAATAGTGGCCCCGCCTCAACCCCATGTCCACGGAAACACATGGAATCACAGAAGGCAAAGGAAATGAATATACGCGTGGCAACCGTAAAACCCACTCCACATCATGAAACGAAAGCCTATATAAGATCGAACTCTGTGATAAAATTTAGTTTTGCTTTTGATAAGCACGCGAATAAACCGTCCTTGTGTTGTAAGTTTCTTTTCTTTTCAGATCCGCAAGTCTGTTTCTGTCCTAACCGATAGAAATAGATAACTTGGGGGCCGAACCAAATCAGTTGTAGTAGTAGAAGTCAGACGCTGGTGAAGGTGATAAGACCTGATCCGAGCTCCTTCTCTATTAGAACTATTTTTCAATCGGATCGAAGGTCCTTTTTGAGAAAAACCCGCCCGTTGACTAAAACTCAACGGACGTATCTTGCATTCTCGGAGATCGAAGATCGAAGAGACTATAAAAAGTTTGTATTTACGGAGGTGTCGTTGCAGACGTCGAGAATGACTGCTAACGGAAGTATGGAGTTGCTGAGTACGGATAGCACTCAAAACAACTCGGAGGCCGGGAACTCTGCGTCTTCGCGTATGAGTGAGGTGAGCCTGCGGGAGCGACGCAAGTTGGTGAGAGGGTTCACCGATTTTGTGGAGGCGTCGGGCCAAATGGAAAGCGATATTTTTGAGGCGGTCAAGATGACTTGCCAAGGTACCGCGAGACAGTTGGAAGGATTGATTGCGCCGGTTAAGAAGTACGGTAAAGAGTTGCGCGAGCGATTCGATGAGCTGGGCGGAGAGAGGTGGACGTTGGAGATCATCGGGTTGATGAGAGAAAATCAGGTGGAAACTGTAGAAGAGCTGCGAGAGCTCTGTGAAAGAGCGACGCTAGTGCGAGGCAGCAGCGGGGAACAGGCTACGCCAAGCAGTGACGATGTGAAAAAATTGCAGGAGGCGTGGACTAAGGAGAGAGATGAGTTGTATGAGACGCTGAATAAATTGACGAAGGAGAAGGCGTTGGCTGATGACACGGTATCAAAGTTCAAGGTGGCGTTGAAAGAGGAGCGGGAGGCGCACGAGAAGTTGAAAGGTGTCTACCAGAGACAGGAGGGTGAGTCTCGAGGAGGAATACAGAATGATGGAATAAAAGAGATTCAGGAGCGCTCGCCGAGGCAAGACGCTGGAAAAAGTTCGTCAATCCGAAACTCGGAGGAGGATGTGTTGAAAACAGGTACGGATTGGGAGCTATCGGAGAAAAGTAGAAGTTGGTGCGGGGACTTGACAAGTGCCAGGGCAGCCAGCTGCAGCGCGGAGAATGCGGTTATGAAAGAGATGGTCTCATCTATGGGGAGAATGATGAAGGCATCGGCGTTGCCGGAGCCAAAAACGTTTGATGGTACTGGTGACTTCAAGGAGTTTCGGAGAGCATTCCTGTTGAAGTATCAGCAGGTTACGGAGGAGGACGATGAGTTAGTAGCCATATTGGAGGAGAGGTACTTGAAGGGGGCAGCGAAGTCACTGTTCAAGTCACTGGAGGATAGGCATGAGCGGCCGATTGCTGAGTTGTTCGTGGAGTTTGAGAGAAAACTCCGGAAGAGACAGGGGGATGCGAAGGCTGAGGCCTTGCATGAATTCGATCGCCTTCAAAGGGCTCCGGGACAGAAGTTGTGGGAGTACCTGGTGGAGGTAGAGAAGTGGTCGAAAAGGGCGTATCCCGAGGTCGAGAAAGCTACGTTGTCACAAATGAGGACCACGAAGCTGATGAGGGCCACGGAGAATGATGATCTGCTGCAGTCGGTACTGGTAGCTAAGCGGTTGGAGTTGCCTCTGAGAGATCAGTATGAGCATCTGAAGGATATCGTTCTGCAGAGGGAAAATGAGAAAATGCGGAAGCAGAAAGAAAGAGCGGGGGCAATGAAGGGTCAAGGAAACCGTGCTCCTGTCGATAGGAACAGCGGCGACCGGAAAGCTGTAGGAGAGGGAAAGAGTACGGGAACAAAGCTGAAGTGCTTCACCTGCGGAGGTGTTGGACACATGTCTCGGCAGTGCGTGTCAAAGAGAGTCGATAAAATTCAGACACACCCGGGGTGTTCTGACAAGAATGTGGGAGCGGAAACGGTAGAAATGGTGGAAATGTTGGGGCAGAGTAGACGGGTGATCATTGACAGTGGAGCTGTCGTGTCGGTGATGTCGACTAGCGCTTTTGAAAAGTTGAAGTCGGGGTGTAAGAACTGGAAAAAGGAAGTGGAAGTGTTGGAGGAACCGACGTTTACACTTCTGGATGCCTCGAGATCCGAGATGCCAGTCAAGGAGCAGATCAAGGTGCCTATGGTTGTCAGAGGACGGAAAGTAGGGGTGGTGTTCCAGTTGGTCGAGAATGAGAGAGAGGTGCTCCTGATAGGAACAAATGCTTTTGAGAGCATCGGGGTGGAGTTGAAGTGGAAAGCGGAAAGAGCAATTGCTCGAGCTGATGAGAAGCTGAGAATTCCGCCACAAAGTTGTGCGCGGGTGGCAGTAAAGGTGAATGCCGATTTGGGCAGTGAAATGTTGTTGGAGTCGGCAAAAGAGTGGATGCCGACGTGTCTTTGCTCAAGAGACGAGCAAGGGAAATTGACAGCGGTGGTGTCGAATTGGAGAAATGAGCCATTGCTCATTAAGAAAAATGAGATACTGGGCATGGTGTCCCGTGATTGGGATGTGTGGAAAGAAGAGAAGACCAAAATGGTCAATATGATGGAGTTAGATAAGGGGGTCACATTGAAAGGTGACGCGAGGGTGGAAGCAGTAGTGAAAATTTTGGAGGAGAATGGTACTATGTCAGGGGGTATGAGGGGACTGGTGGCGGAGTTTAGCGATGTGTTTGCTATCGAGGAGAACGAGCTGACACAGACGAACATGGTCGACTGTGCGATTGAGTTAGAGAAGCGTGAGCCAATCCGGCAGAAGTGTAGACCAGTGCCGTTGGCGCTCCAAGACAAGGTCAGGGGGATGTTGAGGGACATGGAGGCTCGGAAAGTGATCAAGAAGTGTAGGTCGCCCTGGGCGAGTCCGGTGGTGCTGGTGAAGAAAAAGGATGGGAGCATCAGGATGTGTGTAGATTACAGGAAATTGAATACTGTGATCAAGTTGAATGCGCACCCGTTGCCGCATATTGAGTCTACGTTGCAGGCTTTGGGGAACAAGAAAGTGTTTACGACCTTGGATCTGATGGCCGGATATTGGCAGATTCCCATGGAGGAGGAGTCTAAAGAGAAGACTGCGTTTGTGGGTCTGAATGAACAATACCAGTTTGAGGTGATGCCGTTTGGACTGGCGACGAGTCCGGCGATTTTCCAGGAGGCGATGGAGCAGGTGCTAGGAGAGTGGATTGGGGAGTCTGTGTTCGTGTACATCGATGACATCCTCATTGCCAGTGAGACAGAAAGGGATCATGAGAAGGATCTGAGGAGGGTCTTCGCCCGGATGAGAGAATTCGGATTGAAGTTGAAGGCTCAGAAGTGCAAGATTGCGCAAGGCTCGGTGGAGTACTTGGGGCATCGCATTGACGAGAAAGGGGTCAGAACTGATGAGAAAAAAGTGGAAAAGATGGAGAAGTTTCCTGTCCCGAATGATCGGAAAGAACTTCATTCATTCTTGGGGTTGTGTGCGTATTACAGGAATTTCGTTCTGAATTTCGCAGCGATTGCGGCACCGCTGACGCCCTTGACGTCTGCGAAGGTTGCATGGAGATGGGGTGAGGAGCAGCAAAAGGCGTTTGATGAGCTCAAGAGAAGAATGTGCTCCGCTCCAGTGCTGGCGCAGCCAGATATTGGAGCGGCGAGAAGTCTGGAGAGACCGTTTTGTATATTTACTGACGCGTCTGGGTATGGTATTGGAGCTGTGTTGGCACAGATGGGAGCAGATGGAATGATCCATCCGATCGCGTTTGCGTCGAAGTCACTAACGGCAGCGGAGAAAAATTATCACGTGAGTGATAAGGAGGCGTTGGCCGTGCTGTTTGCGACCAGAAGATTCAAACACTTCATTTTTGGGTGTGCAACGACGGTCTATACAGATCATCAGCCGTTGACAAGTCTTTTCAAGACTAAGAATCTCGCAGACCGCTTGCTGAGATGGTCTATGGAAATGCAAGATTTCGCATTGAATATTGTGTACTTGAAAGGGAAAGCAAATGTAGTTGCTGATGCGTTGTCCAGGGGAGGAGCGCAGGAGACGGAGGAGATGAGAGAAACTCAGGAGCAAGCAAGAATGGACATTGTCCGAGTGGTCAATGAAGTTGCGCTTTTGAATGAAGCGGAGAGAAAAAATAGAGGATGGAGAGTATTATTGGAGAAAGATGAGCGCTGGAAGAGAATTATCGGAAAAATTGAAAAAGGGGAACAGGAGGGCGAAGTGGACGTTCCGTATGAAGGGAAAAAGGAACTTCGAGAATTTATGTTGATCGAAGGGGACTTGATGAAAGTCACGAAGTATGGAGCGACTATGTGTGTCGTGCCGGGGGAGAAACAGAAGGAGGTGTTCCTTGAGGCTCACGGAGGTACATTTGGAGGACATTGGAGCCCAGCGAAAGTGACTGCCATGTTGCTGAAGAAATACTGGTGGCCCAGAATGAAGGCGCTGATCACTAAATGGTCAAGAGAGTGCCAGCAGTGTCTGTGCGGGAACGCCAAACAGATTATGACCTCACCGCTGACACCATTTGAAGCGAGTGAGCCATTGGAGATCGTGGCACTAGATTTATTGGACTTGGGGAGAAGTAGTGCAGGGAATCGTTATGTGTTGAGTATAGTAGATTTGTTCAGCAGATATGCAGGTGCATGCGCGATTCCGTACAAATCTGCCGAGACGGTAGCAAGAGCGTTCGTGGAGAATTGGATGCTGAAGGAAGGGAGAATTCCGAAAGCGATCCTTACGGATCAAGGATTGGAATTTGCAAACGCGACTTTTGAGAAGGTCGCAAAAATGGCAAATGTCCGGATAATTCAAACCAAGGGGTACCATTCTAGAATGAATGGAGCTGTTGAAAGGTTCAACAGAACTATCCAGACGGTTCTGAAAAAGATTACGGTGATCCCGACGGACTGGGATGAGCGGCTACCGTATGCGGTGTTTGCGTATAATGCATGTAAGCATGAAGCGACGGGGGAGAGCCCACATTATTTGATGTACGGCAGAGACGCTAGGATTCCGTTGAGAACGGATCCAGAAGAGCTGGTGGGGAAGTATCAGGTGGACGTGGACGAGTACAAATTCCGCCATGCGGAGCAAATGAATATGGCTCACGAGGAAGCAAGGGCACATATTCGGCGAGAGCAGGAGAAAGCGAAAAAGCACTTTGATGAAAAGAACAAGGTTCACAAGAGGGTGTTTCCGGTGGTCGGGGATAGGGTGTTGGTAAAAATTCCGGCGGAGAAGCTGGGATCTCGGAACCCGAAGTTGGCAAATGATTGGCAAGGGCCATACCGGGTGATAAACACCACAGCAAACTCGGCGGAAGTGCAGATTATTGGGGGAGGAGAGAAACTGTGGATACCGTGGGAACAACTTCGGAAAGTTCCGAAGGAAGTACCGGAGATACAGTGCAAGACCGCGGCGGTGCGTGGAAAGAGGGGGAGACGCGGTGGCACGGCGGGGGACGCGGCAAATGTGCAGACGGTGATTAGTGAAGAAAATGGTGATATTTGCAGAGACGTGATCGAGATGGGATGTGTCTGTGAAGGAGGGAAGTGTGGAATAAAGGAAGGGGGGATCGATGCGGCATCGACAAAGGAGATGGCCCTGCAACTGTTGGCAAGAAAAAAAGGTGTGCCAATGGAGGAGTTCCATCTGGTTCGTCATTTGGAGAGCTTCCAACAGGAAGTTTCCGACGGCGAAAAAGAGATCGCTCTTCGTCGTTTCGCCCGCAAATGTCCTGCAGTCGCAGAGGCGGTGATGAAGGGGAGTGAGAGTGCGGCTGGGTGGCAAACCGTCGTGGATGCGCTGAAGTCAGAGGTGATGGAGCGGAATGCGAAGAAAAAGACCAAGATCGGAACGGATATGGTGGTAGTCGGACCCAGAGTGGAGGCGAGGGGGCCAGGGGTTCTCGAGTATCGAGAGAATACGATGGTTGGATGGGCAGAGAGATTCGATTGGGAAGCAGTTGAAGAGGTCGTGCTGTTGGTCGGGGTTACGACCGACGAGGAAGCGAACAGCAAACGACTGGAGTTTGTAGAGTCCATCGCTAAGGAGGCTCAGAAGGTGTTCCTGATTCTGGATGGGTTGCAATGTCCGTTCGGGAAGGTGGCCGAGGTGACTGACAAATGGCGCATTTGGCTCAAAACTGCAGTCAACGTGGAAATGGTCGACCCACTGATGCCCGTCGGAACACACCAAACTCCGCTCATCTTGGAAAAATGGGATCACAAATCGTTGGAGTCGATCGGCAAATATCTGTTGCTGGCATTACCAAATCATACGATTGGAACTCGACTGAAGACGACACCCAAGACTCTTCCAAACGGATTGAAGAGAGACTTCAACCCAGGACGCCCGGCAGCCCAGAGGGGGGGGGAAGTGGCCCCGCCTCAACCCCATGTCCACGGAAACACATGGAATCACAGAAGGCAAAGGAAATGAATATACGCGTGGCAACCGTAAAACCCACTCCACATCATGAAACGAAAGCCTATATAAGATCGAACTCTGTGATAAAATTTAGTTTTGCTTTTGATAAGCACGCGAATAAACCGTCCTTGTGTTGTAAGTTTCTTTTCTTTTCAGATCCGCAAGTCTGTTTCTGTCCTAACCGATAGAAATAGATAACTAAATTGAAAAATGAAAAACACAGAAAAAATAGTTTCTGTTTCAAGTTGCTGTAAAATACAAATATCATGGCGTTTTTGAAGTTTTATAATTCGAAAAACATAAAATTAAATCGCTTTACAACTTTACATGTAAACCTTTTTTTACTGAAACTATTCATGCTGCATCAACTGAAACCATCTTTTCTTGTTTTTTTTTGTTTGGCCCATTCACAATTGTAATTACTCAAAAGTAAATCACCATTTTAGATGATAAATTTTAAAATGATTAGCAAGAACAGAAAACAAGTTTCAGATATTGAATTTTCGAAAGAGAATCCTCGGAAAACGATACTGAACATTTTTAAATTAAAAAAGTCCGAACCATAATTATACTCGAAAACTCAATAAAAATGCATGTCTTCTTTGAATTTTTTCACCGCATGCAACAGTGAAAAGTTAATTTTCGGATTGCTGTTTCACAGAACCTTTTCCGACAGGAGACAACTACTACACCCCCGAATCTCTCCGACTTCCATCAAACATGTTTTTCAGTGTTGCTGTCGAAACTTCCCATCTGGCGTTTGTACTTCATGGGAAAGATTACAGTTTCAACTTCTTATCATTACAATCAAACATGGGGTTTAAAAAACATACATATCAAAAATCGGGCCGGCCCGTGACAAGTATGGTAAAAAATACACTAACTAATTCTAATTACATTCTTAACATGTGTTATTGCAAGACTGAAAACATTAATTGCGCTGTTGTTAGCACAGTTATTTTAACGTCTTGAAACTGAAATAAATGTTTCAGAAAAATGAGAACTACATTTGAAAATCCCGGACGAATTCTTATCTTTCAATACCTATGAATGAGTGCATTTTATCAGTCGGTCACAAGAGAATCAGAACTTTTGTGTCAGAGTTTTGAAACAAAAATGAATGCAGTTTTGAAAAATAAGCTCAAATGAGTTAGAACTGGAAAAATTTTGATTATGTTGTTTAAAAAGTCATTCATTTTTGCAGGTTTTGTCAAGCTTCTGAGTCAAGCTTCTGAATCGAACTACGATATTACTGATAGTCTCTTGTAGAGTATGTGAAACACAGTTACATTTTTGTAGCTGACAAGTTTTGGAATGCGACTCGCTTCAATTGAATGTTACAGTTCAGAAAAAAAAACTTCTCGTGGAATTCACGTAAAATTTCTACTCGCTGTCCCGAATTTCCGGTTTCAAAGGTTAAAGTGTGAAATTTTTCAATTTTTTTTTTGTTTAAGAAATCACAATTGACTGTCTCTAAGTGCCTCTCCAATGCCTTTGCCTCAACCCATTACACTATTTTCAAAAATTGTGAATCGTGCCACTCTACCAAGTTTCACATTCTCATCAACTCAGATCTCATTGTAATTATCAAAAACTCTGTTTCATTTATCCCATTTTCGAATTCCTTCAACTCCGGATTTAATGGGCCCACTACGTGCAATTATATTTTTCTCACTCATACTTCTAACCGTTTTTTTGTTCAATGCTAAAGTTTTGTTTTTGCTTGATTGTCATTAACAATTTTTGCATTCTTCATATCAGTGTTGAGAATTGGCTAAAACTTTGCAGAGATATATCTACTTTCGACCATGTTCTATCACATGGCACTTCAAAATCTACAAAATACTGCGAATTTTCTAGAAAATGGGATCTGAAAATGTCTGAAAATTGCAGTGTCAAATAATGCTTCATGCTTCCTAATTCAGCTGATAACCGACAGTACGTGTGGCAATTTATAGTTGTCTCATAGTTGCTTCTATAAAAACTGGAAATTCTCCTAAAAACGAAAAATTTTGAGCAACGTTAAAGAAAATGTGAATGTTCTTCTGTTTCTATAGTTTTTTCTAAATGAAAATCTATTTTGAGATTGGTCTGATCTTACAACAACGCCACTCAAATATCTGTAAGATTTGAAATACTGAAGTAAATAACTGCGGACCGTCCCCCGTCTTTCTTTTGCAAATACACACATTGGTCCTTTCTATCAACCAACAGACCTACTTGGCACGTTGCCAAGATTACTAATGACGTCACCATGGATTTTGTTAAAAGGAAACCCAAGTATGAATAATTTTGTGAATTTCTCGATTAAAAAGTGAATTAAATAACTTATCTAACAGCAACAACAATGATGCTAGTTTTGAAAAAGAGATTTTTTGACATACCCATAAAATTTTCTTCTAATTTTTTTCAGTTTCGAATTTCCGGTTTCTCCACTAAAATATACATTTTTTTGATATTATAGGAAGTGTTCTCAGCTCTATTGGCAAAGAATGGTCCCAACCGCAAAGAACGGTCCCAAAAAATAAAAGAACGGTCCCAAAGAATTACATGGTCCCTACCGCAAAGAATGGTCCCAACCGCAAAGAATGGTCCCAAAATTTTGGGTGACACGAATTTCAGAATTGAATGGTCCCAACCGCAAAGAATGGTCCCTCTAAATTGATACGAAAAACTTTTCACCATTCTCTTAGACTTAGGTTTCTTAGAAATTGGTGAAAAAATTGACAAAACCGATTATTAATCGTATTTGTCTATTTTTTCCCAATTTCTAAGAAACCTAAGCCTAAGAGAATGGTGAAACGTTTTTCGTATCAATTTTGAGGGACCATTCTTTGCGATAGGGACCATTCAATTCTGAAAGTTGTGTCACCCAAAATTTTGGGACCATTCTTTGCGGTTGGGACCATTCTCTGCGGTTGGGACCATGTAATTTGGAAATTTGGGTCACCCAAAATTTTGGGACCATTCTTTGCGGTTGGGACCATTCTTTGCGGTTGGGACCGTTCTTTGCGGTTGGGACCATTGTTTGCCAATAGAGCCGTGTTCTCCTATTTCTCCGTGATTCTATCCAAAACAGGGTAACCGCCGCGGAAAATCCCCCTTCTTTTCTATTCTCTTTCCCCTCCGTCGGTGTGTGTGTGAAGCCGTGCGCAAAAAAAGTTCTACAATTTTGATGATCTTTTGATGAAAGTGTTGATAATAAAACTACTGAAAAATAAATAACAGCCTGATTTTCATGAAAAAATTGGTTTTTCGCAAGACAGATTGATTTTTCACGATAAAAATACATTTGCGAATTGTTTGTGCCTGGTGGACGACTTCATTTTTCAAGTTGTTGAAAAAAATGTTTTAGAACATCTGGTAGTGTTCTGAAGAAAATATTAAACTTTGAGAAGCCAGACAGAAAAAATCGCAGAAAAACGATTTCTGTTTCAAGTTGTTGTATTACAAAATGTTATTTATTCATTTTTGGTTACATTCAATTTACTTCGACTGTTAAACTTTGCATTTAGAAATTGTCAATAAGTTTCGTAGCATTTTTGAGATTTTTAAATTATTAGAATCATTGGACAACGCTCCATCAAATATCAGAGAATCGTTAAACATCTTTAAAAACTACTTGAAACAGTGATGAACCTTTTTGTTGTTGAACTAAAAAGTTTTTATACGCAGTATCAGGAGATTTCGTTTGAATTTGGAAGTTCATAACAAAAATTGAAAAGAATTACCATTGTTTATCTCTTTCAACATTATTCTAGTTATGTAGAAAAATTTCATTATTAGAAGGTCCTTCACTTTACTGTATCTCAAACGCTACAATTGGTCTTCTGCCAGAAGTTGTATGATAGATATACTGAAAAAGAAATGAAAACCTAATTTTTACGGAGGAAGTTGCAAGAAAGATGGTATATTTTCACAATTAAAATGAATTCGCGAGCTCCTAAAGATCTTCAATTGTGATTTTTACCGTTTCTCGTAACACTTTACATTTCTTAAAATATTTCTTATTATTCCGAGTGAAATTTGCCATTCACTGCTCTGTGTTTATTGTTAGTCAATTGGAGTTAATGCCAGAACCAAGATTACCAAAAAAGTCTCTGTACCAACTTGACACTTCCTAGATGTTTGTAATTGTTTGCCGTTTTAAGGGTTACACTTTTACACAGTTTATCGTATAGCTATTGATAAGAAGCAGTTCTTCCTTTTAAGAAACTTTCTTTCATACGGTATGGATCAGGAAATACGATCAGTAACTAAATTCAAATTTGGAACATTTCTTGTCAACTCGAATCAGGAAAAAAACGTGAACAGCTTTCCGAAAAAGTGAAGAATGTTTCCTAATCTTCATTGATACTACTGTAGTCGTATTTTTGCTTTTTTCAGCTCATCAGATTCTTAACCACTCGCCGAGTTGGATTACTTAAATATCGGTTTATTTGAAAATAGTCATGGAACTGTTTTATTTGTTTTTGAATGTATGCAAAGGTCGGCGAACAGCGAAAATGTGTAGTTTGAAAGCTTTTACTTCACATTGATCTCATAACAGTAGTTTATTTCATAGTGTGTTTAGAGTCGAGCAGTTTTGAAGACATACCTTTGAAATATTAACACGAAAAGTAATAACGCGATGACTATAAGCAAAACAAGCTTATCGGCAAGCCAAAAAGCTGGAAACATTTCTGACAAGATGGAAAAAAAACCTTATGATTCAAAATAAACATTATTGATTTCTTCCTACTTACTTACTTACTTAGTTACTTAGTCGATCCGTTCTTCGCTCAGTTGGTGTGGGCGCGGATCACAGCTATCCATTTTTTCCGATCTTTGGCGATTGTGCTCCAAGGTTCGATCAATAGAGTTCCTTGTCGCACTGAGATTTCTTTCCTCAGGGAGTCGGCCCATCGCATTGGTGGTCTTCCTACTGGTCTTTTCTCATTTCTGGGTATCCATTCTTGAAGTAACGTTGTCCACCGATTATCGTTTCTTCTCATCACGTGGCCAGCCCAACCTAACTTTCGTTTCGTTATGAAGACAAGAGGGTCTTTCACTTGGGACATCTTCCTGATGTCCTCTCGGTGAAGGTCTTTCTCTCGTTGTTCCGTGAGGGTAATTCCGACGAGTTTACGTTCCAGTGCGGCATGTGTTATTCTTACTCTTTCGGATAGAGCTTTAGTGAAAGTCCATGTTTCTGATCCATATGTCAGTGCGGGGAGAACAATGGAGTCAAAAAGTTGCGCTCGGATTTTCGGACATGTCAAGGCATCTGTTGTGTTTTTGATATTGTTGCAACCTATATTTAACTTTTACTCTGTGAAAATTTTCTATTTTCATAGCAACTTCAGAGTTGGAGTACAGAAAAAAAAGTTTATATTGAAACAGGACTTCTTCTCACTTTTGTCATGAAAATAAATTTGTAACAAAAGTAACAAAATCATAGACTTTTGAGAACTCGTTGGAAAAGAAATACAAAAATGAAGTTCATTGAAAAATAGTTTCTGTTTCAAGTAGCTGTAAAATAGTATTTCATTCATGTCTCGTTAGAACAAAATTAATTGGAGGTCGTAATGAATAAATTTGAAAATTCTAAATTAGCATATACGTAAAATCAAATCGCCTCACAACTATAAAATCTACTTGTCGCAGCAATGAACAGATTCGTTGAACTCAAAAGTTTCTTGTACGCAGTACCATCGGGTTACGCTGGCAATTTGAAGCACTTAATTTTTTTTCATATTTCCGATGATATACAGTAGCGAGCATAAGTGAGCACCCCTTCATACTTTTATGTGTAACTCTGCTGAATCGTGTCTGTTTTGCAAAAACTTTTTTTTGAAAGGTAGCCAAAGTATTCAGCATTAGGAAAATATGTTTTTTGAAAATTTTCCATAACTGATTTTTTCGATAATCGATTTTTCCTGATCTTGATTTGAAAATCCGAAAAAAAACTTTTTATTTTTCTCTTGGAGCTATTGAGTTTTTTTTTTCAAAATGTTGGAAAATAATCATATAAACAAAAAATTATGTTGAATCGGTTTCTTAAACTCTGACCATCGTGCTAGAGCTCCAGAAGTCAAAAGTAATGGTCACGGGAAAATCCTCATAACTCATCAAAAAATGCTCGAAATTTGTCGAAACATGTACCAAAAGACGTGTCTTGAGTTTTTCTACAAATCATCATTAAAAAGTCTTAATTTTTTAAAAATAACTTTTCTATTTTTTTTCACTAAAAAATGATTTTATTCCCATTTTTTCTCCATTTCCCGATATTTTCTGACTATAAAACGTACATACCTTTTAAAAACTGTATGCAAAGTGCTTTGTCACGAATAACAAAACACATGTATGTATTCCTTGTTCGTGTTATAGCCAGAAAATAACGGAAATTGAGAAAAAATGAGAATAAAATAATTTTTGAGTGAAAAAAATTAGAAAAATTATTTTTTCTAAAATTGTAACTTTTTAATGTTGGTTCGTAGAAAAACTCAAAACGCGTATTTTGGTACATGTTTTAATCAATTTTAAGCAATTTTTGATGAGTTATGATTATTTCCCCGAGGACACTACTTTTGACTTCTGGAGCTCTAGCACGATGGTCAGAGGTTGAGAAGCCAATTCATTATAATTTTTTACTTATCTAATCATTTTCCAACATTTTGAAACAAAAAACTCAATAACTCCAAGAGAAAAATAAAAACTTTTTTTTCTGATTTTCAAATCAAGATCAGGAAAACTCGATTATCAAAAAAATCAGTGAAGGAAATTTTTCAAAAAACATATTTTCTTATTGCTGAATACTTTGGCTTTCTTTCAAAAAAAAGTTTTTGCAAAACAGACACGATTCAGCAGAGTTACACATAAAAGTATGAAGGGGTGCTCACTTATGCTCGCTACTGTATTTCATCACACTTTAAGAAAACAGTGAAAAATTTAAAAGAACATGAATGTTGATTTTTGGAAATTTTTTTCTGCTATGTAATTATCAAGAATATCAAAATTTACTTACCTACTCAAAACTGGGTTTCGTCACCATAGGTAAATCATGATACATCAAAACATCATGAAAATTCAGAATGTTCCTAGTAGCTGCTTGACAATTCAAAAATACTGAACTGACAAAATTTAAATAAAAATTTACTATTATTTTGGAACAGTAGATTTCTGGTAATTTGATGATCTCATTGGCGAAGTTACGACATTTTTCGGTTCTGGAGCAATGTTGCTCACCGCGCACAGAGGAGGTTAACCTAATTACGCTAGAATGCTTTTCCAGTTTTCTTTATTATTTTTCCTGAAGTTGTACGAACACAGAGAACACTGTTTCATTATCGTTGTCAGCTTGAGAATTTTCTGGTCTGAAACTGTCATGCTCAATGTTGAAATTTCAAGCAACCCAATATAGAATATACAAGAAGTATGAGAATAAACCTAACTGAAACATTAACTGATGTTAAGAAACAGAATATTTTAGATTAAAAAATCTTCAAAATGAGGGAAACGGGCACGCGTCTGGATAAATTCCGAACGCTGTTTCACCGTTAATTTATTTAAGTTTTGCACTGCTGTAATGGTTTACAATGGTGTTATCTCAGTAGACCAATGTTATTAACAGTGGACCGAGGTTAACAATGTGAAAGTGATTTCGTATTCCGATTCCAACTTTTTATTGGAAGATTCAGATGGTTACTGCAAAACACGCAGCCATATTTTCTTGTTTTTCTTCTTTTTTTCTGTTTGGTTCGGTGTAATTACTTAAAAGTAAATCCTAGGTGAGACAAAAGACCACTAAAAAATATAGAAAACGAGTTTCATATATTATATTTTTGAAACAGAACCGATGGAAAACTATGCTGAACATTTGATAAATAGAAAAAACACGAACCAAATTCAAATTTAGGAATTTTAGTAAAGTTGCTTTTTTCTTCATGGGAAAGATTACAGTTTCACCTTCTTATTACTAAAATAAAAACTTGGATCAAACAATTGTCGGTTCTCATGGGCTTCGAGAAATCAGACTTTTCGAAAATCGGACAGGCCCGTGACATTTATTGTAAAAAAAAACACTGTTAATTATATCTCTTGAAACTGAAGTATATAACGCATTCTTTGTAAGACTCGAGCATGGCACCAAAGGGTGTGGGCCTAGGGCCTGTATGCATGGTATAGCTTAAGTATTGCAGTCAAATATACTATTGGTCATTAGTAACCCATACAAAAAATTTTTGGGATCGGGCTCCATGTTACGGTAGTACTGTCACTATTCGGAGAAAGAACTTCTCGTGGGGTTTTCGTAAAATTTCTACTTGCTGTCTAGAGTTTTTCGCCTGCTTCATCTTGCTCTCAAATTCATTTCGAAAACCACATACGTACTAGGAGCTCCAATTCCATAACCTAGTTTCCAATGACGTTGTTACCACCACTTGCAAAATTTGAATCATAGACACCACTCCCAGCCAGCACTATTGGTAAGATTCGACTGTATAACAATATTGGGTGGCTACCCAGTTATTTCTATTCTCAACTTACTCTGTAATCTCTACCAAGTTTTAGCTTTTCATCGTTTCGAATTTCATTGTAATTTTCGAAAACTCTGTTTCATTTTTCCCATTTTCACATTTCTCGAGCTCCGGATTCAATTGGTTCCATGGGCACCCTTCGGTTTCTCGTTCAGTGAAACTATATTCTTCTCACTCATACTTCTATTGGTCATTAGTCACCTTTTTCTATTCTTCTGCTTTGTTTTTTCTTGATTTTCATTGACATACATTTTTGTCATTATCATTTTTGCTGTTCCAGTTAGTTCATTTTTTCTTATCTGCTATGCTTTAAAAGTTGAAATGAAGTACTTGTTCTTTCGGTCATGCTCTATTACACGACGCTTTCAAAATCCACACAATACTGCGCATTTTCCAGAAAATGGGGTGCTAAAAAAACTTTTTTTTTAATTCTCGTCGTGTCAAATTACCCGCGTAACGTCATTTTCTTCTTATTTTTACACCACCAAAATATTGGAGAAATGCAGTTTCATGTTTTCTATGAGTTTCATTCAGCTGATAACCGACAGTATGGTGAAGATAGTCGTAAAAACGAGAAGTTTTGAGCCGAAATGTCAAAGAAAACGTGAAAATTCAACTGATTCTATATCTTTTCGTATTTAAAGCAATAAGAAGTTCAGTGGATCACTCAAATCAAAAGCAATAATAATGTTAGTTTCGAAACAGAGGTTTTGTCTATAAATATACATATAATTCTATCCGAAACAGTGAGGGAAACCGCCGCGGCCATTCCCCTCTCCTCCAAGACCTCGGTTTCTCTCTCCCTTTGTCGGTCTGTGTGTGTGTGTAGCTGCGCGCAAAAAACCTTGCAGCGTGCCAAGTATTTTGCGGCCGTTACTTGTGGATTCAAGAAAATTTTACAAACACTGGTTTGAGCGCGGTAATGAAATTTTGAACTGATTTGTCGTAAACTTATCATCAAAAGCAGTAAAAAAATTTAAACATAAACATTTTGACCCTCACAATCTCAACATTTTACTGTTTCTCATCCTTCAGAACTTGATTGTATCTATTTTAACCGATCACTAGATTACTTCTTGATTGAAAAATCATTGTTTCGTCTGATTGAGGAAAGGGACCGCCCCCTTTCCTTCCATACTTGCTGTTGACGAATACTGTCGGACGGTTCGTAGCCTCCTCATGGCACACTGCCGATTTTTCCGATGGCGTCATAGGTACAACTGGTGTGTATTTGTATAACCCCGAGTAGATTACTATCCTTTAGAAATAGTGACAGTTGCCATACAGAATACGTGAGACGGGAGAGAAATAGTTGGGTGGGAAAGAAAATAGGAAAGGATCAGTCTCGCACGATTTAGATGCTTAATGTCATAGTTTTAAAAGTTTAAATGTTCTCGAAAACCAGAAACAGTAAAAATATCAAAATATTGTCAGATTGTGAGAAATGTCTATTCAACATCAAAAACTAGAGCATGTTTTTCAGGGAACCCTAAACAAATTTTTTTCAATTCAAATCTAAAATGTGGATTTTCCCAATTTGTGACACTCATGTTTATTTGAAAAAGACAATCATGTAAACATTCCACGATATTCAACGTTTGCTGTCTTCTAATTAACCGTCGACGATTGATTTTGTGAAGCGCCAGCTTCACCCTGGGCCAGGAATCAGGCCACCAACCGCGGATCCGCCCCTTCTTCAAGGGGGAGGCAGAGAGCGGGTTGGTGGCAACGCCAGTCTGGGGCCAGCAGGCCCTAACTCACACCACTATAATCTTCTGGTTATTTCCATTAAGTATTTATCTCATTTTATTCTTTTATATGTAACTCTTTCTTTTTATGTACTTATCTATTCATTTCTTTATCTTTATTCATCTTTATCTATCTCTATTTTCTCTATTTTACATTTAACCTTTTTCCATTTACCTTTTATTTTCTTTTAATAAATTAGTAATTATCTAGAGGACATTGTGTTTTGTTGTGTATTACAGGAACTAAATTTTAATTTAGATGTCCCTTCGGGTGGCATCTAACAATTTCATACAGAGTACCAGCAGATTTCGTTTGAAATTTGAACATTTGAATCGCCATTTCTATCTGATTTAGTTTTATCACACCTAAACGAAACAGTAAAAAATTTGAAAAAAAAAACAATACGAAAAATTGATGTTGACGTTTGGAGAAGTTTTTCTGTTGTGTAATTATCAAGAATATAGAACTGTGTCGGAAAGATGCTTATGGTCGATTTTCGGACAAGAGAGCGTGAATAAAACTTTGGATAAGTACTGGGTGATGAAATAAAGACTTTCAATTTCACATTTTCTCAAAAATCAAAATAAGTGCTACAAAATTGATAAGATGATCTGAACTAAACAGAAGCAAAAATTTAATTTTCATTGAACAAATTGCCAGACAGATGGTATAATTGGTTTATCAGAATAATACTGAACTTTCGAGCTCATAAAAATCTTCAATTGTGATTTTTACCGTTTCTCGTAACACCTTTTTTTTCAAGAAATATTTATTATTGTTTCGAGGGTATCAAAATAAGTAATGTATTGCTCCTTGTTTAATGTTAACCAACTGGAGTTAGTGTCGAAAACATTACCAAAAAGTCTCTGTGCCAACTAGGCGTTTCCTAGATTTTTGTAATTCGTTCCCGTTTTTAGGGTTACACCTTTACACAGTTTATCATATAGCTTTTGATTGGAAACGTCCATTCAGTATTTTCAAACTTTTATATATACGGTAACGAAAATCAAATTTTGAACATTTCTTGGCTCTATAGGCAAAGAATGGTCCCAACCGCAAAGAACGGTCCCAACCGCAAAGAATGGTCCCAAAATTTTGGGTGACCCAAATTTCCGAATTACATGGTCCCAACCGCTAAGAATGGTCCCTCGAAATTGATACGAAAAACTTTTCACCATTCTCTTAGGCTTCGGTTTCTTAGAAATTGGGAAAAAATTGACAAATACGATTAATAACCAATTTTGTCAATTTTTTCCCAATTTCTAAGAAACCAAAGCCTAAGAGAATGGTGAAAAGTTTTTCGTATCAATTTCGAGGGACCATTCTTTGCGGTAGGGACCATTCTTTGCGGTAGGGACCATTCAATTCTGAAACTCGTGTCACCCAAAATTTTGGGACCATTCTTTGCGGTTGGGACCATTCTTTGCGGTAGGGACCATGTAATTCCTTGGGACCATTCTTTTATTTTTTTGGACCGTTCTTTGCAGTTGGGACCATTCTTTTCTTTTCTGGTCAAGTTGAAAACGAAAAAATGTGAACAACTTTCCAAAAAAGTAACAATTTTTACAGTAAAAACAATTAAATGTTGGAACATTTCTTGTCAATTTGAAGCAGAAAAAACGTGAACAGCTCTCCGAAAAAGTACAAAAAACGTTCACCTAAACTTTATTCTGTAGTCTATTCTTTACTTTTTTATCAGATCAGCAAAGTTTCAACAATACACGACTATGGGAATAGATTCCTTAAGTGTCGGTTCATTTGAAAATAGTCACGAAACTGTTTTCATTAGTTTTTAAACCAGTCGGTTCACGTCGCCTAACGGCGACTAAACCTCCTTCTCAACTCCACCATTCTAAGTGTTACAGCGCCTGCGGCGCTTCTCATATGGTTCAAACAATCGGGGTATCAGAATTCTCTTTCTCTTCTGGTCCTATAACTTTTCTTCGATTGTTGGTAGTTTTTATTATCTGAGCAACCCGTTCCAGAGAGAACAATTTAAACACTCCTACTTTTCTGATAAGATTTCGACAAATTACTGTAGAAGAACAGGAACTTGGTAACTCTATTTTCCCCTCATCAATAGACAGGCAATCCTCTAAATATAAAGTTTCAACTTTTGATTGATCGGCGGCAATGCCGCCACCCTCCTCTGAATATGGCAAATATGGCAAACTAAGGCCATATTTAAACAAATTCTTATTCTAGAATTTGCTTCTTTTTTGAAAGTAACCGAGCTACGACAAAGTTACTCATTCAGAAATCACGGGTCTCAGAATTAACTGTACTAAATACAGGGAATGTGTTCTTTGCCTGACTGAGAAACCTTTTACCAAAATATAATTTCCTTTTCTCATCTTCAAAAGATGCATTGAAAGTAGTCTTTTGAAGTTTTTGACTTATCGGCGGCGATGCCGCCTCCCTCTCCAAATTCTTTAAAGATTTTTTTTCATATACACGGAAATTTTCTCTTAGTTTAATTTGATCCAAAACGTTCTGCTTCCTAAATTTTGGACTGTTCGGCGGCGATGCCGCCTCTCTTCTCTAGAATACTTCGAAACTAAAACTATTTCACATATTTCTAAGTTCAAAAGTTAAAGAAGCTCCTTATTCAGTCTATTTTGATTTCAATCCTTTTCATTCGTACCTGAGTGCTTCACAAAAATTCTCAAAGTTCTTAAAGAAAACAAAACTTCTTGATTCCCCGAAATATCTCACTCTTAACATATCTACCTACTAAATTCCTGATCGTTTTCTTTTATTTTCTCTATTGTGATTGTGTTAGTGGCTTTTGGTCCATCATCTCGAATAAAAACTAACTAACTAAAAAAACAAAGAAAAACATTTTGAGTTTTAAACGATCGGCGACAATATTCGGACGAAAGGTTTATTGTTAACTACTATCAGTTTCTGACTCGGTGTTTGTAGGATTGTGAATTTTTAAAGACCGTCAAAGTTGGCACTCAATCATCCCTTCTGACAGAATTGTAACGGTGTGTACAGATTCAACAGAAAGATAGCTACTCCATCCCTTTGTTCTAAAATCTCGACCATAATTACAACCTTCATATTCTGACTGTCTATGCTCTTATCAAAACAAAAAACCAAAAAACTTTTCGGTCCTGGCGGGAACGAACTCACTACCCCATGGGTGAGAGTCATCTGCGTAGACCGCTACACCAAATACGCGCGGCCGTGGCGCTCTCGAGAGTGCAGTCAAGAAACACCGAGTCAGTAGTATGATTGATTTTTTGAACTTTCTACCACCCTGTCGGGACACACCCTTTCTGAACGATTTCTACTGTTGAAATCGACATCGTCTCCAGAAGACGTCAAATTTGATATTTTTGAAAAAAGAAAAGTTCGGGCATCATCTAAGGGAAATTTCCAATCTATCTATCTAGTTTTTATAAAAATCGGTCCACTACGGAGGGAGTTATGACATGCAACAAATAAATCGACAGACATACTCTGTTGAATATTATTAGTAAAGATTTATGTAAGCGAAATAAGAAAAAGCGAGAATGTGTAGTTTGAAAATGTTCAATTTACATTGATGAGCTATAACAGTAGTTTTTTTTCAAAGTGTGTTCAGAGTCGGGCGGTTTTGAAGACATACTTTTGAAATATTAACAAGAAAAATAAAACAGAAAAAAAATGATCTCCTAGTAACTTCGGAGCAGAAGTACAGAAAAGAAACGATCAAAAAAAGAAAGATTAGGAAAAGATCAAAATATGTTCTACAAATTTGATAAACAGGAAGTGCAACTAAAAAAGAAACGAACGGCTAATTTTTACAGAGGAAATTGCAAGGCAGATGGTGTAATTGGTTTATCCCGATAAATTTGTAAATTCATATAACGCGCTTGACGATTATAACTTCCTAGTTAAAGTAAGTAAAATGTTATTATTGAAACATGACCCATTTTCAAAATTTTGTATTAGAACTTCTGATGTTTCAGTGTTCTGAACAAAATATTACACTTTGTTTCAAGCCATATGGAAAAAATCACAGAAAAATGGATTTTGTTTCAAGTTGTTGTAATACGAAATGTTATTTATTCATATCTCGTTACAATCATTTTACTTTGACTGTTTAACTTTGCATTTAGAAAATTTCAATGAGTTTTGGTGCATTTTAAGGATTTAGAAATTATTAGAATCATCGAAAATCAGAGTACATGTCATCAAATATCAGAAAATCGTTAAACAGTTCTAAAAACTACTTGAAACAGTGATGAACACTTAAATTTTGAACTAATTACTTTTTATACGCAGTATCGGAAGATTTGGCTCAATAGGCAAAAAATGGTCCCAACCGCAAAGAACGGTCCCAACCGCAAAGAATGGTCCCAAACGCAAAGAATGGTCCCAAAATTTTGGGTGACCCAAATTTCAGAATTGAATGGTCCCTACCGCAAAGAATGGTCCTTGAAAATTGATACGAAAAACTTTTCACCATTCTCTTAGGCTTAGGTTTCTTAGAAATTGGTGAAAAAATTGACAAAACCGGTTATTAATCGTATTTGTCAATTTTTTCCCAATTTCTAAGAAACCTAAGTCAAAGAGAATGGTGAAAAGTTTTTCGTATCAATTTTGAGGGACCATTCTTTGCGGTAGGGACCATTCAATTCTGAAACTTGTGTCTCCCAAAATTTTGGGACCATTCTTTGCGGTTGGGACCATTCTTTGCCAATTGAGCCGAAGATTTTGTTTGAATTTTGAAGTTCTTGCACAAAAATTGAAAAGAATTGCCATTTTCATCAGACTTAATTTAATCCCATCGAAACGAAACAGTGAAAAATTTAAATTTTAAAAAAGCGATTTGAAAGATGGATGTTGGTTTTTGGAATATCTTTTCTGTTGTGTAACTGCCAAAAATCGAAACTGTGTCTGAGGGATGCGCCATATTTCCTTTTCGATCAAAAAAAAAATCAGGAAAATCCAGTCTTCAAGTAGATTGTCAATTTAAGATCACATAATCAAATGAGCTTATTTAATTTAATGTTAATATCTAATATTGAATGCAGGAATAATGGTTCTGAAACTTCACCCCCATTTTGAAACGGTTGATTTCTGCTAATTTGATGATGGCCTTGGCGAATTTAAGACACCAGTCGGTTGGCGCAGCCTACGGCTGCTCAACCTCCTTTCCTACACCACCCTTCTCAGTTTTACAGCGCCTGCGGCGCTTCCTAAATAATTCAGACAGTCGGGACATTTAAAAGGTCACCGACATCTGGATCGTAAACTTCTCTTCACTTGGTGGTAGATTTTGTAAGCTGAGCTGTCCGTTCCGGGAGATAACAATTGCAAAATCTTTTCAGATTACAATTCTACAAAATTTCTCAATTACCTGTTCTATCCTGATGGAATATAAAATTTAGAAAGAACGGTTTTTGAATTTAATAATCGAGATTTTCTTCCTTTGATTTCCTTATAAGTTTTCTTTTTTCCCTTCTCAAAAGCGAGTGATCATTCAGGTTTTCAGTAATTTTTCTATCCTGAAGGAATTTGGATTTTAGAATGAGCGATTATTTACTTCACCTCTGCCGGAACTATTTTAAAATACTCTTACAGAAAACTGAATTTTGGTAACTTCTCGAAAGGGGAAGGGATCATTGATCACTTTTTTGTAGGTAACCGAGTTACGACAAATTTCCTTATTCACAAATTACCACCACTTCTTGAGTAGTATTCTTCCATTCCGTAAATTCCTAAGTTTCTGGGTGTAACAGCGCCTACGGCGCTTCTTTAGTGGGACATCCGAGGTCTCAGCCTTAATTGAGCAAAATACAGGGAATGCCTTTTTTGGCTTGAGACCGAGAAACCTTTACCGAAATAATTTTGCTGGAATTTGTTCTCCTATATTTTCCTCTGTTTGAACATGGTTTTACTGAAGCTCAGGATTTAGATGCTTTCCTATTCATACCTCCAGAAATATAATTCATTTAAAGTATTATTTTCAAGTTTTAGACCCCTCCCCCCGGAGCAAAATGTCCACCTTTCCGGGAGTTTTGCATTTTTTGACTATTATCATTCAAAAGAGCAGATTCGAAACTATCGGGGTGTAAATTTATAGAGAATTCTCAAGACACACGGGAAGTCAATTCCCCTTTTAGAAATTCGGATTTCCTATTCTCTTCGTCAAAAAATGCTCTTACCGTATTTTTTGAGTTTTTGATATGAAGCTGCGGACAAAAGTCTTATCGTAAGCTGCCATCAGCTTCTGACACAGTTTTTGTGAGATTCTAATTTTTTGAACACCGTCAAAGTGGGAACTCTATCACCCATTAGATGGAATCGTAGCGGTGTGAACCATACTTGCAACGGGCCGGGCCGGGTCACAGTACGAAAATTTGAAAATTTGAATTTTTTGATTTTTTCGCAAAAAAGTCGAATTTTCGACTATGTTTTTACATATCGATAAAACTCAAGTGTACATAGGATTTTTGACTATTTTTGATGAAAATTTCAAAAAATTTTGTGAAAAATTGTGCTCATTTTTTGACTCCGGGCCGACCGGGCCGGCAACTTTCTTTACCGGGCCGACGGGCCGAGCCGGGCCGGGCCGATATTTTGCAAGTATGGTGTGAACAGTGTCAAAAGATTGGTGCAGATAATCACTTACAGCCACTGTTAGCCCTTTTGATCTACGAAATCTAGATTGTAAAGAAGTTATATACAACTTTCATATACTGATTGTCTATGTTCTTTTCAAAACAAAAAACCAAAAAAACATTTCTGACCTGGCGGGAACGAACTCATTACCTCATGCGTAAGAGTCATCTACGTAAACCACTACACCAAATGCGCGCGGCTGGTCGCTCTCGAGAGTGCAGTTAAGAAACACCGAATCAGTAGTATTAGGTTGATGAGCTTTCTACCACCCTGTCGGGACACACCTTTCTCAACGCTTTTTACTGTTGAAATCGGCATCGTCTCCAGAAGACGTCAAATTTGATATTTTTGAAAAAAGAAAAGGACGGGCATCATGCGGGGGAAATTTCTGATCTTTTGGTACAAATTTGAAGAAAATCGGTCCAGTAGGGAGGGCGGTAGGATCGGCGACACACAAACAAACATACAGCCGTTTGCGTTTGTTAATAGTTATAACAGTAGTTTTTTTTCAAAGTGTGTTCAGAGTCGGGCGGTTTTGAAGACATACTTTTGAAATATTAACAAGAAAAATAAAACAGAAAAAAAATGATCTCCTAGTAACTTCGGAGCAGAAGTACAGAAAAGAAACGATCAAAAAAAGAAAGATTAGGAAAAGATCAAAATATGTTCTACAAATTTGATAAACAGGAAGTGCAACTAAAAAAGAAACGAACGGCTAATTTTTACAGAGGAAATTGCAAGGCAGATGGTGTAATTGGTTTATCCCGATAAATTTGTAAATTCATATAACGCGCTTGACGATTATAACTTCCTAGTTAAAGTAAGTAAAATGTTATTATTGAAACATGACCCATTTTCAAAATTTTGTATTAGAACTTCTGATGTTTCAGTGTTCTGAACAAAATATTACACTTTGTTTCAAGCCATATGGAAAAAATCACAGAAAAATGGATTTTGTTTCAAGTTGTTGTAATACGAAATGTTATTTATTCATATCTCGTTACAATCATTTTACTTTGACTGTTTAACTTTGCATTTAGAAAATTTCAATGAGTTTTGGTGCATTTTAAGGATTTAGAAATTATTAGAATCATCGAAAATCAGAGTACATGTCATCAAATATCAGAAAATCGTTAAACAGTTCTAAAAACTACTTGAAACAGTGATGAACACTTAAATTTTGAACTAATTACTTTTTATACGCAGTATCGGAAGATTTGGCTCAATAGGCAAAAAATGGTCCCAACCGCAAAGAACGGTCCCAACCGCAAAGAATGGTCCCAAACGCAAAGAATGGTCCCAAAATTTTGGGTGACCCAAATTTCAGAATTGAATGGTCCCTACCGCAAAGAATGGTCCTTGAAAATTGATACGAAAAACTTTTCACCATTCTCTTAGGCTTAGGTTTCTTAGAAATTGGTGAAAAAATTGACAAAACCGGTTATTAATCGTATTTGTCAATTTTTTCCCAATTTCTAAGAAACCTAAGTCAAAGAGAATGGTGAAAAGTTTTTCGTATCAATTTTGAGGGACCATTCTTTGCGGTAGGGACCATTCAATTCTGAAACTTGTGTCTCCCAAAATTTTGGGACCATTCTTTGCGGTTGGGACCATTCTTTGCCAATTGAGCCGAAGATTTTGTTTGAATTTTGAAGTTCTTGCACAAAAATTGAAAAGAATTGCCATTTTCATCAGACTTAATTTAATCCCATCGAAACGAAACAGTGAAAAATTTAAATTTTAAAAAAGCGATTTGAAAGATGGATGTTGGTTTTTGGAATATCTTTTCTGTTGTGTAACTGCCAAAAATCGAAACTGTGTCTGAGGGATGCGCCATATTTCCTTTTCGATCAAAAAAAAAATCAGGAAAATCCAGTCTTCAAGTAGATTGTCAATTTAAGATCACATAATCAAATGAGCTTATTTAATTTAATGTTAATATCTAATATTGAATGCAGGAATAATGGTTCTGAAACTTCACCCCCATTTTGAAACGGTTGATTTCTGCTAATTTGATGATGGCCTTGGCGAATTTAAGACACCAGTCGGTTGGCGCAGCCTACGGCTGCTCAACCTCCTTTCCTACACCACCCTTCTCAGTTTTACAGCGCCTGCGGCGCTTCCTAAATAATTCAGACAGTCGGGACATTTAAAAGGTCACCGACATCTGGATCGTAAACTTCTCTTCACTTGGTGGTAGATTTTGTAAGCTGAGCTGTCCGTTCCGGGAGATAACAATTGCAAAATCTTTTCAGATTACAATTCTACAAAATTTCTCAATTACCTGTTCTATCCTGATGGAATATAGAATTTAGAAAGAACGGTTTTTGAATTTAATAATCGAGATTTTCTTCCTTTGATTTCCTTATAAGTTTTCTTTTTTCCCTTCTCAAAAGCGAGTGATCATTCAGGTTTTCAGTAATTTTTCTATCCTGAAGGAATTTGGATTTTAGAATGAGCGATTATTTACTTCACCTCTGCCGGAACTATTTTAAAATACTCTTACAGAAAACTGAATTTTGGTAACTTCTCGAAAGGGGAAGGGATCATTGATCACTTTTTTGTAGGTAACCGAGTTACGACAAATTTCCTTATTCACAAATTACCACCACTTCTTGAGTAGTATTCTTCCATTCCGTAAATTCCTAAGTTTCTGGGTGTAACAGCGCCTACGGCGCTTCTTTAGTGGGACATCCGAGGTCTCAGCCTTAATTGAGCAAAATACAGGGAATGCCTTTTTTGGCTTGAGACCGAGAAACCTTTACCGAAATAATTTTGCTGGAATTTGTTCTCCTATATTTTCCTCTGTTTGAACATGGTTTTACTGAAGCTCAGGATTTAGATGCTTTCCTATTCATACCTCCAGAAATATAATTCATTTAAAGTATTATTTTCAAGTTTTAGACCCCTCCCCCCGGAGCAAAATGTCCACCTTTCCGGGAGTTTTGCATTTTTTGACTATTATCATTCAAAAGAGCAGATTCGAAACTATCGGGGTGTAAATTTATAGAGAATTCTCAAGACACACGGGAAGTCAATTCCCCTTTTAGAAATTCGGATTTCCTATTCTCTTCGTCAAAAAATGCTCTTACCGTATTTTTTGAGTTTTTGATATGAAGCTGCGGACAAAAGTCTTATCGTAAGCTGCCATCAGCTTCTGACACAGTTTTTGTGAGATTCTAATTTTTTGAACACCGTCAAAGTGGGAACTCTATCACCCATTAGATGGAATCGTAGCGGTGTGAACCATACTTGCAACGGGCCGGGCCGGGTCACAGTACGAAAATTTGAAAATTTGAATTTTTTGATTTTTTCGCAAAAAAGTCGAATTTTCGACTATGTTTTTACATATCGATAAAACTCAAGTGTACATAGGATTTTTGACTATTTTTGATGAAAATTTCAAAAAATTTTGTGAAAAATTGTGCTCATTTTTTGACTCCGGGCCGACCGGGCCGGCAACTTTCTTTACCGGGCCGACGGGCCGAGCCGGGCCGGGCCGATATTTTGCAAGTATGGTGTGAACAGTGTCAAAAGATTGGTGCAGATAATCACTTACAGCCACTGTTAGCCCTTTTGATCTACGAAATCTAGATTGTAAAGAAGTTATATACAACTTTCATATACTGATTGTCTATGTTCTTTTCAAAACAAAAAACCAAAAAAACATTTCTGACCTGGCGGGAACGAACTCATTACCTCATGCGTAAGAGTCATCTACGTAAACCACTACACCAAATGCGCGCGGCTGGTCGCTCTCGAGAGTGCAGTTAAGAAACACCGAATCAGTAGTATTAGGTTGATGAGCTTTCTACCACCCTGTCGGGACACACCTTTCTCAACGCTTTTTACTGTTGAAATCGGCATCGTCTCCAGAAGACGTCAAATTTGATATTTTTGAAAAAAGAAAAGGACGGGCATCATGCGGGGGAAATTTCTGATCTTTTGGTACAAATTTGAAGAAAATCGGTCCAGTAGGGAGGGCGGTAGGATCGGCGACACACAAACAAACATACAGCCGTTTGCGTTTGTTAATAGTAAAGATTCTTCTGTTCTGGATTGATGTGCATTGGGGGGAGGTGAACTCAGTTAACATATCTATCAGTATATTGAACAATCTTATCAGTCGATACGCTAGGAAACTTTCCACATTATTCTAGTCAGGTAGAGTAGAAGAATTCCATAATTAGAGGGTCATTCAATTTACTGTACCACAGACGCTACAATTCTCCTTCTGTCAGAAATTGTGCCTCTATAGAACGGGTCGTATTTTGGGCTAGAGGATGAGAATGAAATTTTAGATAAGTATTGTGCGAAAAAACAAAGATTTTCAGTTTCACACTTTCTAGAACATCAAAATAAGTTATACGAATTTGATAAGGAATTGAGGAACGGTGGATAATACAACGACTAAAAATGAATCAAAACAAATTTTTTTTCAAATTTGATTGACAAAGTGGTCTCAATTGATACTTAAACTAATGAAGAATTAATGAAGATTACCAAAAAAATGTTATTGTTGAAACAGGACTTATTTTCAAATCACTTTTTGTTGAGGAAATGCAAGACAAAAACTTTCACTGCTAAAAACTTTCATTTATCATGTAATCATGAACAAAACATGCCGCTCAGTAACTAAGAATAAATTTGAAACATTTCTTGTCAAGTTGAAGCAGAAAAAACGTGAACAGCTCTCCGAAAAAGTGAAAATGTTACTTAAACTCAAGGAAATCGCGCCGAGGCCGCGGTTTTTTCCTGAAAATTTCAAGCAGCCGCGGCTTTCTAAACTTTCAAAGGCGACTATTTGAGATTTTCAAGAAAAAGCCGCGGCCGGCCGTGCGACAGCCTTGCCTAAACTTCATTGATACTACAGTAGTCTCATCTCCACTTTTTATCAGCTCAGCAAATTTTCCACCTGATTCGACTATGGTAATTGGATTACTTAACTTTCGGTTCATTTGAAAATACTCACGAAACTGTTTTTATTCGCATATACATTTATGTAAGGTTTGCAACAAGCCACAAAATAAATGTGTAGTTTGAAAGCTTTTACTTCAAATTGATGAGCAATATAAAAAATTGAATTCACAGGAAAATAATTTATGTTTCAAGTAACTGTAAAATAATAGTTCGTTCAGGCTCTTCTCGTTGGAATTCTATACACTGCAGGTCGCAATAAATTTCATGACACCTTTGAAATTTATAAGTCATTATAAGCATGAAAACAAATTGCATTACAACTCCAAAATCTACTTGTGACGGTGATGAACAGTTTCGTTGACCTTAGAAGTCTCTTGCAAGCAGTATCATCGGATTACGCTCGAAACTTGAAGGACTTTTAAGTTAAAAATAAAATTTAAAAAGGGTAATTTTGATTTCCATTAGCCATTTCCCACCTAAAGGAAACAGTGAAAATTTTGAAAACCAACATGAATGTTATTTTTTGGAAAATATTTCCTGTTTTGTAATCATCACAAATATTGAAATGTATTTTCTTACTCAATATTAGCAAACAAGTAAACCATGATCAAAACAGCAGAGAACTTCAGTTTGTTCGTAGTAGATGTTGTCGTACAATTTCCACTTCCTGCAATATTAAAGAAAACATTACATTAAAACAAATACATATAGAAATGAAATGGAAACATTTTTTGGCGATGGTCAAGCCACATTTGCTTATTTGCAAAATCTTGCTGTGGATTTGATATCGAAACGACACATAACTAGATTTTTCCGGAAGTATTTCCGAAAGTAGGTACACAGAGAACACTCTTTCATCATCATTGCAAACTTGAGAAAATTTGAATTTTTTATCACATGCAACCGTGAAAAATTTATTTTTAGGACACTGTTTCACAAATTCTCTCCCAACATGAAATAACTGTAACACATCCGACGGGTCTTCGACCAAAATTGGACTTGTCAAAAATTGGGCCGGTCCGTGACAATTCTGTAAAAATGCACTTCGAAAGCTAATAAAATTATTTGCATTGGTTTTTAGCACTGTTAATTTCACCTCTTGAAACAAAAATATATGTTTCAGAAAAGCAAAAACTACATTCAGAAATTCCAGATGAATTCTTAATCTTGTTCTCGATAAATATGAATGAGCGCAATTTTTCCCAGGGGTCACAGGAATAACAATTTTTAGCAGGATTTTTGGGTCAGAGATATAATTTTGAGACAAAAATGTGAAGCTGATGCCTAAATGAGTTAGAACTAGAACAACTTTGTTTGAGAAAGCAGTTTTTCATGAAAATGAAATATTCGGAACAAATTACGATATTAATAATAGTCTCTTGTATCTATAGTACCTGAAACACAGTTTGTGTAGCTGGAAAGGAGAGTTCTCATAAAATTTCTACTCTCTGTCCCTATTATCCAGTTTCAGTGGTTTAAGTCTGGAATTTTTCTACTGTTCCATCTTGCTCTCAATTTGCATTCTCCGTGTGCCTCTCCAATGACGTTGACTCCATCACTTGCAAAATTTGAATCATAGACCCGCCTCCCAACCAGCCCCATCGATTTCACCCACTCATTATATCGGATTTCGTTGTAATTTTCAAAAATATTTTCAAAAACTGTTTCATTTTTCTCATTTTTGAATTTCTTGAATTCCGGATCTATTAGGTAAAACGGATGTAAATATTCTTCTCACTCATGCTTCTACCCGATTTTTTTCAATTTTGGCGTTTTGTTTTACGATGGTAATATCTAGAATTTTCATACTTGCTTCTATAAAAACTGGAAATTCTCGTAAAATCGAAAATTTTTTACTTAAAAATGTTAAAGAAAAAATGAAATTTCTACAGTTTCTATTGTTTTTCCTACGAAAAACAGTTTTGACATTTTTAATGTTGCAGTTTATTTTGAAGAATTTGGTAAAGTTCTATAATCAAAAGTCAAATAAAAACTTATCAATCAGTAACAGGTAACTAACAGCAATAATGTTAGTTTCGAAACAGAGGTTTTTTACAAACTCTAAATGTTTTCTACTTCAAATTAATTTCAGTTTCGAATTCCAGGTTTCTCCACTAAAGGTTAGAAAGTTTTGTTAGTGGGTACTAGAGTGTCGAATCGCGAGACGATTCCAGCTGAATCCAGCATATTCTCGCAATCGTCTCGTTTTGTTTCGTCTCGTTTTGTCCAGCATGAAGTTCAGCATATTCTCGTTCAGCATAGTTCAGCATAGTTCAGTTACAGCATATTCCAGCACGTTTAATTTATTTCTCATTCCCGCATAATTTTATGCTGAACATTGCGAGAATCTCGCGAGACAAAAATGACCCTGCATCCTCACGAATAAATATAATTTTGACGTTTTTATCCAATTTTTCATACAGATTTTTACAAAATGAATTTAAAAAATTTTGAAAATCAATATTGTTAGAACCGTGACCTGTGGAAAGTTCAAAATGAGGGAAGAATGTGCTTGATTCACAATGAAAAGTCACGGAAATAATACTTTTCAATAGATTTTTCTATTTTTCTCACAGGAAATGAAAATACGTTCGTCTCGCGAGATTCTCGCAATGTTCAGCATAAAATTATGCGGGAATGAGAAATAAATTAAACGTGCTGGAATATGCTGTAACTGAACTTTTGCTGAACTATGCTGAACGAGAATATGCTGAACTTTATGCTGGACAAAACGAGACAAAACGAGACGAGAATATGCTGGATTCAGCTGGAATTCTCGCAAAGTGCTGTAACTGATTCTCGCGAGACGACACTCTAGTGGGTACCCATTTTTACCAATTTTTTTTTGAAATTTTTCGAAAAAAAGAGTAAAAATGCTTAAATTATCATACATATTCACATTTTTATTCAATTTTAAATGTTTATTCGAAAACTATACTTTTTTCAAAAAAGTTTTAAAAATTTTCCAAAATTTTCCAAAAAAAGTTCAAAAACACAAAAATGTTTTGAAAAAATGTTTCAAAACGGGCCGAGCGGGTCGGGTCGGGCCGAGATTTTTCCTAATTTTAGCCCTGCCCGGCCCGTGACAAGTCTGATCAAAAGCAGTAAAAAAATTTAAATACAAACATTTTGACCCTCACAAACTTAACATTTTATTGTTTCTCATTCTTTAGAACCAGTCGGTTAACGCAGCCTAACGGCTGCTCAACCTCCTGCTCTACACCACCCTTCTGGGTGTTACAGCGCCTGCGGCGCTTCTTAAATTGGTCTGACTATCAAGGTCTCAGTACGTTCTTCTCCTCCTGAGTTGTTTAACTTCATCACTTGTTTGTAGTTTTCTTTAGCTGAGCAGCTCGTTCCGGTAGAGAAAAATTAAAACATCTCTGTTTTTTGATACGATTTTGACAAATTTTCTCAGTGACTTTTTCTATCCTGATAGAAAATGGATTTCAGTATGAGTGGATTTAAGTTCACCAATCGGAACTGTTTTCATGTTTTCATGTTTTCTTGTTTATCTAAACTACTACTTTAAAAGAACATGAACTTGGCAACTCTCCTTTTCTCCCTCAAGTGGCGAGTCATCTTTCAAATATTAATTTCACACTTTTGACTGATCGGCGGCGATGCCGTCCCTCTTCTCTGAATATGGCAGATCAAGACCATGTTTTAACAAATCTTTATTCTAGAATTTATTACCTTGTTGAAGGAAACCGAGCAACGACAAAGTTCATATTTCACAAATCACCATCACTTTTTGAGTAGTGTTCTTTCATTAATTTTACACCTATCAAGCTTCTTGCTGTAACAGCTTCTTTGATGATGGAGAGATCTGAGGTCTCAGAATTTATTGTACTAAATCAGGAATTTTTTTTTGGCTTGAGACTGAGAAACCCTCATCAATTCTTTTACTGTAGCTTAGGAATTTGGAAACTTTCCTCTTCACATCTTTAAAAAATGCACTTAAAGTATTATTTTAAAGTTTTTGACTGACAGCCGGTAAAAAGGAATACAGTAATGGCTTTAATTCTAACAACGTTGGCTGTTTTCAGTTGAAAATGTCCAACCTTGAGAGGGTGTGAAGAGAAACATGATTCTACTCTAGTTTAGATGTCCTTTGAACACTCGAACGTCCCAAAAAACACTTAGACGTTCTTTGGGGTCCCAAAAATTGTCAGAAATGATTAGACGTCCGAAAACCGTTAGGACGTCCAATAAAATATTTAGACGTCCCCTGAAATCCCGTTTTTTTTTATTTAAATAAAACTGCTTCACATATTTCGTTGTCCCAAAAAATATTTGAATGTCGCGTGAACACAAAAAAACCAAGAGCTTGCTGTGACACGTGGAAGTAGTGATTACCTAAAAACAAAAAGTCCTAGAAGCTTGACATTGTTCTTAGGCTCAGCACCCGGGAAGTAGCGGTTTCCTTAACACAGAGACATCCAGCAGCTTGCTTAAGTTTTGGGAAAAGTGCAAGCAAGCCTCAGAGGCTCTTTTTTAAAGAAACCACTACTTCCAGGGTGCTGAGTCTCTGGAATTTTAAGGGACGTAAAAACATTTTATGGGACTTGTTGGATTTTTAAACGTTTTCGAGACGTCTAAATGTTTTTGGAAAAACGTTTTAAACGTTTGAAAGTACGTTTTAACTTTTGGAAAAAATTCAGGGCTCGAAAGAACGTCTAAGTGTTTCAAGGGGGACGTTCGAGTTTTCAAAGGACATCTAACCTGGAATAGAGCCAAAAAATAGTTTATGAAAACACACGCATTTTTCTAGACGATTTGAAGAAATGAATTCATTTGAAGAATGAAAAAGTTCTATAACTATTTTCCCCGTGAACTTCTATTTCCCTATTTCGGAAATGAAAGCCACTGAAAGGCTTGAAAACCACTTTTTCTCACGTAGTGACCTAATTTAGAACTATTTTAACTAAAAAAATAGACGGGCATCATCCGGGACAAATTTCCAAGCCATCTGTGTAAGTTTCATTGAAAACGGTTCAGTACAGAGGGCGCTAGAGTCGGCGACAAACGGACAGACAAACGGATCTGCTGAATATTATTAGTAAAGATTTGATTTTATCTATTTCTACACGTTGCGTTTTCTAATTCCTTTTGAAAAAACGCTTATTTTCGCTTAATTGAGGTAAATCCTCGCAGACCGTCCCCCGTGTCTTTCTTACTTGCTGTTGACCACTGTTGTTGGACGGTCCGTAGCCTCCTCTTGGCACACTGCCAATTTCTTTGGTGACGTCATAGTTACAACTGGTGCGTATTTGTATAACCCCCAGTAGATTGCTATCAAAAACCGTTCGGTAGAAATAGTTACTGTTGCCATGAAGATTACGTGAGACGATAGATATAATAAATAGTTGGGTGGGACAGATATAAAAAAGGTGGGAAAGAAAAATGGAAAGAATGAAAAACTTAATGTCAGAATATCAAAAGTTTCATTGTTCTCGAAAATCAGAAACAGTAAGCGTATCGAAATATTTCAGGTTGTGATTCAACATCAGAAACTAGAGCAAGGTTTTTCAGAGAGCCCTGTATATATGTTCTTAATTTCATATATAACAATTAGAATTTTCAAATTGTTGGCACTAACGTTTTTGGAAAAATGGAAAATCGTGAAAACATTACAAGAAATTCGAAGTTAGTTTTTCCTCTTGTTGCACCTTCGTCGATTGATTGAAAAAAAGGAGTAGAGGAAAAACTGAATAATTGAAACTGAAAATTTTCAATCCTTACAAGTCCCTAGAAAGTTTTGACTAACTAAATTTTGAATATAATAGTTTCCCAGAATATTGAAACAGACGTAAATAATTTTGAAGTCGATTCTAACTGGAATTCCCTTCGAAACCACTTTTCAGCAGTCTGAAAGGACATTGGAAGTGACGGAGACATAAACAACCCCAATCGGTGGAATGAGGCGGCGGACTTCAAAAAGTTGTAACTCGAAAAGTACCCGTTCAAATTTCTAAAAAATTATATTTTCTGAATTCTAGAAAGATTACACATCGATTGATGTAAAAATATCGGTATGTTGTCGCTGGAAATCGAGAGAGATTTTGAGTCAAAGTCGGAAGTTAGAGTTACTTTTCTGGAAAACTTGGATTTTTATCAGGATAGAGAGGTGGAGTGGTGATAAAAGTTATATAGGCTTGTCGGAAATGTCTCTGGCTTTCCAAAAATCTAGGTTAGAATCTCATTGCTTTAATCACGGAGCTGATAACTCAATTTCCCCGAGCTCGGGTCAATTTGAAACCAAAACTTTAACTTTGAACGCATGCATTACGGTCATATTTGTCGAAATTTTTCGGATTTTCGATATGTCATAGATAAAATATCGGGCTATAAGTCCAAATAAACAGCTTTTAGAATTTTCTGCTCTAATCTGCAATTACGCACACTATTTGGGATCCCGTCCTTCCCCCTATTCACAAGGGTATTCGGTGGAAAATGGAGAGGCGAGGTGTGTCTCGACAGGGAGGAAGTTTTCTATGCACCATTTCCGACTCTGATATTGATAGTTCCGAATTTCACCAAATGATATCTTCAGGTTGAAACAGGAAAAAATGAGATGGTGTCTCACAATCAGACAGTTTTGATTCTGAAGATTTCTGAAAAAAAACTCGAGTATGAAAAGCGGATTTCAAAATTTCAGCACTTTTAACTTTTTGGAAAAAAAAACGATTAAAAATTTTACTAAACTCAAAACTATTGGCTCGCACAGAAAGCCGTTTAATGATCGAAGAAAAGATTTCATATAAAATGGAATGACTGAAACTGAAATTTTTTTAAACCAACATTTTTTCAGAGTTTTCTAACAAAAATTCCTAACCACCGGAAAATGTTGTTTAGCTGAACTAAAAAAAGTATTTTCCAGATAATGGAAATATTTAGTTCAAAGTTATCAATTCTAACTGGAGGCCACTTCTCAGCAGTCTGAAAGGACATTGGAAGTGACGGAGACATAAACAACCCCTTACGGAGGAATGAGGCGGCGGACTTCAATGCGGTGTAACTCGAAAACTCACCGTTCAATTTTTGAAAATGTTATATTTTCTGAAACCCAGAAAGATTACGCATCGATTAATCTAAAAATATCGGTATGTTGTCGCTGGAAATCTGGAGAAATTTCGAGTCAAAGTCGGAAGTTAGAGTTACTTTTCTGGAAAACTTGGAATTTTATCAGGATGGTGATGTGGAGTGATGATAAAAGTTATATAGGCTTGTAGGAAATGTCTCTGGCTTTCCAAAAATCTTGGTTAGAATGTCATAGCTTTAATCTCCAAGCTGAAAATCCAAATTTCCCGAGCTCGGGTCAATTTGAAACCAAAACTTTGACTTTGAACGCATGTATCTCGGTCAAACTTTGTCAAAATTTTCCGGACTTTTGATATGTTATAGATAAGATATTTGGCTATAAGTTCACATCAATAACTTATTGCATTTTCAGCTCCAATCTGCAACTACGCGCACTATTTGGGATCCCGTCCTTCCACTATTCACAAGGGTATTCGGAAGAATAGGGAGAGGCGAGGTGTGTCCCGACAAGGGGGAAGAGAATTTTGTTGTTTGGTAATTCTGTGTGACCTCTCAGAAGATGTAGATTAGAATAAATTCTTATGACATCTTGTTTTTCTGAATCCGAGAACAGGAAAGATAACCAAGAAGTGATGAGACATCTGAAAAAGTGGATCTTTTGAATTCGAGGACCGAGAATTGATAGAAGTCTGAGAAAAATCTGAATGATTGCTGAAATTTTAGAGAAAAATAAGACAACACCAACACAGTTTTTTGGATTTTATAATTATTTATTATTCTAGACGTCAGAATTAATGGAAAAAAGTATAAAGAGGAAATAAAATGGAAAGTACCCGCAAGATTTCAGTATGTCAGCTTACAGGGAGTGAGAAGGTGGGGGGTTTCAAGTAAGAAAAGGAAAAAAGAGATCCAGTACATTAATACGATTGAACAGAGGTAATGAGGAATGAATGTACAAAAGTATGGGGATCATTTAAGCCTTCTTAGCAGCGGCAGCTGGCTTAGCGGCGGCGGCCTTCTTCGGTGCGGCTTTCTTGGCTGGAGACTTGGCGGCCTTCTTAGCAACTGGCTTCGAGACCTTCTTTGGTGCCTTGGCCTTCTTCTCTCCGGCGGCCTTCTTTGGCTTGGCGGCTGCTGGCTTCTTGGTCTTTTTCTCTCCAGTGGCTGCGGCCTTCTTTGCTGCTGGCTTCTTGGCGGCTGGCTTCTTGGCCTTCTTCTCTCCAGTGGCGGCCTTCTTCTCGGCGGCTGGCTTCTTGGCGGCGGCGGCGGCCTTCTCGGCGACACGGAAACGTCCGTTAGCTCCGGCTCCTGCGGCTTGGACGAGGGCTTTGCTGGAGACACCACGCTTGAGGGCTTGACGGAGATGGGCGTTGATCTGGAAGAAGGGGACTATGCTTTGGATTTTTCAAAAAAAAATTCAAAATGTAAGAAAAAAGAATTGTTAAAAAAAACTTACTTGAATAACGTTGTCTCCGAGCTTGAAGTGGGAAGAGATGAACTTGAGGATGGCTTGCTTGGAAGCTCCCTTACGGTCCTTGAGCTCCTTGATGGCCTCCTTGATCATGTTGATGTATGGTGGATGGACGACTGGAACCTTGGCCTTGGCGACCTTGGTTGGCTTAGCGGCCTTGGTGGCCTTAGCCTTTGGAGCTGGGGCGGCTGGAGCAGCAGCGGCGACGGCGACTTGAGCGGAATCCGACATTCTTGAGGGTTGGTTGTGAGAGAGTGACACTGAGAATAGTGATGACTGGATCGTCCTCCTCCCTTTATATATATACAAACGCCCAACCCCCCTGTCGGGACACATTTCTCCTCTCCTCCACACACCGAATAGCAGAGTGTTGGAGTGGAGGATAGGGGTCTGGAATGGGGGCGCGCTACCTGGAAGACGATGACAATTATAGAATTTGTAAATGTGAAGTTGTAGCCAGAAATTTTATCTATAACATATCAAAAATCCGGAAAATGTCGACAAAGTTTGACGGAGATACGGGCGTTCAAAGTCAAAGTTTTGGTTTCAAATTGACCTGAGCTCGGGAAAATTGGATTTTCAGCTCGGAGATTAAAGCTAGGAGATTCTAACCCAGATTTTTGGAAAGCCAGAGACATTTCCTACAAGATCATATAACTTTTATCACCACTCCATCTCTCTGTCCTGATAAAAATCCAAGTTTTCCAGAAAAGTAACTCTAACTTCCAACTTTGACTTAAAATCTCTCCGGATTTCCAGCGACAACATACCGATATTTTTACATGAAACGATGCGTAATCTTTCTGGCTTTCAGAAAATATAAAATTTTCAAAATTTGAACGGTTACTTTTCGAGTTACACCGCTTTGAATTCCGCCGCCTCATTCCTCCGCAAGGGGTTGTTTATGTCTCCGTCACTTCCAATGTCCTTTCAGACTGCTGAGAAGTCGCCTCGAAGATAATTCCAGTTAGAATTAATGTTTTTAGGGTGCACCTGTATGCTTCCAGATCAAGATAACCAATTTCAGATATAATTTCAGAAGGCTTTCAGGGTATCACAATAATTGGCTTGGCCCCCCATACATCTCTACTTCCTGGTTGTTATTGCCAATCCCTTGAGGGTTTTATGCATTTTCTAGACAGGATTAATAAGTGGAGTATGGATTATCATTATTTATCTGTAATCAATCAAGGTGATGACTATGTGTTAAGTATTCAAATCTGAAATTAATTTGCTTTTTCAGTTTTCTAGTAAAAAAAAGTATGATAATAGAATTTTTAATCCAGTGGAGTTTTTTCATACCCTGTTAAAATATTAAATTTTTTTTAGTCCCTTTTCAAAATACGGCGGAAATTTTCAAATTTGAGAGTGATTAGAATGTTCTGTTGGTTTTCCCAGAATTTTTTCTTCTTTTTTCCAATGGGGAGAAAGGTCAATCGCGGTAGAAGAAAGACGGAGAGACAAAGAGATGGGATTGAAGAATCAAGATAATTGGTTAGTTTTGAAAAGTGATTGTTGTTACAAAATCTGGATAATAATTTTGAGTTTTTCGACAGAAATTACTAAATAAACACCCGAGGAAGATCGTTTATTAATTTCCTTCTGAAATTCGATTGTTTAATTTTGAGATCATGTACTTTTGAAACTATATATTGTTTTGTTAGCCAAAATTATTTGATACATTGAGAGCTAAAAACTTTAGTTCTGCAGTTGAACTTTTTTTCATTGTAACGACCGATTATTGGAGAGACAGACACACAAACAGACATAGTGACTCACGGAGAAAAAACAAAACATGGAATAAAGGGAAATAGTTCGTTTCGCGATTTGAACAAGAACACGCAACTTTTATCATTCTATCAACGAAAAAAAAATTGTCAGTGGTTAGAATTTATTGATTTAAAAATGAAATACTTTCGAAACAGAAGATCAAACTTTGTAAAGTTTGTATATGTAATGATTATAGGAGGTGTTGTTTCCAGACTTGCATCGGGTCGGGCCAAAAAATTCTGCCGGCCCGGAAGTTTCAGCCAAAACAATTTTTTTTTTGCAAAAAAACTTTTTTAAGACTGGTTTTTTGTAGGTTTCAAAGGTTTTTGAGGAATATGCTTGAAAAAATATGGCAAATTTTCAGAAAAGAATTTGGCTTGTAGTAAAAAACCCGGAATTTTGCTACTATTTTGTACGGATTTTTCCTACAAGGAAGTAACAGCGAATCGGTTTTCCAATCAAGTAGACTTATAAAGAAACTTGCGTAAAACAGAAAAAAAAAACAGAAAAATAAAATTTTCAAAATTTTTTTCGAGTTTTTATTAACCATTATTTTCGTTCACCAATCAAATTATTGTTACGTATTTGAGAACAATGGAAATATTCCAGACGGGCTTTCTTCGTACTCCCAGATATTTTTTCCCGTGGGGAACAAAGGTCAAGCGCAACATACGAAAGATAGACAGATATTCACCAACAAAAAATGCGTTAGTTTTTTTTTTCAATTTACTGATTATAACTGAAAAAAATTACTGCTTCTGTTAATATTTAATTTTCAAAACGGTTTTTGTAGATTTTTATCACCAAATTGAGACCTGATGAGAAAAATATTGAACATGAATTTGAAACACAATTCCGGAGAAGACATCCCGATCAGTGTTCCTTTCATTCAAACGGTCTTCTTGGATGATTCTATAGGCAGATTACGCCATCAAACGTGGAATGTCACGATAATGAAAAATATATCAAAAATCACGCGTGGGAAGATTTTTTGAATGGGGAATGAGGTTATTATTCATTTTTCTGAGTGACCAGCGTATTTTGCAAAAATCTGTCACACAGTTTTGTTGCGTCAGCCTAAGCTGGTCTTCAATAAGTACCTATCGGCAATCATCCTTTTTAGACCATTCGACTGATTTCGTTTCGATTCCGCCTTTTAATCACACTAACCAGAAACGGCACTCTCCGTGTTTGCAATATAATTCCGAGTTGACTAATTCGAAAATCAGCGCTCTAAAAAATTGTGTTGTATGATTCTTCTAGGAATGCTTACCACGGAAACATAAAGTCAATCGGAACATAGGAAGGACAGAGAGACACAAAGACAGATCAGGAAGATAAACTCGTCGGGTGGAAATGGAATTAGTTAACTTATTCATTGAAAGTTTTTATGCTGTGAACGGGAACGAGTAAAAATTGAATTTTAGAAAATTTCTTAATAAATAACTGAAACAGAGCATCCAAGTTAATACAACAAAAATTGAAACCACTCAAGTTTATTCAAATTTTTGATATCAAGAGTAAGTGACAGAGGCAACACTTTCCGTTTTTTATAGACGCCCTGTTCCCACAGAGAAACGAGCACACTCGACGGAAAGACAAACAGACACTAAGACAGACAGCGTGCCCTCTAAGAAACATATTTAACTTGAAAGAAGAAGCTTCCCAAACAGGGCTGAGCGAAATTCCGCATTCCGCAATACTAAGATTTTTCAGCTTTAAAAAATTATTCGTCTTCTCAAGTTTGCTGATATTTTTTGAGGTTTTTTGCAGCAAAGTTATATGTTTTTATTGAAAAAAAAAACGAAATTTAACAAAATATAACCATTATAGGTAGGGACCGCAATGAACGTGGGCGGAGTTATTCATTTTCTTCTCTTGGGACGTCATGGGGAGATTATCAGAATGTTTGACGGTCTGCCCTGAGAACCCAGAACGCTAAAACAGAATGAAAACTTTTGACCCCTATGTAATCGAGTACGTAGAGTTCAATGAACATACTTTCGTTTCACCCAAATTTTTAGTTTTCTCAGAAAAGTGAAAAAAAGTTTTGCTTCGAACAGAAAAATGTCACGTTGAGATCGTTGTAGGTCAGACTCGCATCGTTTTTTTACTATTTCTAGTAGTTCTTTACATACTCTAAGAGGTTTTGAAAGAAAATTCAATTTTCGTGTTGTAGAATTTTTTTGGGAGCCAGCTGAACTTCGAGGCATCACTTCAAAAAATTTACAGTGATTACCTATATATTTTCTGATATATTGTTTTCGGAAATCTCTTCAGGTACCTGGGGCCAAAATTTGGAAGCTCATTGATTCGTAAAATGTGGTTTTTTCTATGTTGGAAGACAACAGATTCAAAATGAAAATCAGTTTTCCCGATATTTCAGGTTAATGCAAGTCAGACTCGCATCGTTTCTCGACGGAATCAAAATCTACGCAAAATTTCGATCAAGACCCACTTAGAAATTAAAAAATCCGTATTGTAGAACTTTAGATATTTGATGTTTTATCTCAAAATATGCTGAAAATCCTTCAAAAAATTCTCTTGAATTTTAAAAAATCACGTCAAAAATATATTTTCCTATTATCAGCGTCATTTTTGTGCTCATTTAGTTCATTGGATAACACGCTGGTTTTTAACCAAAGGGTTTCTGGTTCGAACTTTCCTAAATTTTGCAAAAATTTGACGGATTGAAAGTGAAAACAGAAAATATTTTTGGCGTGGTCAGGAAAACGAAAGAACAAGAGAAATTCAGTAGTAACCATGGCTGACTAAAAGGTACTGTAGCTTCGGAGAATGTGAATATTTTTGGGAAAAATTTTGGGAATGTACTTCGATATACCTGAAGAACAGGCCAGGAGAAAAATTTTAATGGAAAATTGAGTTTGAAAAAAATGTTGCGGTCTCTAATTATAGGAGCTTTTTGAAACAAAATCAAACCAAAATCGTCATCTAAAACATGGCATTTTATTCCGACTCGGTCATCAAAATTTAACATAAACACCTAATTACCCAGCTTAAAATAATGAAATTGAAACAGAATTTTTATGAACACGTTCCTCTCAAATTGACGCTTTCGAAGTCAAATAAAACGATTTTTGTATATAATACGAGCAGAAAAAATCAAAATATTGGGGAATAATATTAACCATTGAAACAGAAAACAAACATATCAAAAAATATAAAAATGACTAATTCCAGTTTCAACGGGTAAAATGGGATAACTTGGGAATATATAAAAATATATTTCGGCTGCTGATCGGTTAGATTGTTTTGAAAAGGGACAGTTTTTGGGAGCAAAATGCATAATTGAAAAATTTCTATTTTTCAGTTTTGAGACTCGAAATAGTTCACTTTGTAACTATTTTTTAAGAAGCCTTCTATGAATATTAACGTTTTGATACAGCAAAAAATATATCTCTCCATTTCCAAGTCATTCTGCGTTTCGTTTTAACTCATTTCTTCCAATTCCATTCTCATTTTCTCCGTGATCTCTCTTACTTCTCTATTCTAAAAGAGAACACAACAAACCGAACGTCAACACCCTCTTCACGTGTTCTTCACAAGTTACTCGTCTACCCATCACGTGTTGTGTTCTACTTGTTTTTCTTTTAATGAAAAGTAGCGCTCGAAATGGGGACGCCCACTTTCAGGGGACGTCCCATTTTCCGGGACGGGGATGAGCCCCGTCCCACACTATGGGGACGGGGCGCGTCCCCGTCCCGCTTACTGGGGACGGGGATGAGCCCCGTCCCAAATTTTTACTTTGATGCACAACATATTTTGATTATTTCTTTATACAATTTTAACAATTTCGTTATCAGACATTCATATTCAACGCTGTTGGGAGGTTAATTTTCTGCAGGTGCATGAAATGAAGATAAAAATATGATTTCTTGCATAGGAAGGATTACAAAAGCTTATAAGAGTTTCTATAAAATGAACAAAAAATATATTTCACCAGCCAGGAACTGAACCCTCGACCACCGATTCCCAGTCATCTATACTATCCACTAGGCCATGGTGGCGAGTCGCGGCGGTGGACATATGACTTTCAAAAGGAAGAAGGTAGTCGGCTCGACAACAGCTTAGATTCATTACAATTTTGATTTTCGCGATATGTTCCAAATTAAATTTCCAATTTCGGTAATCGAAAATCTCCTAAACAGATTTTGATGTTGTTTTTGATAGGGACAAAACACTTGGTTTTACCAGACTAGAAAGATTGAGATAACAAGCACATTTTTGAACAAGACCGTATCCAATCATTCAAAAACAGTGAATCTACCTCAAACTTACCGAAAGTTGGTTAATGGGGTTCTTAAAGATTGTCTATGCGTATTTCAATATAAACCACATATAGAGAGCGTTAAAATGTTTCCATTATGTATACGTAACTGTTTAAATCTAGAAGATTTATTCCGTATCTGGGCGAACTAAACTCAAACTCTGTTCGAAAAAATACTTTCAACTAACGGAAACATCAGAATTCTACTTAAATTTAGTAAACAATTGATGCTGCACCAAACAAGCAATTGGGACGGGGCGCGTCCCCGTCCCCATAGTGTGGGACGGGGATCAGCCCCGTCCCCACCATCGGGGACGGGGCGCGTCCCCGTCCCAGATCTGAGGGACGGGGCGCGTCCCCGTCCCAGATCTGAGGGACGGGGCGCGTCCCCGTCCCACAGGGACGGGACGCGGGGCGTCCCCGTTCGTCCCATTTCGAGCCCTAATGAAAAGAGAGAGAGAGAGAATGGAGCTCTTAAACTTCTATACAAGGTTAAACGTTTGTCAGTGTGAATAGTTTTTTTTCAAAGTTTGATGTTTTTTGAGTTTTCCGTCTTGTCAAAATATCCGTTTAAAAACGCTTAAGTTATTAAGCATATTCACTTTTTGATTGAATTTCAAATTTTGAGTCAGAAACTAGGCTTTTTTCAAAAATAAATACAGGACAGGCCGAGCAGAAACATACAACGCACTGGAATTTTCTGAGAGACTTCTGATGAGTTATAAAAATGAATGTGGAATTGAAAGACTGTTTCAGACTTCCTATATCTTTACCTCTATGTCGAAAAAGTATTACCACAATCAGCTACAGAATGTACAGCTTCACAAATAGTCATCGCTCACTAAAACCTGAAAATATACCCCTGGTATAAATTTTCACCTTTAGACCATTATCAATGCTAAATTTCAGAACCCTTTCAAAATATGACGGTCCCCTGGTGAAAAACAACATTTCACCGAGAGTCCCAAACTCTTCTCTAGTACGCCATTGCCTTAGAAATCCCCTTCATAAAGCACGACCATAAATAACTTTGGGGAGCCTGTCTCAAGTCAGTCAGTCTCAAGTAGCCAGTTGCTTAGCAGCGAGAAGATTCTTCTCTAGTTTTTTAAATGTTTTTATACAATTCAATAAAAAGAGCCACAAAACACTAAATAAGCTAAAAAAAACCCTATTAAAGTTTAAAGCTAGCTGTGATCAAAATGTCATAGTTGTATCGCTGTTTCTTCATTTCCATACGGGTGTTCTCGTTTTCCAACATAATCCCTCTTCTTGAAAAAAGTCAACATACATAAAATGTTACATCTCTAAGTCATGCGGATAGGAAACAAGCATAAACTCCAAAAAAGCGGACTCCTTTCAAGTGGTCTATTGTCATAGCAATCTTTTTCAAAACGTACCACCGTAAATCACTCTCGAAGAGTCCGTCTCAAGTACCCTTTGTTCAGAATCGACTTTCTGTTTTTTCAATCTTCTGAACTTCACAATCCAAAACTGAAAAAGAAGGAAATGATAAAATACCGAGCAAAAACGAATGCAATATTTGTAGACACACATCGGAGGAAGCTGTAGAGTTAGTTCTGTTCAAAAATGACAAGATCACTACAATGAATAGTGAATCAGAAACTGATTGTTCTATGATCTCCATATCAGATGATTCCAACTGATTATTCTAATGAGTTGCCAATGCATATTAAATTACACCCACAAAAAAGCGTTCTCTATTTAACAATCAGCCACATTAGTCAGTTCGCTCGTCATGAAATCTATTGGTTTATACCTACTTATTTCTTTAATTCCGGTTCTAGTTAACTCATGTCTTGTTGTCAAGTCCCCGCCATGTCCTTGTCCCATCACACTTCTGGACAGGACCAACATCGATCAGATGTCTGAGAACCCTTGGTATGATTACGTTGTTCAACGTCCACTCGTCACACCAACTGTGCAATACATCAGTAATTGCGTTGCCTGGACTCGGTGTCAACTTAATTACACTCTGTATGACATTGAATATATACATCCGACCGTGAGTTTCTACTTCTTGTGTTACTAGTTGAAATACGTCTCCATTTGAGACTTTTCTACCGTTCCAAGCTCTAGGAAATTGCGATGCAAAGACTAAAACCTGGATCGTTGCTGATGGGCAACGCATGTATAATTCTACTAACTGGACTTCAATTTGTGTTATGGAGATACGTTTGGAATCGTATCCTTTTCAATCAACATCATGTTTTTTTCAGAGAAAGAGCTTTGCACTCCCAAAACTAACACCACTTTTCTTTTTGCATATTCCAATGATATGGACGCAGCAAAAGTGCAAGAAATAGTTGACTATATAGATATCCCGGAGATTGATTATATCCGATCTCCGCAATTTACATCAATAGCTCGTGTTCGTTTTGATGTTCTTCAAGAAGAAACCTTTGAGTATCACAAAAATTATAAGTAAGCGTTCTTTATATTTTTGTCAAAAAGCAAAAAGATACACGTGGAACCGGTACTCAGGAATAATCCTTTCTATAGCAATTAAATAATACGGTGTGTTTTTCATTTGAAGCTTTTTTTTCAAATTCATCAATAGTTCATGTTCTGACCCTGGGAAACAGGTTCTTGTCCCCTTTTTTTTGATCTCGAGGTGTCTCACAGATTTAATGCAATTGCCTCACAAGGGATGTATTTACATGACGAGGCGAGTTGAACTTTTTCTATGAATGCATAACTTGGCCGTTTTTGAACAAAATTTTGTTGGCTAATTTATTTTTTTGGTAACAATCTGGCAACCAGGGTTCGACCCCCACTGGTGCCAACACTTTTTGTTTTCCAAGATTCAGATCCTTTTCGGAAAGGAACAGTTCTGAGAAGAGACTTTTGAAAGTTTTACGGTTTTGAAATTGATAAGTTATGAAAGACACAACAAGTTTATGGTAGACTTTTTGCCAAAAGTATCAAGTCATGCTTTCAGTTGATATTCAAGAAAGCCGTCGCCGGCTTTTTAAGATTTTGAGGGAAAAGCCGCGGACCTTCACGGCCGGCCGCGATTTTCGACAGCCTTGCCCCGAGGATTTCAAATCTGCAAGAAAAATCTGCGAAATTTTCTCGGGAACCGAGCTATGAGCCGTCAAACTTTTCACATGGTTAAGATAATTACACAAGACAAGCCTAATCAATCAAAAAAAGCTAAAGCCTCACTGTATAACGTTAATTAATTATCAGAGAGTGGCGAACCGCAATTACTTCTAAACTTCCCGACCCTTCATTAAGCTTTACAAGCTCAGAAACTGGAAGTGATGTATTGAAAGTCATTTCAATGTTTATCAATAACACTCAAGTTCCAATTTGTGGTTCTCGAATATTCATACTACTGAAGCGTTCTCCGAATGAACAGGATATTACTGAGTTGGTAGCTCAAATGAGAAAATACCGTGTTTATGTATATATTGTTGCTTCTTCAATGTCATCGGGAGGTTTTCATCCGGAAACGATAAGAAGTCTAACTACTCAAACAAACGGATGGGATATTCATTATGGAGATAGCTCATACATCTCAGATGTAAGCCCTAAAATGACTGTCGACAAGGCTGTCGTACGGCCGGTCTCGTCTGTCCGCAAGAAAAATAAATAAAAAAGCCGCGGTCGGCCGTTTTTGGTAAAGTTTATCAAGTCATGTTTTCAGTTAATATTCTAGAATGCCGCAACCGGCCGCAGCTTTATGGGATTTTCAGAAAAAAAGCCGCGGCCTCGGCCGGTCGGGATTTCTGACAGCCTTGCTGTGGACATACAAGAAAAACAAAATAATTTTCAGATAGCTTTTTACTCACCGTTTTTCTATAGTGATAACTTGATTTACGCTGCAAACGTGAACTTATCACCAAACGGATCAATCGCTTTACCAAAAATGACAGTACCTCGACATGAAAAAATTGGATACTTGGTAACCCATCATAGTAAGTGTACTTATATGTAGTTATCTTTCAGAGTACTGACCGGCTAGAAATCACGAGAATTCTCGCTGATCAACACTTGAGTTATTTTTCTTTTTTAAGGGATGGAATTTGATATACCTTCTCTGAATTTGAAATTGACAAACGGCAATCTAACAATGAATGAAAATATCACTTTTACGGTTGAGTCATGTGTGGTAATTTTGTTTCAAAAATCTTTTTCAGAATAACAACAACTTCGCCTCAAAAGTTATAAATTTGAATGCCGCAGTTTACGAAGTGCAGCTTGACTATGAAATTAGTAATGACGTTATCTACGCAGTTCAAATTAGAATCTACACTCTCGGGTAGAATAATGATAGTATTCTGATTTATCTTCATCATTTAAAACTTCAGATCTGACAGTTACTGGATTCCATATGATGACTGAAAATTTCTCTGTTACTTTTGTATTGATAAAGTATTTTTACAACTGATAAGTAATCATCTTGTTTTTCAACCCTACGCCGTTTTCTTAAGAGCGTCTCAGGCACCCAGTAATGTGAAAATACACGAAAAAATTCTCAAAAAAGCGGGCATCTTTCAAGTGGTCCATTGCCTAGCAATATCGACAAAGCGTACCACCATAAATAACTGGGGTGGAGTCAGTCTCAAGTACCACGTTGCTTAGTAGAGTAGCGACTCCCCGCCCTCCCGATCCCCCCAACTTTCTCATTCGACTTCGAAAGCGAACTCGAAGTCATGTTGTGGAATCGGACTCGCAAGCAAATTTTGCTGTTGTGGATTCTGTGTAGCATTGGATTATGTGCAAGAGAAGACAAGTCGGAGATAGAAGGTAAGATATTTGGCATGTGTCGTAGTCAGAAGCGTTGTACAAGGGAAGTACACGACGGACCGATTTGAACTTTTTCTATTAATTTGACCACGGTCGAAATTACCTATGGTCAAATTTTCATAAGATGCAAAGACTAAAACCTGAAAAAAAATTTTCCTCGGCCCGGCCCTGGCCCGGCCCGTCAAATGACAAGTATGTAAGCAGGTAAAACAAACTGGACAAGTTATAATTGTAAAACAAGAAATCAGAAAAGATGATATAAAGCATCGTTACACAGTTACAGTCGGATTTTTATAGTAATTTAGTGCAGTTCCAGTAAATAGGGATTCCTTATTCTCTTGTAAGAAAAATAATGATCTCCTTCAAGATGCCACCACTGAAACAACAAAAACCAATTGCTCCTGGCTCTCCGACCCTTTTAACGTTACCGATGAGAAAACTGGACAAGTGACATTCACTTACAACGGATCGTGCTGCTCAAATCTTGCTGCGGAAATGTTGAAAAACAGTTTTTACTCAACAGAAATGGAAAGGATGGAAGACCAATTGAATACATCTAACTTTCGTACGGAGTATCAAATCAGGAACAATATCACCGCTTTGAAAATAAATGCACTGGTAAAAATGTTGTACTGCAATTCGGACGCCTGCCCTGGAATGGATTCGGTTTGGGATAACTGCTCAGGTAGGTTTTATGAATTCTTTTTTTGAGGTTTAAAATTGTTTTGGAGATACTAGTGCAAACTTATTATATTGCTTATTAAACAAATCCTTTCAGAAACTACTAGCTCCTCCTCCACCACTGAAACAATGAAAACTCCAGTTACTACCACAAGAAAATTGGATTGTTATTGGCTTGATGAACCTTTCATTAGTTATTACCCAGTGGGACCAGACAGCATGGTAAATGTAATTTATACTGGTGGTTGTTGTACTGAAACGGCAAAATCAGCATTGGAAAATGGTCCTCCGGATCATTTACACTTGGAATCTTACCAGGAAGACTATAAAGCAGAAGCACTGTTTGATTACTTGTTCTGCATCCAAGACGCTTGTCCTTACATGACCCCAATATGGACCAATTGCTCAGGTACGTCTCAAATAATTAGCTGGGCCATAATTCATTAGTTTCCAGATTTGACAACCACAACTGAAGCTCAGACGACACCGACGACAACCGAATCTACGACTGTCACATCTGAAGTCACGACTACAAAGAAAAGTAGGTATATTTTAAAATTTCTTTTGATTGATTTTTTTTTCAGGACAAGGAGGATTCCTACCGGAAGACACTACAAGGACATCTACATCGACAACCAGTGAAGCGGAAACCTCGACGGAGAAGAAGGCAACACGGAAGACTAATAATGGAGAGCCATCGGATGACAATGAAGTGACAACAAGACTAACTACCGTGGAATCAACTACAATAAGTAAGCATCTTAATAAACATTCCTCTTTCAAAACCTTTTTTCAGCTCTTGCGGATCTTTTGAGCGGTGTTACAAGCAAGGCTGACCGGACCTCAACCATATCTAGCACCTCATCAATTCAAACAACTACTACTGCTGGATCCTCGTCAACAACTACAAGTGAAACACCAAAGAATGAAGAGCCTATTGAGAATGAAATGACAGAAGAACATGAGGAGTCAACAACAATAAAGACATCTCCAAAGGAATTCCAGGAACCCGAGAAGGCTTCGACTGCAACAACGAGTGTGACGCAAAGCAAAACCCTAAACAATTTCAAAATCACAGTTGAGTATTCAGATTCCACTGGGACATCAACCGTTGTCCAGCAAGAAGAAACGTCTACCACTGTGAGCAAGAAGAGTACTTCTTCCAACGAGCCTGAGACAACAACGGATAAAGGTGACGTCTATAAGTAGCACGACCTATTTGCAACTTTTTTTGTTTAGAAACCCCTGCAACCACTACTGATGCTGATACCGAGGTAACTGTCTCAACCACTTCTGATGACTCTGAAACTTCTAAAGACCCTGAAGAAACTAGTGAAAATACAACGCCCTCCGAACCATCCAAATCATCCTGGACTACTGAAAGCTTCACAACTCCTCTGATCAATCTGATCAGCAGTTTGACTGGCTCCACTGTGTCTTCTTCGTCTCCAAAAACAACTGAAATGCCAATGGATTCTGATGAAACTGGAAGCTCCACTACTCAGACTTCGCCAAAAATGACTGATGTTTCAACCACTCCCGAAAGTGGAAGCCAATCAACAGATACTGCTGCATTGACCACATCTGGAACTCATGAAACAGGAGCAACTTCAAGCTCCACTGTGTCCTCTTCGTCTTCAAAAACAACTGAAGTGCCGATGGAATCTGAAGGAACGGAAAGTTCTGCGTCCTCAGGAATGACAGCTGGTTCTTCAACTACCGAAAGTGAAAACCAATCTGGAACTCATGTTTCAAGCACAACGACAAGCCAACGAACTAGCACCACGGTGTCCACTTCATCCTCTAAAATGTCAACGGATTCTGATGAAACTGAACGCCCCACGTCCTCAGGAATGACATCTGGTACAACAAGCTCAGATCCAAAAGACCGATCAACAAATCCAACCTCTCAAACCAGCTCAACTCCTTCATCTGAAATACCGACCACTGCTGAATCTGGCAAGACCGACGTAACTGGATCAGCTGTTGAAGTGACTGCAACAACCGGCTCCACAACACCTTCTTCCACTCATTCTGAGTCTGAAACTGCAAGTGGTTCTACTGGAACGACGTCGACAGAAACCGTCACTGGATCAACCAAATCGACAGCTCATGGCTCAACGGAGACGCCAACAACCACAACGGCTGGAAGTGAAGCAGGCGGTTCTGGAGAACCGAAGACTTCTGCAACTGGAACACCGGTCTATACTTTTATGAATTCTTTCTAATCTAAGCTTATATTTTCAGTCAACTGCTACTCGTGGAGCCACAGTAACCGGAAAATTGGCACCGTCTCCTTCAACCAGTAGTACACAAGGAACGGGCACTGTCACAACTGGAGAAACTGGTAAATCTGGATCAACGAGCACGACTCACCCGGTCAGCAATCATGTCCTGATAGTCACCCGAATTTTCTATTCCAGAAACCGACCATCAGCGGACATATCATTGACTACACAGGGACTGTGGAAACCACTCCAACAGCGAAAACGTCTGAATCGAGTTCTGGAGCAACTGGAAAAGGAGATTCCAGCTCCATGGACTCCTCCACAAAATCCTCAAGTAGCTCAACAACGACTAAACCGACACAAGGAACTGGATCAACATCAAAACCAGGAATTACTGATTCCTCCAAAACTTCCTCAACTTCAAGGAAACCGGAAACAGGAACAAGTTCTAGTGGATCGTCAACTACTACCAAATCATCTGGATCTAACTCGACTAGTGGAACTAATGGAACAACCAAATCTTCAAGCTCGATGAAGACATCTACAACTGCTCAGTCAAGCAATGGAACCACAAAAGGAGCTGGTGCAACAACTTCCAACAAATCTGATAGAACAAAGACGACTACAGCCAAATCAACAAAGGCTTCTAGCTCTTCAGAAAAGTCGAAAGCGACAGATTCCCAAAAAGTGTCCACCAAGCCAACAACAAAGTCTCCAGTCTCCTCTTCTACCTCGGTTACCACCTCGACTACGACATCGACCCCACCCCCAACATCAGCCACCAGTCCGATGTCCGACATTGACCGACGCTACCGACCCACTGATGCCGAGCTGAAGCCGTTCTACGCACCTAGAGAGCGAGTAATCCATCTCTGCATCAAATAGTATAAGATGGAGGGGGCCGGCCAACCCCTGAGGATCTATCAATGTGAAGAAGATGGGAAATGGATTGGAACTTTCCAGCGGTGTGTTCGTGAGTTGATGCAATAGATAAAAGACTGAGCAATGATAGTATTGGTTTCAGCGGACACATTGCCACCGAAAAAGGAGTTGTAAGCAGGAAAGAATTCGGATAATCTGAAAAAGAACCTAATAACCAAAATTCTGCAGTTGAACATTTTCCTCTGAAAATACCGACTATAGGAGAGACAGACACACAGACAGACATAGTGACTTACGCTGAAAGTACAGAACACAAAATGAAGGAAAATATTCCGTTTCCCGATTTGAACAAGAATACGGCACTTCCATTATTCTACCAATAACGAAACTTTTTTCAGTGTTTACAATTTTCGATTTACACTTGCACAAAAGAATATCTAACATTGTAAAGTTTGAAGAATGATCAGAAGGGGCTTTGTTTTCCTGGAGTTTTTCTAAAAGGTACAACAAACGAAGTGAATCGGTTTTTCAATCAAGCGACCCTATGAAGGAACAGAAAAGCAGAAAAAAACATTAGACGAACATAAAAAATTTGTTAACCAATCAAATTACTGTTAAAATTCACGAATTTAAAAATAATTGAAAAGTTCAAGACGGGTTCTCTGCGTACTACCATATCAGTTTTTCGGGGAACAAAGGTCAATCGCGATTTGAGAGGCAGTAAGCATGAATACAAAACAGTTATTCACCAACAAAAAATGAATCAGTTAAAAAAATTTCCATTCTCAATAAATTGAGACCTGATAAGAAAAATATTGAACATGTATTTGAAACAGAACACTTTCACTGAATAATGAAATAAACTGGTGAAAAATTGCCGAAGGATCAGAAATAGGGCTGTTAAAACGCGATCGCCGTCCACGCCGGAAATGAAACCGGCGATTGCGGAAAACGCAATTTTCAAAACTTGCTTTTGACACCGCTTTTTAACATTTTCATTCTTTTTCAGTATATTTTCTACTCAAAAAAGCGGCGTTTGACGCCGGTTTGGAAATGAAAACCGCCAATGGAAGCAAGTTTTGGAAATGAACATGTAACAGCCCTAATCAGAAATAAAATGAAATTATACCATTATAAATGAACATCAAAATTATTATTCCCGATTCAAAACAAGATGAAGAAAAGACGTAAATGAAAAGTTTTTAATAAGAGAATCTTTTTCTTTTTCTCGCTGACTTTGAAAATTGAACTCTCCGTCTGACTATGCTTCAACTTTTTCAATTTCAGACTACTTTAGCCTATTTCTGTTCGAGAAAAAAAAATTGTGTTGTACGTTTTTTCTGAGCATGCTTACCACGAGGAAGGCCAGACAGACACACAGACAGATAAAGAAGAGAAACTCGTCGTATAGAAATAGAATTAGTTAACTGATTTGTTGGAAAGTTTTATATTATACAACAGAAACGGAATATTCGAGAAAAAAACTCAACATGACTCAGCCCCTTACCGATATTACAAACCAGTAGTCTAGTATCAGGATTGAGTGACAAAAGTAACATTTCTCTAGACGTCCTATGTCCTCAGAGAAACGGACAAACAGACACAAAGACAAACAGGCACAAAGACAGACAGCGTGAGTATGGAGACAATGCAAACAAGAACATAAATGTAATACTACCAAACTTTTTTTTATTTGAATTTAAATCGGAATATGTATAGACACGTTGTTCTCAAATTTTTTTTCCAAGTCAAATTAAACGACAATATTATGGGAAAATACAATTAACCACTGAAACAGAGAACAAACATATCAAAAACTGTAAAAATAACCATACTTGTCAAAAATCGGGCCGGGCCGAAATTTCTCTTGGCCCGGCCCGGCCCGGCGGCCCGGATTCAAAAATGGGTACCCATTTTTACCAATTTTTTTTTTGAAATTTTTCCAAAAAAAACAGTAAAAATGCTTAAATTATCATACATATTCACATTTTGATTCAATTTTAAATGTTTATTCGAAAACTATACTTTTTTCAAAAAATTTCCAAAAATTTCCAAAAAAAGTTCAAAAACTCAAAATGTTTTGAAAAAATGTTTCAAAACGGGCCGAGCGAACCGGGCCGGGCCGAGATTTTTCCTGATTTCGGCCCGGCCCGGCCCGTGACAAGTATGAAAATAACTAATTCCAGTTTCAAAGAGAACAAATGTGACAATTGGGTTCTGGAAATATTGCTGCAATGTGTATCGGTAAGATTCAGACTTGCAACGGGCCGGGCCGGGCCGGGCCGGGCCGGAATGAAAATTTCTAGGGCCCGGTGGGCCCGGAAGTTCAGTACTGAAAAATATTCAAATTTTTTTTCGAAAATTTCCCGATTTTTTTTGAAAATATTTTTTAAAAACAATTTTTTGTAGGTTTCGAAGGTTTTTGAAAAATATACTTGAGGAAAAATATGAAAAATTTTCAGAAAATAAATTTTTGGACAAAAAATTTTAGTGAAAAAAGTTCAAAAATTCAAATCCGGGCCGGCAAGCCGGCCCGGAATTTTGCAAGTCTGGTAAGATTGTTTTGAAATGTAAAGAAATCTTCTATAAATATGCAAACTCTGACACAGCACAAACACTTTCTCGATAATTTTCTCGACATTTTCTCGATAGTCATTCTGCAATTTATTCCAACTGATTTCTTCCAATAAAGGTAATCGCTGTAAGTTTTTTCGTTTAGAAATTCTCACTTATACCTGAAAATGTAGCCCTGGTATAAATTCCCACCTAGAGACAATTATCAGTGCTTTATTTAAAAACCCCCTTCTAAATATCTAGATCCCACACAAACTTTTTTTCCGTTGAAAAACAAGAAAGTCCCAAACTCCTCTCTAGTACGCCATTGCATATCTATTTTCTTCAAAACGTACCATCATAAACAAGTCAGTCTCAAGTACCCAGTTGCTTAGCAGTGAGAAGACTCTTCTCTAGTTTTTTTCATGTTTTTATACAATTTAATAAAAAAAGCCACTAAAAACTAAAGAAGCTAAGAAAACCCTATTAGAGTTCAAAAGTCGGAATTGGAAAGCGTGACTAACAGAGGACCCAAAAATCTGTTATTTGTGTATTTCAAAGTTTCTCAACAAAATCCTGGTTCTGTGTTAGCTAAATCCATCTTGTGATGAAAAAGTCATAGTTGTATCGCTGTTTCTTCATTTCCATGCGGGTGTGCTCATTTTCGAACTCAATCCCCACTTCTTAAAAAAAACCGAAATACATGAAATGCTACATTTTCTAGTCATGCAGATTGAAAACAAGCATAAACTCGGTAAAAGCGGACTTCTTTCAAGTGGCCCATTGCCATAGCAATCTCCTTCAAAACGTACCACCGTAAATCACTTTCGAAGAGTCCGTCTCAAGTACCCTTTGTTCAACTGAGAATCGACTTTCTGTGTTTTCGATCTCCTGAACTTCACAATCCAAAACTGAAAAAGAAGAAAATAATAAAAAACCGAGCAAAAACCAATGCAAGATTTGTAGACATATATTGGAGGAAGCTGTAGTGTCGGGATCATAATCTGTTAAAAAAAACATTACAAAAATGAATAGTGGACCATCAGATACTGATTGTTCTATAATCTCCTGATCAGTTGATTCCAACTGATTATTCAAATGAGTTGCCAATGCATATTCAATTACACCCACAAAAAAGTGTTCCCTATTCCACAATCACCCACATCACTCAGTTCGGTCATAATGAAAGCTACGGGCCTATATCTACTTGTTGCTGTAATTCCGGTTCTAGTTAACTCATGTCTTGTTGTCAAGTCCCCGCCATGTACTTGTCCCATCGCAGTTCTGGACTGGTCCAACATCGATCAGTTTGCTGGTCAATCATGGTATGATTACGTTGTCCAACGTGCTCTCACCACACCAACTATAAAACCCTTCGAAAATAACTGCGGTACCTATATTCATTGTCCACGTCCTTATACTCTGTATGACGCTGAGTTTGTGGATGTGAACGTGAGTTTCTATTTCTTGCATTCCTAGATGGAATACGTTTTATTTTTAGGATAAAAGGAGACCGACCCAAGCTGTAGGGCATTGTGATCAGAAGACTAACACGTGGAATGTTACAGATGGGCTAATCTCGCATGAGACCACTAAATGGTCTCCGATTTGTGTTGATGAATCAAGTTTGGAATTCTATCCTCTCCAATCAAAGTTCCCAACTTTTCAGCGGAAGAATTTTGCACTCCCAAAACTAACACCACTTTTCTTTTTGCATATTCCAATGATATGGATGCAGCAAAAGTGCAAGAAATAGTTGAATTCCTTTCAGTTGATGATATACGGGCTCCGCAATTTACAACATTAGCTAATATTCGTTTTGATGTTCTTCAAGAAGAAAGTATAGAGTATCACAAAAATTATGAGTAAGTGTTCTTTATTTTTTTTTGACAGGAAGCAAAATGAAACCCTTGAGACCACTGCTCAGGTATAATTTTTTTCAATAGTTGACACATGAGTTCTGTAGAAACGGCATTCCTTAAAACCGCGGGAATTAAATTTTGAAATAGGAATTCGACACGTGGCACCGTGACCTCTAAAATATTTTTCTCCTTCATCCAACAATAATAAGACTCTTATAAAATTTGGGCATTTAAAACAGGTTCTAAATAATTGTCGGCAAGTTGTCATGTTTCAGAATTGAATAAAAAAAACGTTGAAAGTGGAGCAATGTTCAATTTTGAACCAGAACTCTGGTCTTGAGGTGTCACACAGATTTAAGTACATTAACATTATTTCATCATCATAACCAATCGAAAAAAAGAGAGAGCCTAACTGTATAACGTTAATTGATTGCCAGAGAGTGGGTAACCGCGATGGGATCTAAATTTCCCGACCCGTCATTAAGCTTCACAAGCTCAGAAACTGGGAGTGATGTATTGAAAGTCATTTCAAAGTTTATCAATAACACTGAAGTTCCAATTTGTGGTTCTCGAATATTCATACTATTGAAGCGTTTTCCAAATGAACAGGATATTACCGAGTTGATAGCTCAAATGAGAAAATACCGTGTTTATGTTTATATTGCTACTTCCTTGCCTCCATCTGGAGGTTCTCATCCGGAAACGATAAGACGTCTAACTACTCAAACAAACGGATTGGACTACTACTATGAAGATAGCTCATTCACTTTATCGGTAAGCCATGACATGACTGAGGACATAAAAAGAATAAAAAAATTTCAGATAGCCTTACTCTCACCGTTTTTTTTTGACGCAGATTTGATTTACGCTGCAAACGTAAACTTATCACCAAACGGTTCAATCGCCTTACCAAAAATGATAGTCCCTCGTCATGAATACAGTTTTTACTTTGTAACTTACCCAAGTTTGTGTACTTATATCGCTCAAAAGATTACCAACTTTGGTTGTTTTCAGTGGAAATTTATGTGCTTAACAGAACAAAAATATCACATTATTTTTGAAGTTGGCCATTTTTGTAGGGACACTATCATGAACGTTACAGGTATTCTGAGTCATTTCTCCCTGAAACCAGTTAATTTCAATGCTTATTATCGACATTTTGGAGCTTTTCACTTGGACAACCGGTACCTCAAGATAGTGTCCCTGCAAAAAAGATCAATAAAATGCTGTACTGCTTTTGCTCTATTCAGCCAATACAGAATTGAGTTTATCGGATAACCAGATGACACCTAAATACACTGTCAAAGGTTCTACTAAAAACAGCCAAAGTTGATAACTTTTTGAGCGGTACTGTAGTTAACTTTTAGAGTACTGACCGGTCTGCCACTTTCTTGCTGAAATAGCAAGAGTTTTCGCTGGTCAACACTTTTTTGACAATTCTATATTTATTTTTTAAAGCGTTGGAAACTAATTTACCTTCTCTAAATTTGATGAGGACAAACGGCAATCTAACGATGAATGATATTATGACTTTTCCGGTTGAGTTATGTGTGGTAATTTTGCTTCAAAAATATTTTTCAGAACTACGAAAGCATGGTCTCAAAAACTATATATTTTAATGCCTCCGCTTACGACATGCAGGTTGATTATGAAATTGGTGACGCCGTTGTCTACGCGGTTCAAATTAGAATGTATACTACCGGGTAAAAGAATGATAGTATTTCAACTGTCAACTATTGAAATTTCAGATCTGACGGCTACTGGATTCCATATGATGACTGAACAAAGAATGTTTCTCAGTTACTTTTGAATTGATAATTTTTTTTCACAACTATAATAATAAGTAATCTTATTTTTCTTTTTAACCCTATGCCGTGTTCACATAAAAAGCAGGCATCTTTCAAGTGGTTCATTGCCTAGCAATTTCGACAAAACGTACCACCATAAATAACTGGGGTGGAGTCAGTCTCAAGTACCACGTTGCTTAGTAGAGAAGCGACTCCCCGCCCTTCCGATCCCCCAACTTTCTCATTCGGCTTCGAAAACGAACTCGAAGTCATGTTGTGGAATCGGACCCGCGAGCGAATTTTGCTGCTATTGTTGTTGATCGGAATTGGGCTGTGTGCAAGAGGAGAAGAAAACATCGGTGAAGAAAGTAAGTGGGGTATAAAAATAAATGGAATGGTAGTAGGTAATTCAGTATAGGTGTAGTAGGTATAGGTGATTCATAAATTTTTTGGCTCTTATACAGCACCGTCCGAAAGGTTTTAAACTTTAGCCGTTTTCTGTTTAAATTAGCCAACTTTGAGAGAGAGCATGGTAATACCGATTGTCCCATCTAGTAGATTTTTAATGATTATACAGAACAAAGGTCGAGCTGCATTTTTGTAGTTGACAACTTTTTTGTATGAACATCCCCTAAAGAGTTACATATCGACAAAATAATTTCTCCCTCAAATCGATCAATTTCAATGTAAAATACTGCATTTCTTGAACTGTCGTCTTTCTAGGGAGTGTCCGTACAAAAATGTTGTCAACAACAAAAATGGAACTCCACCTGTGTTCTGTACAAGTAATTAAAAATCTACTTGATGGTACGATCGGTGGTTTTTGATGGAATTTTGTATGAAAACAACGCCAAAATTCGTTTTCAGCTATGACTAGAAAAATATTTTCTCAAATTTTTAACTTTCAAAATTAACTTCCGACTTCCGAGTTCGGAACCCAACTTCCGACTGTCTTCTTCATAAATTTACTTCCTGCTTCTTTCTTCCGACTTCCCTTTTGAAAATGTTAAGTCCGACTTTCTTTTTCAAAAATTTTACTTCCGCACAACTCTGAAGTCTACAATACATATTGCATACCAATTTATGAGTCTCAAAGTTTTTCGAGGCAAAGCTAACAAATAGTAATAAAAACAATGAAATGAACATTTTGTGAAAAAAAGTTTGGAAGATAGAAACGAAAATTTCATATTTAAGGCAGCCCTACTGAAACAACTAAAACAAATTGCTCCTGGCTCTCCGATCCTTTCAACGTTACCGATAAGACTGGAAAAGTGACATTTGCATACAATGGATCGTGCTGCTCAAATGTTGCTGCAGAAATGTTAGAAAACAGTTCTTACCAAAAAGAAATTGAAAGTAATCAAAACTTGTTGGAACGAATGACTGAATATAACTTGTCAAAAGATAAAATAATTAACACTATTATTGATGCGAAGCAGAGTGCACTGGTCAAACTATTGTACTGCATTGAAGACGCCTGCCCTGCAATGGATCTAGTTTGGGATAACTGCTCAGGTAGGTTTTATGGATTTTCTTTTCTTAAAAGTTCAAAATTTCTTCGATATTACTATTGAAAACTTATTATGTTGTTTAAAAACATATCCTTTCAGAAACTACTACTTCCTCCTCTACCACAGAAACAACGACAAGTCCAGTTACGACCACAAAAAAATTGGAGTGTTATTGGCTTGATGAGCCTTTCATTAGTTATTACCCAGTGGGACCAGACAGCATGGTAAATGTAATTTATACTGGTGGTTGTTGTACTGAAACGGCGAAATCAGCATTGGAAAATGGTCTTCCGGATCATTTACACCTGGAATCTTACCAGGAAGACTATAAAGCAGAAGCACTGTATAATTACTTGTTTTGCATCCAAGACGCATGTCCTTACATGACCCCAATATGGACCAATTGCTCAGGTATGTGTTAAATAATAACCTTGATCAATATTGACTTTTTTCAGAACTGACAACAACGACAACAAAAGCTCAAACGACACCGACAACAACCGAATCGACAACAGTCACATCTGAAGTAACGACTACAAAGAAGAGTAGGTTCCTCTTCAAATCACATTTGATTAATTTTTTTTCTCAGACCGAGAAGAACCTGTGAAGGACCTATCGGAAAACACTACAACCACATCTACATCGACGACCAGTGAAGCGGAAACCTCGACGGAGAAGAAGATGACACAGAAGACTGAAAGTAAGGGTATCTTTGAATTATAAATATGAATTTCTATAATACCTTTTGAGATAATGGAGGCCCTTCTAATGACAATGAGCTGACAACAAAATCGACTACCTTGGAATCAACTACTGATAAGACTACCACGACAATAAGTAAGCATCTTAATAAACATTACTCTTTCAAAACCTTTTTTCAGATCTTGGAGATCTCTTGAGCGGTTTCTCAAGCAAAACTGACAAGACCTCAACCATATCTAGCACCTCATCAATTCAAACAACTACTACTGCTGGATCCTCTTCAACTACTACAAATGAAGCACCAAAGAAAGAAGAGCCTATCGAGAATGAGGTCACAAAAGAGCATGAGGAGTCAACAACAACATCGACAACATCAAAAGTCACCACTACAGAACTCAAGGAATCTTCAACTGCAACAACTAGTGTGACGGAAGGTATTAAGACGGCACGCTTCTTACAACCGCGCTTCACCGAAACTTAAAGCGAAATTTTGAGACATGGAGAAAAGAGACATTTTTCAAGGGCAGTTCGGTGGAGCGCAGTTGTAAGAACTGTCCAGAGCTGATAAAACCTTTAACAATTGCAAAATCACAGCTGAGTACATAATTTCAGATTCCACTGTGACATCAACCGCTGTCAAACAAGAAGACACGTCTACCACTGTGAGCAAGACGAGCCCTTCTTCCAACGAGCCTGAGACAACAACGGAAAAAGGTGACGTTCATGAGTAGCATGATATTTTTTTCAAATTGTGTTTGTTCAGAAACCCCTGCAACAACTACTGATGCTGATACCGAGGCAACTGTCTCAACCACCTCCGATGACTCTGAAACTTCTAAAGATCCTTCTGATGACTTTGAAGAGACTAGTGAAAGCACAACACTCTCGGAAACATCCGAATCGTCCTGGTCTACTGAAAGCTTCACAACTCCTCTGATCAATCTGATCAGTAGTTTGACTGGCTCCACTGTGACCTCTTCATCCCCTAAAACAACTGAAGTTTCGATGGATTCTGATGAAACTGAATCTCCGAAGTCTTCTGGAATGACAGCTGGTTCAACAAGTTCCGGAAGTGAAAGCCAATCAACAGATCCTGCTACATTGACCACATCTGGAACTCATAAAACAGGAACAACTTCAAGTTCCACTGTGTCCTCTTCGTCTTCAAAAACAACTGAAGTGCCGATGGAATCTGAAGGAACGGAAAGTTCTGCGTCCTCAGGAATGACAGCTGCTTCAACAACTCCTGAAAGTGAGAACCAATCTGGAACTCATGTTTCAAGCACAACGCCAAGACAAGATTCTAGTTCAACTGTTTCCTCTTCGTCTGACAAAACGACAACGGGTTCTGACCAAACGGAACGCTCCACATCCTCAGGAATGTCAGCTGATACAACAAGCTCTGACCAATCAACAGATCCAACCGCGAAGACCACACCCGACACTTCTGAAACCGGCTCATTTGAGACACCGACCACTTCTGAATCTGGCAGGACCCATGCAACTGGAACATCTGCTGATGTGACGACAACGACTGACTCCTCCACACCTTCCACTCATTCTGAATCTGAAACTGCAATTGGTTCCACTGGAACGACGTCGATAGAAACCGTCACTGGACCAACCAAATCGATATCAACGGAGACGCCAACAACAACAAACTCTGGTAGTGAAGCAGTCGGTTCTGGCGAACCGGACACTTCCGCAACTGATGGAGCCACAGTAACCGGAAAATCGACACCGTCTACTTCAACCAGTACTACTCAAGGAACTGGTACTGTCACGACTGGAAAAACGGAGGGATCTGGATCAACGAGCACTGCTTATCCGGTGAGTAATAATAATGTTTTTCGGCTCACTGTCTTCCCAAATTTCCATTTCCAGAAACCGACCATCAGCGGACATATCATCGACTACACCGGGACTATGGAAACCACTCCAACAGCGAAAACGTCTGAATCGACCTCTGGGGCAACTGGAAAAGATGATTCCAGCTCCATGGGCTCCTCCACAAAATCCTCAAGTAACTCTACAACGACTAAACCGACTCAAGAAACTGGATCACCATCTGGTCATACGGTAAGAATCAGGTTAAAAACTTTCGAATTTGATTAATTTTTTCAGACATCTGCAAACATAGTAACTACTGATTCCTCCAAAACTTCCTCAACTTCAAAGAAACCGGAAACAGGAACAAGTTCTGGAGGGTCGCCAACTACTACCAAACCATCTGGATCTAACTCAACTAGTGGAACAAATGGAACTACCAAATCCTCAAGTTCGGTGAAGACGTCTACAACTGCTCCGTCAAACAATGGAACCACAAAAGGAGCTGAAGCAAGCAAACCTGATGGAACGAAGACGACTACAGCCAAATCAACAAAAGCTTCGAGCACTTCTGAAAAGTCGAAAACGCCAGATTCCCAAAAGGTGTCCACCAAGACAAACACAAACTCTCCAGTTTCTTCTTCTACTTCGGTTACCACCTCGACTACGACATCGACTCCACCCCCAACATCAGCCACCTGTCCGATGCCCGACATTGACCGACGCTTTACGAACCGACCCACCGATGCCGAGCTGAAACCGTTTTACGCACCTGGAGAGCGAGTCATTCATCTCTGCATCAAATATTATAAAATGGAGTGGGCCGGTCAACCTCTCAGAATCTATCAATGTGGAGAGGATGGGAAATGGATTGGAACGTTCCAGCGGTGTGTTCGTAAGTTGAGAGTTGGGAGTTTGAGCAATGATAGTATTGATTTCAGCGGATGTGCCTTCACCAAAAAAGGAGTTGTAAGCAGGAAAGGACTCGGATAATTTGGACACGTGTTAAACTTTGAATAAAACTCCCCCTTGTTAAATTTTTCTGTTTACATTTTACGTCTTTTAGGTGGTAAGAAAAATAGTATCACAGTCAATTTATTCTTTACAATAACGCTGGAACTTTTTCTACTAAGCAACGTGATACTAGAGATTGCCTTTCTAAAAGTTATTTATGGTGGTACAATTTGTTGGAATAGCTATGCAATGAGTACTTAAAAGAGCCGGCTATTTTTAAAAGTCATAAAAAGGACGCGGATACAAAAAGTACTCAAAAAGTATTGGTACAGAATGAAGATCAAACAAACAGAAGAAATGGAAGTTTATTGTTCCTCTTGCTGATTGATATGGTAAAACAGGTTTAAGAAAACGAAATAATTTTTTGTTGATTGAATACCAACCAGTGTGATCTGATTATCTGGCATTATGAAGATCGAAATACCCGAAATAACTGACGCCTTAATACAACACACGTCATTATTCAAAACTTTCATGACTCTGTGTCACTTTTGTCAATATTTGAAATTTATCTCGCTGTGAATACTGTTTCAAATGGAACAGTAAACCAAAACAGCTTGATAGTCAATGATGCTTGATAGTCACATACGGAATATTGGTGAAGAGCTAAAGGTAGGATTGTCCGTTTATCTTATGTATTTTTATTAGGTTCTTGGAAAGATCAAGGAGTTGTTAATGTTGATACCTCATTCTGAAACTCCAGGTCTTGAAAAGAGGTATACCATCTGTGAATAGGCGCTATCCAAGTGGACGGGAATACTACCAACTTTCTAGTCATTCACAATCTTTACAGCCGATCTACATATTAGTTGGTTTTTATCTATCAACAATTACTGTTTTGAATGGAACAGTACAGGGTGCGCCATAAATAGTGATATGCAACTTTGCGTCAGCTCTGACGCATGCACAGAAGACGTAGCGCTACAGAATTTTTTTTTTCATTTCCTTATTTGTTTGTTTTTGTTTTCCCAAAGTTTCAGGTTTTAATTTTAATTTTAAAGGTAATGACGGCCGCTTCTCCATACCGTACCGCCATCATTAACTGTTCACGTCAAGGAATGACCCCTCCCATGATTGTTGAGAAGCTCGGAGTGCCCCCAATGCTTGTCCACAGGACAATCAATCGTTACAAACGTATTGGTACACTCAAGGACCTTCCGAGGAGTGGTCGCCCGATAAGTATTTCGACTCCACCTGTGATCAAAGCGATCCGAGAGAGAATTCGACGAAATCCGGAGCGAAGCCTAAGAAAGATGGCACCAGGCTTCAATATGTCACCTACAACAATGAGACGAATCGTGAAATTGAAGCTTAATATGATACCATATCGTATCCAAAAAGGCGCCTTCTTGACTGAAAAGAATAAGCAGCTACGAATGAAAAAAGCCCGGGAGCTCCTTCTTGGCACGCACAGTGGCACTCATCTGACTACTGTGTTTACGGATGAAAAAATTTTTACAATCGAAGCTAACAAGAACGGCCAAAACAACAGGATTCTAGCAAGAGACTATCGGACAGCATGCCAGAATGGAAAAATTCTGAATAAGACATCCCATCCAGCTTCTGTCATGGTTTTTGGTGGAATCTGCTCAAATGGCAAAACTCCTTTGATTTTCGTGGATCCTGGAGCCAAAGTCAATCAAGAATACTACAGAGAAAAAATTCTTGAAGCTGGAGTTCTTCCCTGGGCCAAATCCCATTTCGGAAACCAATTTTGGACATTCCAACAAGACGGAGCGCCGGCCCATCGTGCCAAGACTACTCAGCAGTGGTGCAAAGACAATTTTCCGGCATTCATCTCGGCATCGGAATGGCCAGCGTCCTCACCAGACCTCAATCCATTGGATTATTCTGTCTGGGGATATTTGACCCAGATAGTTTCTACAAAGAATTATGCCAATTTGAATGCTCTGAAGGCTGCCCTCCTGAAGGCGTGGGATGATCTTGACGTCAACTACCTGCGTGCCGTAGTGGATGACTACCCGAAGAGATTGAGAGCTGTAATTCAGGAGAAAGGAGGACGGATCGAAAATCATCATTGAATATCTGTTCTGTGCCGAATGAATAAATTTGTGTTAAAAGGAAAAGATGTTTTGATGTTTTTGAAAAAAGTTATAGCGTTTTTTGCGTATATCACTATTTATGGCGCACCCTGTAAATGTCACGAAAACTCAATGAGATCTGTTTCAATCGATAAGTTGAGAAGCAGGTAATTTTGTTTAACTGTTGGTGGATCACTCTGAAATTTCAGATATTGAAGAAATCGTTTTACTCTTTTTTGATGTAAAAATTATGGGAACCTTAGCAACTTTTTTCTGTTTCAGAACTTCCACAAGTTTCATACGTCTGGTTTTTTTCTAGTTCCATCTTGTGAACTTCTCAAACCACTTCTAATCCCATTGCCTTCCGGCATACTTTCGTTATTCGTTTTCGCCGTCTCTTCACCAACATGTACCTCTAACGTCTTTTTTCTATCTTTCCATCTGTTCAGCATCAAATCGTTGGCGAGCCGATCAATATGTTTGTTTGCATAGCAGAACACATCTCTGGAGGTCATCTGTTCTCCTCATAGCATTCTATTATAAATTCACGACACTGCGCCGCATGGCTTTTGGCGCCTCTAATTTGTTCAAAATGGTCTCGAAGCGAAAAACATTATTTGCATTTATTTTTAGACCTGCAAAGCTCGAAAATAGGGTATTTGATCTTTTTCAACTACGAGACCATTCCGCGAAATTTCTAATAAATGGGATGCGCCTTTAAAGCCATGCGGCGCAGTGTTGTGAATTTATAATACTCTTTCTCCCCTCCAGTTGTTGTTTTTTTCAGTCACTGTCTGTCCACGACACCAAACAATATTTGACCTTTCACTTTTTTATACTTTCTGTATATTATTTTCTACATTGGGAGTCGGATTTCAAACTCAATCCGCCTGTTTCAAAATATCAAACATATCTGAAGCAGATATGTTTTCTGGTACGCAAGTCTTCCGCAAATATATTGCTTTGTGTGCATTCCGTCTTCCCTAGAATTTTGAAAAATAATTCAGAATATGCCTACGAATTTCTATCCTTCCTCTTCTCTAATCCGTCCGTCATCTCTGCTCTGTTGCCACGTCACATCTCCTTTCTCCAAACCAAACACCCCACCTCCCTTTCTCTGCAATTTTATCACTTATTTTCCCACGATTTTTTTTTGGATTATTTATATGTGTGTGCGTGCGCGTCTACATCTCATTTGACACTTTTTCTCTTTTTTTCTCTTATACATATTATACGGGGTATGCCAACAGTAGTTAGATATTGTTTTGAAACCGGACATAAAGGACTCTTCAAAAGCGTGTATAAATCTTTTTTCCCGCGTTTTTACGGTTTCTCCAAGTTATTTTATTGTAAGGCTACTTTTCATCAAGATTTTACTGCCAGTAGTCGCTTTAAAGAAAACTTTATCAACATGTGAGCCTTCAGGCGGTAAGCCTCCAGCCAAGATAATTTTTTTTTAATCCCGTTTCCATGAAATTTTGAATAATTCAGAAATGTTCAGCCTACAGTTCATCGAAACCCTGATCAGCGAATCCATCTAATTTTTGGTTGCAATAAAATAGTGGGACACCCCTCTTGATCGCTAATACGACCCTTCTTTTTTTGTGTAAATTGGATTACTGTCGTCAAATTTACGTGACGAACCTAACCAGTTTTTCCAAGATTTTACCACAGTTTCTTAATTTTTACTTCTTCTCTTGTAAATTTATGCACAACTCCATTCTTTGCATTATTCATTGCTCATGTTTAAAATACCGTAAATACTGTATTATAACGGCATGCAGTTATATTTTTCAACCAGCTCCCAGAGAAATTTTGTGGTTTCAGAAACTTATTAAAATTTACCGGAAAAACTTTTTTTTGGAGTTCTATCGGCTGATCAAGAAGTTACTAATCACGCTGCTTCTAGTCAGAACCAAAAAAAGACACCGGGATGATCACATTCATGAATTCTGAGTATAGATGGGGTGCCGTTATAATACAGGTGCCGTTCTATTACAGGTGCCGTTATAATACAGAATTTACGGTAGTTTGCAGGCCATGGCATGAGAACTTTTTTTTTACGTTATCTAGTGTGGTCAACGCTGATTTTCAGACGTTTCTTTTTTATGCATACTACTCAGGGAATTTTGAGCGAATCGCCCACCGTTTGGGCGATTTGCCCACCAATTGGGCGGCCGTGCCCACCCGGGTTGGGCACTACCGCCCAAATCAAGGGCGAATCGCCCAACGTGTGATGTTTTTAGCGCTCGCTTTCCTTGCCGATTCTCATATATTTTGCTTGTAAAAACAGAAGGCAGTTATTGTTTTCATCAATATTTATTAATTCAATTAAAACGAAAAAATTTATCAAGTCTCTGGCACTTCTTTTTGTTGTTAGCTGTGGAAGGAGTTGGTGATTGAGAGAAAACCATCGATTCACGAATTGGTGTGGGAGTATGGTTTCATGATGATCCGTATTCATTAGGGAGAAATCTGTAACATGAATTATGAAAGCATGAAGAGTTAGAACCATATAACATTTGGTCCTCTTTGAAATCTTTTTTCACATCAACCGGCGGATCACTTGCAGAAAGAAACGATTTAGCAGAGTGGACATTTTGAAAAATATATTTTCATAAATTTCGCAAGCGTTTTTACTCTATCAAAGTACACTAACCTCAATTAGAAATCCATCCTCATGGCATGAGTTGCAGATTGAGCAACTAACGCGGTTGCAACAAAAAATGATCCCCTATCCTTTCCGACGAACAATTTTCCGAAGTCTTAAACATGTTTTTAGAATTAAATTGTGTAATTTATCACTTACAAACCTTTCTTCTTTGGTCGCACGGTGTCCTTTTCTCATATTCATAAAAGAATAGTGCGTTTGAAACAAAGAATTAATGCAGAATATTAATGAAAGAAATGAAAAATTGAAATGATTTTTCCAGTACGATAGAGCGCGCGTTCATAAACTGGGCGAATCGCCCTACAAATGGGCACTTCGCCCTGCCCCACCACTCCTCCTTTCTCAATTCTTCGACCTAACCGTCGCCCAACCCTCGCCCACTGGGCACTTCGCCCAAAACGCCGGCGATTTGCCCTAAATGAAGGCTCATCGCCGATACTGTAGGCAATTCGCCTACCTGATGCCCACCCGATGCCCAACCCTTGCCGAAAATTCCCTGAGTATACATATTGCTAATAGCTTCTATCTTCTCAATTCCTTCTCCTCCCACGTATTATAAAGATATTTCCCATTTCCAGAATGTCATATCCCTTGTCCAACATCAAAACCGAATCCCGCCCAATTTGGGAGCAACCGCCACCAAACATCGTTCTCCCAGAGCTTCCGCCTGAAGACCCCACACGTCACATGACGCTCCAACAATATAAAAAGCTCGCGTGTGCTCCAGAAATCGCGCGGCAAACATGGGCTCGTGTTGGGCAGAGTTGTGAAGCCAAACAGTTACTGGAGTTGACGATCCTACACTGCTTCAGCGAAGTTCCTCCACTTGGAAAGAAAAGGAATAGCCATCAGAAGGTACAGGATCACTATGCAATTGTTGCTATCAAAGTGTGGAAGAGAATTGGGATTCTTTACAGCCGTAAGTTTAATAATAAGCACGGCACGCTTCTAACAACCGCGCTCTACCGAAACCCAAGAAAATTGTGTACGAATTTGGGAGACTCAGAGAAAAAAAGGAAAAAAAAGTTTTCAAGGGAATTTCGGTAGAGCGCGGTTGTAAGAACTGTGTCGAGCTTACATTTTGTTTGTTCAGAGCAAGTTGTGAGTGGTTGTCTTATGGCGGCGAAAATTGGGCTACGAAGACGTCTGAGAACATTTACTATCGAAAAAAAATTATCGAAAGAGAAGGTGGAGGAAAAAATGTGGGAGTGGCCACTCTATCTATACATGAGAACATATCGCCAAGAAGATTATGAAAAGGGATTGAGGACAAAGGCGTTGAAAGATAAAAAATGGGCAGCCTTTCGTTTTTGAGTTAAATGACGACGACGATAAGGAGGAGATGGAGAATGATAGAAGTGTAGAGTGAGTTTATAAAATAGATCATTTTGAAAAATTATTTATTACGTATCTCAAACGGGGGCGTACTACATTTTTTGCCCAATTTTAAAAACAGCGAGGTGTTGTCGGAGTGCAGTGAGACTTTCACAGGGTAGAGGACGTCCGAAATTTTTTCGAAAAACTTTTCGCGAAAATTTTTGACCTATTAATCAAAAAAGTTTTCACTGTAAACTTTTTCGAAAACCGCCAAAACCGAAAAAGTTTTTTTTTGCACTGCCCTGGTTCCAACTCATCCTTTTTTGAACGCAATTTGCTTGAACTAGAGCATTTTTTTTATAGAAAAGTTACTGAGCCATCTCGAAAACTCTGGACGTCTCTTTCCTATACATATCATTTTCCAGATCCATCCCTGCTGACAACATCAAGAAAGAGTCACCAGCTCTATCCGCCTTGAAGCGCTCTGTTCTTCTTCAAGTCAAGCAAGAAGGAGAACCTCCGAAGAAAATTTCTCTCTTCTTGCCAAAGACACCTGTATTCACTCCAGACATGCCAGAATCGTCTCAAAACATGCCAGAACCATCCTTGACCCACTCGGCGAAAGGGTCACCAGCTCTATCCTGTTCAAAGCGCTCTGCTCTTCGTCACATTAAGCAGGAAGAAGAAGAATCTCCAACAAAAATTCCACAGGTTGAGTCAAACCTATCTGGATCCTCTCGACACGTGCCAGCAGTTTCTCGTCAACATCAGAAGGCTCAGTATAAGCAAATGCAGCGAGATTTGCCAGCTTCGTCCCGACACGTGCCAGGTTTTTCTGCAGACGTGTCAGGTTCATCTCAAAACATGTCTGGACTATCTTCGAGCCTCTCGCCGAGTCCTTCTCATCAACATCGAGTTCCTCACTATGACCCATCGCTTCAAGATATGCAAAGTAATTCTCCAGAGATGCCAGGCCGTTCTTACCAACAGGTTAGTGGTCACCACGGGAACCAGTCTGAATTCCTGAAGCAAAGGGATCCGCTTGGAAACCAGCAAATCATGTCCTGTTTTCCTACTGTAAGTTTACGCAAACCTCAATAAATTATTATCTAAAAAATTTTTAGGCCCTGAGCGAAACCGATCAATACCATTTCAATGAGGATATGAAATATCTCAACCGAAAGCTGTTGAGAATCCATGAGAAGAACGAGACGCTCTATAGATCCGCAAGGGACGCCGTGCTTGCGGTGACAGCGGCTATCGAGAGGAAGACTCCGGCTAAAAGTTTGGAATCGGTCTTCTTAGGATTGGCAGAGTTTTTTAAGGATGTGAAGATTCCTGAATGAGTTTTGACTTGAATTCTCGGTACAGTAATCTCCATTATTTTCATATTTTAAAACTTTATTTTTTGTCAAATCGTTCAATTTCCTTCCTTGCAATTTGTATGTACCATCAGTTTTTCACCAATTAATGTCTATTTTTAACATATCATAACGTTTCAGTTGTTTCATAAGAGGTAATTGTTTGAAAACTGAATCGATAGCATGAAAAAATTTTTAAAAATTCGAAAAAGAATGTTGAAGTTTCAGAAATAGAACGCCCATAACAAAATATCACTGATACAGTGATTTCATTTTTCAATAATAGAAATTAAAAATTAATGCATATCCGTGTTTTGCGAGAAAGCGAAAGAATTTTCATTTGACATCGTAAGAGGTACGTTAAGCGTCAATAGGAGGAACACTATCAAACTTCTAAATCGCTCAATTTTTTTTTAATCTTTGACTGTAATTTTTTTTTGCATTTTCAGAACTTTTAAAACTGCTTGCACATAATTTTAATATCATGAAAGTGGTAATACCGTTAAACTTTCTTAAATCCAAACTCTTCATGACACAGCTGGACATCCTAACTCGTTCTCCTTCGAGCGCATATATTGAGGAACGTTCAACATCTCAGACAACCCCCAAACTGGAATAGACCCATATGTAGATAACAACTCTTTTTTAACTGATTTTGTGATCATCACGTTTTGTTTAAAGAATGAATGTTTCTAAAGTTTCAGGAATAATCCAATTGTATTGCCTGGTTCCCAAAAAATTCATTGTTTCTAGAAAATCTTCCAAACATGTGGAAATTCAGCAATAATTCCCATATTTATTTAATTTCAATGACCACTTTGAAACGGTTGAGAATCCACTGATTAATTAAAAGAAACGGGAGGTCTTGTTGAAAAGATGAAATTTTCAAATTTGGCCTGGTTTATATCATAAAGTTACTGTTCCAGTTGTTTCATAAAAGGTAAGTGCTTGAGAATTGTATCGATAAATTTAATCTATTCAGAACTACTCGAAAACAACATTAAGGTTTCAGAAATAGAACACCCATAACAAAATATCACTGATACAGCGATTTCATTTTTTAATAACAGAAATTAACAATTACTGACTCATCCAGATTATTTTTCAGTATAAATTATTTTTACGTGATGAAATGAACACATGCCAACCAAAATTGATCATTTTTCTTCTGACATTTTTTTAAAATTCGCTCTCAATGAGTACTGAATAGTTCTAGAAAAGTTCCTGAAAGAGACAGTTCTGAAATCGGAAAGTTCTGGGAGCCTGCGTGAAAGCGAGAGAATTTTCATTTGACATCGTAAGAGGTACGTTAAGCGCCAATAGAAGGAATACTATCAAACTTCTAAATCACTTACCTTTTTAATTTTCATCTTTAACTGTAATTTTTTTAATTTGCCTTTTCAGAACGCACATATACAACTGCTTCAACATTATTTTAATATTACAAAACTAGGGAATTTTGGACCGCCAAACTGTGATAAAAACTGTAAATAAAAACTGTATTTATAAAATATCAGATCTCACAATCTCGAAAGGAAACATTCCACTTTTTGTTATTACCAACATTATCTTCTGTACATCTCAAATAACACCGTTTCCTTCAATTTTTAAAGCTGTGAAACAGGAATCTCAATCAGTTTGTTGTGAGCATCTAGCGAACATTCGTATACAGTGTTAAAGTTTTTCTGTTTTACCAAAATGATAAACTTTTGAACTCTTGTATTTGAAGCTATTGGTTTTGTAGTGCAAGCTCTTCAATTTTCACTTTCATCATCGAAATCCTATAATATTTTCCCCAATCAAAACTTTTCCTCAAGTCAAATTCTATCTTTTTTTGTTCTGGTGCCCCGTGGTGAGAGTGGGCGACCTCTATCTGGCTGACTCACCATCAGAATCGCGTTGTCTCTATCTCTGGGTACCCTTTTCTTGGTCACTCAAAATATTTCTTTTTTTTCCTCGCTCCCCTCAATCAGAATGTCAATAAGAAATTGTCTGTCCCTGGGACATTTATTTACACATGTTGTCTTCTAACGGACGGTCAGAGTGTGTCCGTTCTCGCTCTCTTTGTCTGTGGTCACTTAATATTTTCATATTTTTGCATGTGTGCGCGTGTTCGTGTTATTGATTTTTTTCACATCCTATATTTTCTGATTTGAAAACATGTAAACTGAATTTGTCGGAAACGAAAATTTCGTTATTTTTTTTTAATTTTGCAAGATCAATTTGTCTATGTTTCACATTTTCCATTTTAGATCTTCAGTCTTCAATCATTTTTGTTATGCTTCATTCGACTTAGGTTCTCCGCATTTCGTTTTGACTTTCTGGAATTTAGGGCATTTCCGTTTTTCGTCTTCTATTTCCACTATCTCGGAGTAATATTTTACAATTTCTCTCTCCCTCTCTCTCTCTCCCTCTCTCTCTCTCCCTCTCTCTCTCTCTCTCTCCTCTCTCTCTCTCTCTCTCTCTCTCTCTCTCTCTCTCTCTCTCTCTCTCTCTCTCTCTCTCTCTCTCTCTCTCTCTCTCTCTCTCTCTCTCTCTCTCTCCTCTCTCTCTCTCTCTCTCTCTCTCTCTCTCTCTCTCGACTCGTGTTGGAGAACGTACACTCTCGTCTTCTGTGTCTCCCTTTTCTCTCTTTCTCTCTGCCAATGCAATAGAAGTAAATACTATGCTTTTCTCAAAAGTGACGCTGTGTGAGGGGATTTATTGGCTCCTCCCACTTTGGCAACATTGCCGCATGGTTTTGTCGCGCCATTTTTTCAGATCATATCAAGATGGTTTTTGCTGAAACATAGTGATTGTCAAGGCTCGGATAACTGACGGCAAAGTTCAAAATTCAATTTTTTTCGAATTTTTAAAAATTACTTAAATTTTTTTCGCGAAAAAGTCAAATTTTCGACTATGATTCAAAATTTTAAAAAATTCTGAAAAATCAGCAAAAATTGATAAAAAAGTCGAAATTTTTCAAAATAGGTTTTTTTTTTGAAACAAGGTCTTCAAAATTGCAACGCCAAGGGTTTTTACGTTTATTTTACGTATCTTTAATAAAAGCCGCGACGCGCACGCAACGCAACTCGGAAAAAATTCAAATTTGTTCGTTGCGGGCCTTACCACTCAGCGTCCCCAACCCGTAGTTTTCCTTCCAATAGCTATTCTTTGGAGCTTGTCAAAATTTTTTATCCTTATTGACACGGCGCGCCTTCGATAAGTGCGCTCCATCGAACAAACATAAATTCTCCTTCTGCGTCTCTCCATTCCCCACGCGACGATGCCCCTTGCGTCTCGCTCTCTCCACGTTTGCACGCTCTCTCAAATTTCCAATTTTCTCTTTTCCATCGGTTTAGAATGACAGCGAGGATTGTTTGAAGAGTGTGCTTTCTCTCTTGCCGTCTCTTTCTCCATAGCGCAGAGCGAAAAAGACACATGAAGAAGGAGAAAGAGAATGCATAGTGTGTCCTTGCCGCGGGCAGCGCGCAAATCTTCTCTTTCATACACATTTCTGCACGTCTCCTCTCTCTCTCTCTCTCTCTCTCTCTCTCTCTCTCTCTCTCTCTCTCTCTCTATCTTTTCCTTACACTCAACAGCGGTCGCCTCATGGGAGTAAATATACTTGCTTTCCTCGTTTCTTTCACCCCTTTTCACCATTTTGTGTGTCTGTGGTCTCTCTGTCTATTTCGGTATAATCCCCCTTTTAAACTTTCTGTATTTGGTTAAAAACATGTAAATATACTTCCCAGGAGGCGTAATGTCAGCAACAAACTAGTTTGATGTTTTTTTTTCGGAGTCGCGTTGCGTGCGCGTCGCGGTTTGTATTGAAAGAGAAAATACTTTATTTGTCACCGTGCCAACTGTTGTGCGATGGAGCGCGTTTTTGTTACCTTTCGCCTCGCACTGTTGTGTGCGTGACCATGGGACAACGTGACAAAATTAAGTGCCACAGTTTAGACGCCGCACGCATTTCTCACTTTTGTTTTTCACTTAAAGTGCCGTGATAAAATACAAACTTTGACCTGTTTTAGTTGAAAATGACCAAATTTTTAATAGGGTGTTAAGGTATCACTGATTGTCCCACAAAGTAAATTAAGTACAAACCATACAGAACAAAGGTAGAGCTTCATTTTTGTAGTTGACAATTTTTTCGTACCGACACTCCATATAAAGTTATGGTCATTTTAAGCGAGCGGACTGCTCAAAAATCGCTCTATTTTGCACTGAAATCGGTCGATTTGAGAGAGAAATTACTTTTTCGAAATGTAACTCTCTAGGGAGTATCCGTGCATAAAAGTTGTCAACTACAAAAATGAAGCTCTACCTTTGTTTTGTACTTTTCTAGTTGACAACTTTTTTGTACGGATACTCCCTAGAGAGTTACATATCGACAAAGTAATTTCTCCCTCAAATCGTCCGATTTCAGTGCAAAATAGAGCGATTTTTGAGCTGTCCGCTTAAAATAACCATAACTCTTTATGGAGTATCCGTACGAAAAAGCAGTCAACTACAAAAATGAAGTACTAATTTTGTTCTGTACTTTCAACTTTTTGACCGGTACTCTTTCATCCTTCCGTCTTACGTACTTCCATCTTTTGTATTGTATTGATATTGTTTTGGGCGTCAACAATTTTAATAGTTCTTATTAACGCAAATCTGTTTTGACAATTGCGCTCCACCGAAAACCCCTATCTTTTATATCTTGTGAGTATAAATTTTTTGGACAGGGTATATCGAACAAAAATTGTAGGAAATGTACTTGAGGACGCTCTAAAACTGTTACATTTTGAAAAAATTTGCTGAAAATCATATAAACCCGGTTTTACTGTATCAAAAAAGTTATTTTCTGACCAAAATTCACGTTTTCTTGCTATCGAAATGATTTTTTTTGATCCATAGCAACGTCTGCAAACCTGAAAATACTGCATTTTCAGTGCAAAAAATTGAAAGATTGAATTAAAACGTGAAAAAATCGGCTTCACGTTTTTTACAGATCTTTTTCGCAATGTGGGAGACCGTGCAAGTTGAAATTTTTTTACTTGATTTTAAGCCTAATTTGTTATATTTGTTCCGGTTTCATCCTTCTTTCATTTGTACTTGCATTATTGCTTTTTACTTTTCCTTCATTCTTTTGACTTTATATTTTTCTGAGCTTTTTAAAAAATATCATTCTAATTAACGCAAATCTGCTTTGACAATTGCGCTCCACCGCACACTTTCATATTTTCTCTCTGCGTCTCTCAACACACTTAATTCCATTTTTCTCTTTTCCATTAGTTTAGAAAGACAGCAACGACGGCTGGTTGTTTGAGCGTGCCTTTCCTTTCCTCTCCGCAGCGCTCGTAGAAATTGATGGAATTTAAAATGGAAAAAGACGAAGAAAGAGATAGGGAGAAAAAGGAAATAGTGTGTGCTGGCGTCCACAATGCTAGATGGAAAGAAAAGAGAGAAAAAAGGAAAAGAAATGAATGAAAGGAAAAATAAATTATGTATGCTGCTTGCGCGCTGCGTCAACACTGCCGCAGTCAATTTTGTCACATGGTCACATGGTCACGCCCGCAGCAGTGCGAAGCGTAAGGCGCTCCGTCGCACCAAGGTTGGCACGGTGCCAAAAAGACTTGCCAAGGATTTTTACGTTTATTTGTCGTTTCTTTCAATATGACCCGCAACGCGCACGCAACGCGTGATGTGCTCGAGGACCGGAAAATGTAACAAATGTGCTCGAGGACCGGAAAATGTGCTCGAGGACCGGAAAATGTGCTCGAGGACCGGAAAATGTGCTCGAGGACCGGAAAACAAAATCAAATTTGTTCGTTGGGGTCGTTGCGCCTCCCACTGATGTGTCTGCTATGACATTTTTGCGTCCATTCCAATAGTTTTCCTTCCAATGTCTGTCCTTTTGAGCTCGTCAAATAAATTGTTATCTTTATTGACGCTGCACGGTTTCGATAAGTGCGCTCCATCGAAACACTCTTTCTCCGTCTCTCAATTCGCCACGCGACGACACTCCTTGCGTCTCGCTCTCTCCACTTTTGCACTCTCTCTATTCTATCGATTTAGAAAGAAAGCAGCGACTTTGTCTCTTGTCGTCTCTCTTCTCTCTTCTCTCCGCAGCGCAGAGCGAAAAAGACGGAGATAGGGAAAAGAAATGCATAGTGTATCCTAGTTGCGTGGAGCGTGCAAATCTTTTCTCTAATACACATTTCTGCACGTCTCCTCTCTCTCTCTCTTTTCTCTACATACTCTCAACAGTGGTGTCTTTCGCTCCCGCTGGGTCGGTTTAATCCTTTACAATTTCTCTGACTCTCTCTCACAATCTCTTCATCTCTCAATGTTTGTGTGTTTCTCTGTTCCCTCCATTCATTTGCTTTCTCAACGCATGAATGAATGCAACGAGGATCGGTCTCTCTCTTCTAAATATTTATTTCGAAAGTCGACGATTCGCCGTTGGAGAGCGTACACTCTCTATCAAGACCCTCTCGTCTCATGTGTCTCCCTTGTTGTCTTCCTGTGCCAATGGGATAGAAGTTAGTACTCTGTTTTCCTTAAAAATGTGATCTGTGTGAATGGGTTAATTAGCTCCTCCCACTTTGGCAATACTGCCGCGAGGTTTTGTCGCGCTAGATTTTGAATACAAACTACATACTTGACGTTGCTTCCCATCCGCGCTATACTGCGGTAGTGAAAAGAAGGCTTCGGGACATTTTGAAACCAATGTTTGAAATTTGAGACGCTTCGAAACCATGACATTTTGACACGAAACGTGAAACTTTACCTTTATCCTTGATCCTTTTTCTTTTCCCTTTACCGTTTACCTTTACCCATTCCCTTATCCTTTATCCTTTTTTCCTTTATCCTTTACCTTTTTAGGCATTACCTTTTTTAAAGGGATTTTCTTCATAGTTGGTGGCGAAATTTGATGGGTTTGGAATGCCCGGTGTCGCCCCAAAAAATTCCGTTTCCGAATTCCGTCTTCCACCTTCCGTATTTCCGCTTGCCGTTCTTCTAGTTATATCAATTTTTGATTCTCTATGTCTTCTCCTCCTTACTGCCTGTTTCTTTTCCACTCTCTAATTTCCATTTCCAGAATGCAGTCTCAAATGCTCATGCCCAAACAAGAGCCCGTCGCTCGTCCACTCTGGGAAGAACTTCCAGTACCACCACACGTCGTCCTTCCTTCTCTGCCAATTGAGAATCCCGGTGCGCACATGACGGTACCTCAGTACCTGTTCGCAATTCAAGCTCCAAATGTGCAGGAGCAAAAGTGGGCAACTGTTGTCTCCAGAAACAGTAAGCAGTTGCTCGAGTGGATCATTCTGGACTCCAGCACCAAGTATCCAATGGAAGGTGCCAAGAATAGAGCGAATATTCACAAATGGTACTGCACAACTGCAGTTTCAGTGTATAAAAGAACGGGACTCGTCGTGCATCGTAAGTTCTATTATTTTTATTTTTATTTTTATTTATGTACTTTTTTCAGCCTCAATCATAAGGGATTGCCTCCGAGCAGCAAAGCAGCACCTCTACAACCGCCTTCTGAAGCATATCAAAACGGATAAGCTTTCCCCAAAGGAAGTGGAGGAAAAGCTGTGGGCATGGCCGACTTATCCATTTGTAAAAGCCTTCCGCACCGAGAAGATGGAAAAGAAAATGAGATCAGCGAATCTTGTTGATGAAAATGGAGCCCCGATTGTCATTGATCTGGGCGAGGATGATAGTGATGATGATGACGATGAGGACCTTATGCCACCAGCTCCCGCCACACCAGCACCAGCCACACCAGCAAGTGTTAAGTTAGTTTTCTTCTTCTTCTTCTATTTTTGCTTAAAACTTTAAAACAAATCATTTTTCAGACCCACATTGCCTCTGAACGCCATCAAGGCGGAGTATTACTCAGCTACACCGGCCAAACGTCGACATGTTGAAGGTGTACCAGATCAATCAACAATGGCCGTTTCGTATCTCCCTGCGACAATGCCAAAAGCATCGTTCGCTTTCATTCCCGCCGATCAAACCATGGACACATCCGGACCAATGGAGCCCGATTCGTCTGCGTCTGTTGTAAGTTATCAAAGCCGTACTTGTTAACCGCGTAACTCGTTTCAAACTGAGTCGTGTGAGCTGAACAATATACCAAAATGTAGCTCTCACCGAGAACTAAGTTTGTGACCTACCTACGGGCCGCATTAATGGTTGTTAATGCTCCGCAAAGCGGGATAAAGTGCCAAAAAACGCAAAATTGGGCGAAAAAGGCTTTTTAACCCGGCCCGCGGTACATTATCGATTAGTCACCAACATTTTCGTATATTTTTCAGCTCAAATAACTCAGTTTGAAGCAATTTTCGCACCGGCCCTTTTTAATTCGGTTGACCACTATGCTCCAAACATTAGAATCATATGTTCAATTTTTAAATTTCAGAACCCACCTCCATCAGAACAGGATCTCCAAGACTTTGAAGCAGATATGATGGCGATTCATCGTGATGTGATGCGGAAAGCCAGAAAGGATCCGAAAAAGATGGACCTGATCCGCGCGGCACACGCCCAGATGATGGCTGAAATCAACACCACCAAAACGAACGATCTCGGAGAGATGTTCATGAATGTTGGCAGAAGAAATCTTGGAAATGTCTTCAATACCGACTAAATTTTTTAACCTTTTTGCCTCTTATTTGTAGCGCCTATCCATGATTTCCTTGCTTTCACTTTCTCCCCTTGAGATACTCGAATGTATGTCCGCAATTTTGTGCATTCCATATAATTTATAATAGTTTTATTCGGTTGTTCACTTTCAATTTTTCCTTCCCGCCTTTCTTTTTCCTTGTTAAATTGCCGGTCTCTTCCAATTTTTATTTGTGGTTCTTCTCAAGTTTTTCATTTTTCCTTCTTCAAATACTGTAAACTCTCCTTATAATTATGTACATGATTAATTGATTATAAGTTCCTCGATGAATAAATCCAAGTTTCTTTTTCAAGTTGATGATTTTTTTTCTCACTACAAAACTGGAAACTTTTAAAGACAGGTAAACTTAAGTTTTTGAATACCTATATAATTTAATATGTTCATTTTCTAGAGAGCCTCATTTTTAGAAGTCGCGTTATTCAAATCATTCATGTCACAGTAAACTGTATATTTTAAAGAGAAGTTCAGCTTTACTGAGTTCTTTTTGAACTTTCATTATATTAGCTCGGCACAGTTCTTACGACTGTGCTCCACCGAAATGACCTTGAAAAATTCCTCAACTTCACACACAATTTTTTTCGGTTTCGGTAGAGCGCGGTTGTAAGAAGCGTGCCGTGCTTATATGAAAAATGAAAGAAAAAGTCATTGAAAGTGAAAATGAAACTTATTGTTTCACAAAGCTATCTTCTCACTTTGAAAAAGTAAAATATGTTTATTCCGAGGTTTCAGATGTAGATTGCAATGAGAAACGCGAAACTGATTTTTCTCACATTGGACTGTAAAAGTTGTTTCACAAATGTTGCACATGACAATCGGTTTATTAACAAGCTCTAGTTTTTCTAAAATATGAAATGCTCAAAAATTTTATAGGTTTTAATTACAACAATAGCTAGATAAAGAAATCAAAAAACGGGAGTAAATTTATAGTTTTAGGTATTTTAACATTAAGTTACAAGAAAAAAAAGCTCTTAATATTAGTTAGAGAGTATTTACATTGAAGGCTTCGAGAAGTTGAAATTTCTGAACTATTGTTATTCAAAATATTTCTGATACAGCAAATTGGCATAATTTAGAGAGAAATTGATTTTTAGTGTCTCCTAGATTTTAATGACTCATAATGACTCACAGGTGAATTTTAGTGACCCATGACCTTATGTGAAAAACTTTTATAAAATCTGGTTCGCGTTAATGATATTTACTGTTTTCCCAAAGTTATTTTCTCACTTTGAAAAATTAAATTATGTTTTGCTGCTCGGTATTCATGTTGTCAGAATTGCGTTTCTAAGATTAACTCTATGTATTGCGTTGTGAAATTGATTTCATATTCTCTCTCCATCAAGTTTCTTTATCTTCTTTTACTATGCACAACAGTTGTGTTGGTTATTATTGCTGAATTTTTCAAGATTGAAAACGTTAATTGTTTCATTCTTCAGTTTTCATTACCCGATGTGCGCAGATCATAATACTTGATAATTCGAATTATCATCATTTTTTGATTTTTTTCTTCACAGAAAACTGTGACAGTGAAATTTTTTAAAGCCAACTGATGATGAAGTACAACCTAATTCTAGATTAAGAATTCAAAAAAAATCTTATTTTCATACCCAAGGGATTCATATGAAATGAACACTATTTTCTCATGTTTCACAGAACACATAAATTATTTCATGTCAAAAATCATGTGTTCGCGATTTGAATAGTTAATGCAACTTCAATTTCTAGAAAAGTATGTTCACAGTTTACAAGTAAAAAACCATTATTCAGAAAAAAACATTAATGAGATTTAACGTTTCACGCAGCCACCAAATTCCCTCCACCAATTTACTGGTGTTCCTTTTGCCCAATTTTTTTGACGAGACAATTCCAGCAAACTATTCTAGCAATCCTCTCTTTTCAGGCTTACTATCAGTGCACAGGAATTATCAATAATTGAACAACTTTCTTTCAAAAACCGGAAAAGTTGCACATTGGTAATTGAATAAAATGCATGAAATTTTTTATTGAAACAACATTATGTAAATTTCAAAAACAGTTTCACCACATATATGATTCTTCTGATCTTCAATACAACTTACTTCGTTGTCTGGTTCCACATTTCACAGTAAGCTGAAAAATAGAAGTTCACTGATATGAAAATTTTTAAATTGCAACAGCCAACATTACCAAATCATTCATTCAAAGTGGAATTCAATACTGTTTCAAGAAACCGATAATGTTCTATTGTAACATCAACTATAATTTTTCACAGGTGTCTATGCTTCCATTAAATCATGTGTCATAAAGTGTTTTTAAAAAACATACTTGCAAAATATCGGACCGGCTCGGCCCGGTCGGCCCGGAGTCAAAAAATGAGCACAATTTTTTCCTAAAATTTTTCGAAATTTTTTGAAATTTTCATCAAAAATAGTCAAAAATCCTATGTACACTTGAGTTTTATCGATATGTAAAAACATAGTCAAAAATTCGACTTTTTGCGAAAAAATCAAAAAAAATTTCAAAAAAATTCAAAATTTCAAATTTTTGTACCGTGACCCGGGCCGGGCCAACCGGGCCGGTGAGAATTCTCAAATCGGCCCGGCCCGGCCCGTTCCAAATATGTTAAAAAGTATTAATCGGTTTCAAATTGCCAATAAATTGTTATAGACCTCACTATTTTTAGTGACCTATCTCGATTCTCACCGTGTTCCGTATTTTTCGCACTATGGATTTTGAAAAATCCGATCTGTTCTATAATTCATACTATCAGAATTTCATTAATATCCATTTTTTGGAAAGCATTAAAAACAGGAACATATCAAATTATTGCTGATTCAAGAAACTGATATTTGAAACATTATTTTTTAATTATCATTAGATTTTGTAAGTATTCATTAAAGTATTCCGAATTAATCAGTATGATGGCTCCATGACAATGATTTTTGTACTAAACAAAAAATAAAAGTTGAACGTTTTATGATAACCATAAAACGTCTCATTAGTAAATGTATCGATCGTGTTTTCTTCTTCTTTATGGACACCGAACTGTTAGAGTTGTAATGTGGGTAGTTGTGGAGGCAAAAACAGGAGTAAACACGGATGGTTCTCTGGTAGTTTCTCAAAAAGTTTTTTATTCCATTAGAAACATTTCCATCATAATTTCTACCGTATTCACATTTTTCTCATTTCGGAGAACATTTAAACTCCGCAGATTTAATGAAAAAAAGTATCACTGTTTCAATTCTTACGTTAATAAGAATACAGTTTTAATTAAAATCAATCCGAAGTTCGTCAACGGTATACTTTTCAAAACTATTTTTTTTATGTCGCCTCTCTAGGAAAAATCCAGTCCAATCAAGATATTTGTAGCTGCGTTTACTGTTTCAATAAGTCTCCTCATGATTGCACAATACTTCCAGTTATTGTTGAGCTAGTAGTACGGTCTGTAATACATAATACTAAAAGAAAACGTTGAAGTATAGTCGTCTTCTTTCAATGAAGTCAGACGTTTAAAAATCATGTACGTACATAAACCAGCGGAGAAAAGAAAATAGCCAGATTCTAATTTTTGTGTGAAACTTACAATTTCAAAAAAAAGACATATAAGTTGTATCACAAAGGTTAATTAAATGAAAAAAGATAGATATTTAACGAAATGACCAGACAAAGTGAATAATTAAAACTTCGCCCACAATTTTCTTTGGTTTCGGTAGAGCGCGGTTGTAACAAACGTGCCGTGCTAATATGAAGAATGCAAGGAATAGTTATTGGTTTCTAATTCCTGATAAACTAATTATAATTGAAAGTGATCATGAAGCTTACTGTTTCTTGAAGCTATTTTGTCACTTTGAAAAATAACTATTTGTTGACTGTCGTATCACAAATGTTGTACATGATTTAACATCAAAATTATTTTAGTTATAAGCGCGGTTGTCAAAAGCGTACCCTGCTAATACAAGAAAGGCAATGCTGGGAAACACCAAATCGTTGAGAATTCAGTAGTAACGTTATTCAAAATATTCCTGATACAGCAAACTGACATAATTTAGAGAGAAATTGATTTTTAGTGTTCCGTGAATATAATAATCTTTCAAAAATCAGGTTTGTCTTAATGAAATTTACTGTTTTTTCTCCCTTTAAAAAATTAAAATATGTTATGCTCCATGATAGTTTTTTTTGTCGGAATCGCGTTTTTTTCATTAAATATTAGCTATATGCATTGCTTTGTTAAAGTGATTCCAGATTCTCTCTCTGATAAATTTTTCGACATTCAAAACATTAATTGTTTCATTCTTCAATTTTCATTACCCGATGTGCGCAGATCATAATACTTGACTAATTCGAAGTATAATTTTTTTTTCTTCACAGAAAACTGTGACAGCGAAATTTTTTTAAACCAACTGATAATGAAGTACAAAGTAATTCTAGATAAAGAATTCAAAAAAGGCAAAAAAAACCTTAATTTCATAACCATATGAAATTAACACTATTTTCTCATGTTTCACCCAAAACAGAAATAATTTCATATAAAATCACATTAATCCTTAATCATCTTGAATTCAATTTCAAGAAAAGTATGTTCACAGTTTACAAGTGAAAAAACATATATTTAATCAAAACTCGAAAGAAACTGTGTTTTTTTTAAATAAGAAAAAATTCCCTCCACCAATTTACTGGTGTTCCTTTTGACAAATCGCGAGACAATTCCAGCATACTATTCTGCCAATCCTTTATTTTCAGGCTTACTATCAGTGCACAGAAATTATTAAGAAACGAACAATTTTCTTTCAATACATGAAAGCTTCACAGTGGTATTTGAACAGCATACTTTAGGAGCATATAGATTTTTAATGAAGCAACATTTTGTAAACTTCAAAAACTGTTTCACGACGTCAATGATTCTGCTGATCTTCAATAGAACGAAATTCGGTTTCCGGTCTCATTAATCATAATTAGATGAAGTTTACTGATATGAACATTTTGCAACAGACAACAAATCAAATAGTTTTTTCAAAGTGACATTCGAGACTGTTTTGAGTAACTGATAATGTTCAATCGTAACTATTATAAATTTATTATAAATTCACAACAACACTGCGTCGCATGGCTTTAAAGGCGCATCTAATTGTACGAAAGGGTCTCGCAGCGAATACTTCTTACTGTAGTTAATTTTATAGGGTTTCTCGTGAATTTGTCAGCTAAAATCAATTTCAAAAAATGGTTTATTAAATAGTTCTTTTTTATTGTCAATTTCACAAGAAGAAAAAAAGTATAGCAACGAGAAAAAAATAACTAAAATGAACTACAGTAAGAAGTTTTCACTGCGAGACCCATTTGAACAATTAGATGCGCCTTTAAAGCCATGTGGCGCAGTGTTGTGAATTTATAATAACAGATGTTTGTTTTGTAAAACAATACAATATTACTGAGTCTATGCTTCCATTAAATCATGTGTCCGTAAGTCCTTTTTAAAAACAATTCATCGGTTTCAAATTGCTGATAAATTATTATAGACATCGCTATTATTAGTACCAAAGTTCTTATAATTTTGAATTATCATCGTGTTCCGTATTTTACGCAGTTTGGATATTGAAAATCTGATCCGTTCTATAATACATACATACTATCAGAATTTTAAAATAAATATGCATTTTTAGGGAAAACGTTTATTTTTTCTTTTAAATTGTGAAATGTTTAGATTCAAGTCAGACTCATTTCGAAACTGCACATTCCGAAACGCATAAAAATGACAACCAGCTCTGAGTTATTTTTTTAATGTAAATTTTCTTTTAAAAATAGCAGAAATATTCTAAAAAAGTAATATATCAAATTATTGCTGATACAGAAAACTGATAATTGTGTCATACGGCGTCCCTGGCGCCATGACGCCGATAGGGAGTACCCCTAAAACAGGTGCCAAGAATACAATGACAGCACTATAAAGTCGCTGATAAGACCTAACTGGGGTCGGGTCTTGGCTACGGGTCACACAGAGTACAACGATACTCAACCCTCATAATTATCTTATATCACCTCTTATTTTATTTTATCTGTTTGAATAAACTCTTTATAACCGGATTCATACTCTTTGACCTTTTCTAGTTCAGGGCCTTCCAGATTTAGGTCTAGAAACATCCCTCGTTGGCCACTTGGGATAGTTCTAACTAACTTCTCAGGCAAAGTCTTAGAGAAAACCAGACTAATCAGTCAAGTGCTTCTCTCGAACTATCACCTGGGGTCCATGCGCCGTCTTCAGATAGACACGCGTAATCCCCCATTTACATGGAGGTCCCACTACTCGTTTTGATAAACTTTCAAAGCGGAATTGGCGTCAGAATACGATCAAGCCAAATTTTCGAACTCAAAATTGAGAGTGCAGAGAAACACTTTTTCCCAACAATCTGAAATCTGAAATAACATTATTTTCTTCATGTCAGTAATATTCTGCGCAGAACTAGTTCGTTTATTATCATCTGAACAAAATGTCATATTTGTTCATACGACGTCATCTTATCATTCTGCTGCATGAGAGACTAACAGGTCTTGTGCACATTTTCGAGGTCGAATACTAAAAGTTACATTACTGGATGTACTTTTATTACGAAATCTCGATCGAAGAAGAATAACAACTTCTTTGGAGCTCCTGGAAAATGAAAATTATTCAGAAATCTCATGCGGAAGTCGCGGAATCTGGAGACAGGTGATATTCGATCCATTTGGTTCGTATCCCCCAGCCGTCGAGTGGTCTATTCATGAAGACTCATTGACCGTCCACCTGTTAGAAAGGAGAGCCCACTCCAGAATCCAGAAGAACGATTCTTTACCTATCGAACGCTGAACAAAAAGAGAAGAATTCTCTCAGAAATCAAAGAGAGAAAAGAGTAACAAGGTTACTGTTTCAAAGTCTCAGATGAAAACTTATTCCAATCTATTTCATCAGAAGTACGATGAAAGCATTGATAATTCCTAAACTTGAGACGTCACAAACGACAGTCGATAAGACATACATTCTTGACTTTGGCTCTAAAAAGACACAAAACGAGACGAAACAGAAGATTGTAAATGTAACAGTCGTAAAAGTGCTAGTGAGCCGACATGGTGGACAAATAAAACGGCGAGCGGACCAACTCGGAAAAGAGAAAGAGAAAATACAATGCTAATAGCAGAGGGAGAGATAATATGAATATGAAACATTAGATAAGATGATATGAATGCATATATAAACACCGTTTACCTGACGAAAATAAGCCACGCCAAAGCACTGCGTCTTCAAATTACTCGTTTCGTCCAACGGAAAAAAAAGAAGACTCTCCATCTCCGGAAACCGAAGGAAAAGCCTTTGGTAAGTATTTTCTCTTTATACATATATATGTATATATATTTATGTCATATGTATACGTGTGCATGTATATATATATTTTTTTCTCTTTTCTCTGTCGCAAAGGTTTGAAAAACGAACCAAAATGTTCCAGAAAAAGGGCATCGAACATGGAAGCCTCATGTGCGCCACCACCACCACCACGTCCTCCTCCCAATCCTCCACCGCAACCGGCCGCAGCAGCCGCAGCCGACCCGCAGGAAAATGGAGCAGCCGCTGACCTTCTACAACAGATCGAGGAGATGCGCCAAGAAATTGGACAACTGAAGGACAGAGCCCGCCAAAGAGGAAAATCAAGACCCTTTCCGGGGAAAATCCTCAAGAAGCAAAAACAACGCGAAAGAGCAATTCCCGAACCCACGTGCAACTCATGCTTGTCCACAGGTGGACTCCCCCCGCGGAAAAACTCTATGCTTTTCTACGGGAGGGGTATCGCTTAAGATGCAATAAACAAGTCTGCTCAAAATGCGGGGAGAATGCGACCGTAGTCCACTCAGTAGAAATTTTTTTATGGACTAGAAAAAAAAGAATGGCTTCCTGTGATTCTCCTTTAGGAAATAACAATTGTTATTTGTTGAGGAAAAAAACGGTTTTTTGTGTGTTCTTTTGTGTTTTGTTGTTAAATAAAATCATTCGAACCATCCTTGTCTTATCGTGCTCGTAAAACGAAATGTCGGAAACGTAACCGAAAAGAGAAAGAGGGCAAACAAAAATGTTTGCAGAATGTAGTGACAATAATCACGCCACTGATAAGAGGAAATCCCGCAAAAAAGGAGGGGGATGTCATACGACGTCCCTGGCGCAATGACGCCGCAAGGGAGTACTCCTAAAACAGGCGCCAAGAATACAATGACAGCACTATAAAAATCGCTGATAAGACCTAACTGGGGTCGGGTCTTGGCTACGAACCCATTTACAATTGAAACATTGTTTTTTAGTTATGATTTGATACTGAATTCAATGAAGTACTCTGAATTAGTCGGCATTATTGCTCCCTGAAAATGTGTATAGTTGAATGCAAGCGCTAAAGACTGACGTCCAAAATTTGAGAAAAAAAGTATTGAACGTTTCAAGAAAACCATAAAACGTCTCATAAAAAATGTAAAAATGATGCACGCTGAACAGTTTTGGTTATTGTTGAAATATGGGCAGTTGTGGAGGCAAGAACAGGAAAATAATTGGACGACTTGGTTTGTTTAAAAGTTACAATTTCAAAGAGAACATAAAAGTTGTATTACTAGAAACGCGTGCTGCGAAGCGTGTAAAATGATGCCCCGCATTACAAAACAAAAAACAATGTTTTCTAATAATAATGTTGTACAATTTTAAAGGCATGTGAAGCTATTCTAGTCATTTTTTGAAAGACTATCTACACTTAGCAGTTATCCAGTGTTACGATCAGAATGATTAGTGAGTCAAAGTCATAAAAATCACAGTTTCAACTTTCTTTATTCTTTTCTTTATTCAAAATTGGACACTAGATTTTCTGCAGTGGAACTACTGATAAGATCTGCAGTTGGGAATTTGATGAAGTTTCAAAAAATTTAGTTCAAAACTTGCAATTTTTCAATTCAAAACACGTTAACTTGCTTAACTAATAAGTTATTTTTTGTCTATACAATTGTGAACATAAAAGTTGCATATTGCAAAAATATGGAGATAACCGCTATTTTAAAACGTAAAAACTCTTCGCGTTGCATTGAAACATGAAATTTCAATTGTTACGCCGAAAACTAAACGGGGTAATTATTAAAACTTAGCAATTTTCAGAGTTTAAGATTAATTCGGACATCGAATATTTATTGGTTTGACCGAAGCATGTTTTGAAGTTGAAACACATTTTGTTTTTTGCAAAAGTAACACTTTCACAATAATTATAATTATAGGATGTTTATTTTGCGGTCAATCGCGTATAGATTACGGTGGAGCTCTATTTTAGTCACAAGCAAGTTCAGTTGTTGGCCAGCTTTCTTTCTTATCATGTTTTGATTTTTTAATAACATTGTTTTCCCGTAAGCTGAAATAATTTGTTTCTATTCTCCGAAGTCAAATCCAAATCATACTAGCCAGAAAAAGAGAAAATTTCATGTGTTGTAAAGCAAATACTGTTATAGTGATAAGTGAGATAATCCCTTATTTACTGCTCTTTTACAATGTCCATTTCATTTTCTGGAAATGAAAGTCATCAGAGAGTGTACAATAAAAAGAATGTACGAAACATAATTTTTGTCTGTTTCACAAATTGAATGAGTCTACATCAAAAATTTATAAATTAATGGCACCTCATTAGATCAGTGTTTTTTGTGCATCTTGGAAAAATTCACATAGACAACTAATTCCGAGCACGCAGTTTTAATTATTGCGTTAATTAAATATCAATAAAACATTATTTCTATGAATTGGTTTCGTAATGGACTTGAAAAATCCGTGCCGTAATCAGCTGCAAAATAATAAATTTCTGTTCTATGGTAATTTTGAATGTTTTGTTTTACGAGGCACTATCTGTAAGAGTGAGAATGTTTGTGTTGGGCCCTGGCACAGTTGCAAAAAGTTGTTTCAATCCGAACTCTTTTTACAGCATATATACCCCTATGGTAGTGATTTACAAAAAATATGTCACCAGTCCCCTATGACGTCATCCTAGGAAAACATGACCAATAATTGACTTTTCACCCAAAAATTCATAAAAATTTGAATTTTTCAGATAACATTGGGAAACGTTAGTAACATGTTAGGAGTGTTTTTGACTACCCCTACACAAATTTCCAGCCCTCCAGACACCCAAGAAACCGTTCAATTAAAATTCATTTTCATGTTTTTTCAACTTTTCTCAAAAAATCCCTCTAGAAGCCATAAAATTTTAAATTGTATTCATATTCCCCGCAAAGTGTTCTATCAAATCCAATTAAAATCGTCAAAAAGTGGGTGGACCATTTTGAGATATTTCGATTTTTTCAAAAATCACATAAGGGTCCCCCCTTATGAAAATTTCATTTTTGAAAAAAATTTCAAAAAAAAATTAACTCCGAAAATGATCAGAAAATTGATAAATCACTTGGAATAAGCCATTTCCTAGATATCACACCTCAGAAATTGGTTTGAACAGATTTCGTATTTTTCTTCATCAAAATTTTTTCCCATTTTTTGACGTTTTCATCAATAATTTGTACTGAAGCCATAAAATTTCAACTGATGCACTAAATTCACGCAATATTTAACACACGATCCAATTAAAATCATCAAAAAACAAGTGGACCATTTTGAGATATTTTCATTTATTTTGAAAATCACATAAGGGTCCCCCCCATGGAAAGAAAATTTTATCGAAAAAATAAGTCGACATTATTTTTATGCAAAAACGTTCAGAGCTTTAATGAAATATTAGAAAACCATTTGTAAAATGTTTTGAACGTTTTTGCATAAAAAATAATGTCGACTTATTTTTTCGATAAAATTTTTTTTCCATGGGGGGGACCCTTATGTGATTTTCGAAATAAATGAAAATATCTCAAAATGGTCCACTTGTTTTCTGATGATTTTAATTGGATCGTATGTTAAATATTGCGCGAATTTAGTGCATCAGTTAAAATTTTATGGCTTCAGTACAAATTATTGATGAAAACCTCAAAAAATGGGGAAAAAATTTGATGAAGAAAAATTCGAAATCTGTTCAAACCATTTTCTGAGATGTAAAATCTTGGAATTGGTTTATTTCACGTGTGTTATCAATATTCTGATCATTTTCGGAACAATTTTTTTTTTCAAATTTTTTACCAAAAAAAGTTTTCATAAGGGGGGACCCTTATGTGATTTTTGAAAAAATCAAAATATCTCAAAATGGTCCACCCACTTTTTGATGATTTTAATTGGATTTGATAGAACACTTTGCGGGGAATATGAATACAATTTAAAATTTTATGGCTTCTAGAGGGATTTTTTGAGAAAAGTTGAAAAAACACAACAATGAAATTTAATTGAACGGTTTCTGGGGTGTCTGGAGGGCTGGAAAATTGTGTAGAGATAGTCAAGAACACTCCTAACATGTACCGAAAGTTTCGCAAAGTTATCTGGAAAATTGAAATTTTTGTGAATTTTTGGGTGAAAAGTCAATTATTGGTCATATTTTCCTAGGATGACGTCATAGGGGACTGGTGACTTATTATTTGTGAATCACTACTATAGGGGTACATATGCTGTGAAAAAAGTTCGGATTGAAACAACTTTTTGCAACTGTGCCAAGTGGAATCCTCATCTTACAGACAACGCCTCTTACAGCATTCGCGGCTTTTCTGGTATAATATATATTTATTGACAAATAGAATAACAGAGAAAAAACATTAAGAAAGGGGAGACTAGATACATCCCTCACGAGATGGACTAGTAACATTGTAACAATTAAATATTAATGAACGTTTATTTTTATGTCTTCCATTTCAAAAATAAACAGTCATGTGCTTGGAAAACCCGTGTCGTAATCGGAGCTGCAAAATAATAGATCTCTGTTTTATGGTAATCTTGATTTTTTATTTTCCAGCATTCGAGGCTTTTTCTGGTATTACAGAGTAATTTTTGCAGTTTTCAAAGCAATGGAACAAAAACCCTATTGCAACATTACCTGTTTATTGCATTGAATCAAATGCTAACAGTAAGTTACTGACTCATTTTTCTCATTTTTTAACAATTTTAACTTTTCGTTCTTTTCAGTTTCCATGAATTTTCATATTGACTGTTGGTTTTTGACACGAATCCACGGTGTATAATCAATGGAATTGTATTTTGAAGTTGGATTGCTTCTATATTATGAATCATCACACAAATAAAGAATAACTAGAACTGAAACTGGAAGATGAACTGTTTTCGCAGTTCTCTGATAGTGAGATAAGCAAGCTATCCATATGTTTAACGAGTTCATTTTAGAACTGAGTTAGTTTTTTTTTTTGCACTGTGCCATATAATATTTTCTGCGAAGTCATATCAATCAGGGCGTTTTGATTCGGAGCGAAATTCACGTAATAGCGTACATTTTCTGAAAACTGAACGTTTATGTCTCTCTAGAAGCAGGAAAAGAATTACTGTTGTATCACACTTTTGTAGAATTCACTGTCACAAACATGTCACTTTTCCGGAACCAGGTTTATTTCTTTACTAGTTTTCCCAGAGAAAAATTCCATTTCAATAACAGACTTTTGTATCATCTTCTCTTTTCATAGTTTTGTAATAAAACAGTAGGCATCTGAAGCGATAGTAAAATTATTTTGAATTTTAAAATGAATGTTACAGAGCAGATTACAATGGAATCAAAATAATAACTAAATAAATATAGAAAAGGTTTTAAAAAATAATATTATAGTTCTCTACACTGAACGGATGAATTTTAAAAACTTTGATAGAAATATTGCAGTAATGTCTTTGGATAGTTTGTTACAGTTAACACAAGTAGATGTAACTGAAAATGTATTTGTATTTTTAATGTCGAGCTCAATTGATGGTCACCACACATAAGCTATTGAAAAAATGAGGATATTATTGTTTCAGGAATACTGGAAATAAGAAAATTCTTCGAAAATTCGTTGATTATCGTGTACCCTATAGAATCTGCCGTTTGTTTTTTTTTGAAATTTCATTTTCATTGGCTTTCGGGCTGAAAAGTTTCTATCTTCTTCTTGAAAATACATTAGTTCCCGCAGAAAATGAAAAGAAATGGTTCAAAAAATAGAAAGAGACAATTTTTTTGAAAATGAACCACAAAAATATATACAGCCGTAAAATGAGTTAAGCCGGGCCTTGATTCTTAAACATATTTTACAGCGGCTCTCACTGAACTCATATTGAAAATGATAATAGATTTGTGTAGAGTTCACCGAGATCTACAACTTGATAGAGTGATCAACTCCAATTGTCATTTTGAAGCGAGTTATCTCAAGAGCCGTCCAATTTCGGTTGCTAGTTTGATCAGGACAGACTGCAATCGCGGTCCTCCACGCATGCCTTCTCCTTAAAATTCTTAAAATTCTTTAAAATTTTTAATTAACTAATTAAGGTCAGGAGTTGGAGGAACTTGGGACTCTTTCACGGCGTCCTTGATTCTGTTGATTTTCAATAATACGATATTCGTGTTCTCATAATTCACAGTCAGCTGAAAAGTAGAAGTATTGTCGAAATAAAAAAAGTGATACCCGGTGTTTGCGGACTTAGTGGAAAAATTATTAAAATTAGCATTAAGTCCGCAAACACCGGGTATCACTTTTTTTATTTCGACAATATACTGATACGAACTTTTTTCTTAAATTGCAATAGACAACATTATCAAATCATTCATTCAAAGTGACATTCGATACTGTTTCGAGAAACCGATAATACTTAATTGTAACATTTCAGTTGTTTTTTGGTGAAAAAAATACAATATCATGGAGTCTATGCTTCCATTAAATCATGTGCGCGTAAGTGTTTTTTAAATAATTCATCGGCTTCAAATTCCCTACATATACCCACTATCAAAATTTTAAGAATCCATTTTTCGTCCATTTTTCGAGACAACTTTGAATTTTTTTCTTTTAAGTCCAAAGTTCAAAAAAAGTTTCTGGATTTTAGGATTCCTTTCGAAACTACACAGCTATAAGTTATTTTTTTTAAGTTATGATTATCAAATATTAAAAACAACAGAAAATTCTAAAGAAAAATGAATTTAACAATTTATTGCTGATACAGAAAACTGATATTTGAAACATTATTTTTTAGTTATCATTACGTACGAAAAATATTCAATAAAGTACTCTGCATTAGTCGGCATTATTGCTCTCTGAAAATGTGTAATAGTTGAAGAAGTGCAAAAGACTGACGTCCAAACTTTTTTCAGCTGAGGAGAAAATAAGTATTGAACGTTTCATGAAAACCATAAAGCGTCTCATAAAGAAATACATAAATAATTTTGAATCTTTTCGCTTGTATTCTGAACAGTTTTGGTTATTGTTGAAATGTGGGTGGTTGGGGAAGCAAGAACAGGGAAAAAAATTGGGTGTCTCATCTGTCGCAACTCGTACTGCTAGTTTTTCGAAAAGTTTGTAATTCATTGGAGCAATAATAATCTCTATGATTTCGACCATATTCACATCTTTTTCATTGTGGGGAACACCTAAAATCACGCTCCACAGATTTAATGAATTCGAATAAGACTGTTTTATTTTTCTGGTAATAGTAACACCGTTTTAAATTATTTCAATCCATATCTTTTCAACAGTATACTTTTCGAAACTATTACTTTGATGGGAAATATCGCGCTCATTCAAGATATACATAGCTGAGATTACTGTTCCAATAAGCCTACTCATAATTGCACAACATTTCCAGTTATTCTGGAAGTAGCAAGCATCGACTGGCTAAAGATTGAAAAAAAAACGTTGAAGTTTAGTCGGTATTATAGTCGGTTTTTCAACGAATTTAGACACTTAAGTCATGTACGCACATAAACTAACGGGAGGAGAAAAAACCAGATTCTTATTTTTGTGTGAAAGTTACAATTTCAAAAAATGCCTAAAAGTTGTATCACTGGAAAGTCGTGCTAATCTCTTTTGTCTCTTCATATAAAATAGAAAGTTACTTTTCTAATAAGAGGGTTTTACAATTTTTAAGCATGTGAAATTGGTTGATTTTCTAGTAATTTTTTGAAATTTTATTTATTCTTAACAGTATTCCAGTGTTATGCTCAGAATGATTAGTGATTCAAAATCATGAAAACACAGTTTCAACTTTCTTTCTTCTTTTCTTGAGTGCTTGGAACTACACTTCTATGATAGGATCCGCAGTTGAAAATTTGATGAAGATTCAAAAAATTTAGTTCTTACTGCATTTTTTTCAAAACTTAACAATTTTACTCAGAAAAAAATATAAAATACCTTTCAAAATCGAATGTTTATCGGTTTGACCTAACCAAGTTTTGAAGTTGAAACACATTTTGTTTTTTTGCAAAAGTAACACTTAAAAATAATTATAATTTTAGGATTTCAATTAAAGGTTAGGGTAGCGCTTTATATTTTTCATAAACAATTTCAGTTGTTGGTCAGATTTTCTTTTCGTATCATGTTTTGGTTTTTTAATAAAATTGGTTTCCCATAAGTTGATATAACTTTCCATTTTGACTCTTATAATCGATCAAGGTAAAATAAATGAAAGTCATAAATGATACTCATGAAACTGACACAATTTGAAATAAGGCTAACTTTGGCTGTTACAGTTTGTTCATATCATTCACATCTTTTTTTTCATATCAATAAGAGGACCATAAATTAACTATCAAAATCAAATTCTAGTTGTTATAATTGTGAAACAATTTCCAATTGTTTATGAATTATTTAATTGAGCAATATGGATTACGGTTATATTTCGGAAATTACTGTTACAGTTGATTTTGTGATTAGCTTGTTGAAAATATGTTGTAGTACTTACTCAACGGAGAAGATCAGAGTGAACAACTTTTGTGTTGTGTACGACATAGAAAATTTTGAAGAATTCATAAAATCATAGGTAGTTGTTGCTTTTTCTGTAAAGATAATGTAAGAAAATGTTCCGAGTTGTTGTCAAAGCTTCTCATACTTGCAGTTGGTGCTACTAGAGATGAAATTTTGAACTTGTTTCGTTTAGTTGAAAAATAATTCCCTGCTGCAGTGTTTTTTTTTTCAATTTCTGAGTTTTCCAGCATTTGCAATATATTTCTTTCTCGGACTGATGATCACTGTAAATATTATAAATTAAACATTACTCATATTGAAGAAAACAGCGACATCTGAGATCTTAGTTCCGGTTACATTATCAGTTACAATACAGTAAAAAAGTATCATATTTTGTAGATCTACCGTGCATTCAAAAACAAGAGAATTTCATGCGTTGTAAAGCAAATACTGTTATAGTGATAAGTGATATAATACCTTATTCACAGTTATGATGATCACTACCTCCGTTCATTTTGTTTTCTAGAAATGAAACAAATCCGTAGATCTGTACTTTATCGGTTTCAACCACATTATTTAGCATCCCATCTTTTATGTACATTATTGGGGCACGATTTCCACCGAACACGTCTGTTCAAAAAATGAATGAGAAACAGTTTCGAGCGCTTTTTGATTACTTTGCAGAATTAGATTCATCAGAGAGTGTCCGATAAAAAGAATGTACAAAACATAATATTTTGTCTGTTTCACAAATTGACAGAGTCTATATCAATAATTTATAAATTAATGGTACATCATTTAAATCATTAGAGCAGTGTTTTTTGTGCATCTTTTAAAAATTCACATAGACAACTAATTCCGAGCACGCAGTTTTAATTATTGTGTTAATTAAATATCAATAAAAAAATATATTTCTATGAATTGGTTTCAAAAATAAGTAGTCATCGACCTGAAAAATTTATCCGTGTCGTAATCGGATAGCTGCAAAATAATAGATCTCTGTTTTATGGTAATCTTGAAATTTTTTTATACTGCATTCGAGGCTTTTTCTGGTATTTCAGAGTAATTTTTGCAGTTTTCAGAATAAATTAAACAAAAAACCTGTTTTAACATTCCCTTTATTTAGCATTGTATCAAGTGCTAACAGTAAGCTACTGAACAGGGATATGTAGTTCTTATTTTTATCGATTTTTATTTTTCAATCTTTACAGTTTCATCAAATTTTCATACTTACCGTTGGTTTTCGAAACGAATCCTCTGGACATTTAAAGTGTGTTTTGAAGTTGAATTGCCTCTATGTTATGAATCATCACACTGAAAAAATGCGTAACCGGAACCGAAACTGGAAGACAAACCGTTTTCACCGCATTTCACTGATATAAAAAAGGTTTTTATGATTTCATTTTGGAACGGAGCTAGTTTTTTTTTTTTTTACACTGTGTCATATAATAATTTCTGCAAGTCATATTATTAAGGAGCCTCTTGATTTGGAAAGAAATGCCTATAGCGTACGTTTTTTGAAGACTGAACTTTCTGTCCCAGTACAAACAGGAAAATAATTATTGTAAAACACGCAAGACCACAACTACGGCTGTGAAAAGTCAGCGTGAGGGCAAAATAAAGTTTTGAAATATATTGCATCACAAACAATAGCTGTAAAAAACACTATAAAACGTGTTCTATGAAATATCACTTTTCCATTTTCAGTTTCATCTATTTGTGTTAACTGTAACAAGCTATCCGAAAAATTGCTGCATTGGAAATAATGGCAATTTACATAGAAATTTTTAAAATTCGTCTATTTACTAGGGAATGGTCTAAACTGACCGTGGAGTTCAGAAACGAGACCTAGCACAATCGATAGACAATCAAATTTTAATGGGAAATCAGTTTTCAAAAATTGCTGAATGGCCTCCAGAATCCAGATATTCTAGTCTGAAAATGCAAACTTAATACATGTGATTTACTCGATTTTTCACCCAAATTTAGCTGTGTTTCGCCCCAAATATCACGGCACCTGAACATCCCTCTCGGCCAGCGATCCGTGGTCGAGTGGTGAGTGCGTCTGTCTATGAAGCACGCTATGCAGGTTCGACCCGCGCTTTTTAAAACTTTTTTTGTTTTTCCTATTCTTTCTTATTTTTTACTTTTTGAGCCGTTTTCCTATTACATCTATCCAAAACTGCTCCGTGAGTATTTTATATCCGTCTTGTCGTAGATAATATCGTTGACGGTACTTCTGATTCGCTTAACTTTCAAATTACTTCATGTGATTCAGAACCGTTCGCAGTTTTGGATAGATGTAATAGGAAAACGGCTCAAAAAGTAAAAAATAAGAAAGAATAGGAAAAACAAAAAAAGTTTTAAAAAGCGCGGGTCGAACCTGCATAGCGTGCTTCATAGACAGACGCACTCACCACTCGACCACGGATCACTGGCCGAGAGGGATGTTCAGGTGCCGTGATATTTGGGGCAAAACACAGCTAAATTTGGGTGAAAAATCGAGTAAATCACATGTATTAAGTCTGCATTTTCAGACTAGAATATCTGGATTCTGGAGGCCATTCAGCAATTTTTGAAAACTGATTTCCCATTAAAATTTGATTGTCTATCGATTGTGCTAGGTCTCGTTTCTGAACTCCACGGTCAGTTTAGACCATTCCCTAGTTAGTGTTTTCACCCTCCGGAACACGCCCTTTTTCGGAGCCAGGTTTATTTCTTCACATTTTTCAAAAATCTGTATAGAGAAAAGTTTCATTTCGATAATTGACTTTGGTATCACCTTCTTCTATTATAATCTGTAATTTCCATTTGAACACTTGTTTCTTAAAGCAGTGATTTCCCGATCGTTTTGTAATCAAATAATAGGTATATGAAGCACAAGAAAAGTTATTTTAAATTTCAAAGTGAAAATTACAAAGCGGATTATAACGGATCGAAACAAGGATCCAAAAATGTTTTCGGATAGTTTGTTACAGTTAATACATGTAGATAAAACTTAAAATATGTTTGTATTAAATTTGCAATTGATGGTCTTACTGGTTACCATACATATTCTATGGAAAAAAGTTGAAATATGACTGTTTCGGAAATATTGGAAAATTTTTCAAAAATATTAATTCTCGATCAGAACCTGGATTCGGTGTTTGTTTTTCTGTGGTGCTAGGGAAGGCTGTTCAAATATTGCGGCCGACACTCGTCAGCCGTTTAAATCCGTCTTTTTTTGAAATAACATTTTTAGAAAATGAAAAAATATTGTTCGAAAACAAAACGTGAAACAAATTTTCAATGACGTATTAGCACAATGACGTATATAGCGTATTAGCACGATTCTTACAACCGCACTCTACCAAAACGAGAGAAAATTGAGTGCGAAATTGAGAGACTCAAAGAAAAAGATACATTTTTCAAGAGCATTTCTGTGGAGAGCAGTTGTAAGAACTGTGCCGAACTGATAGTAACAAAAAAAATTAATATGCGGAAATGTGAATAACAAAAATTACAAATTGAAAACATCCGGACAGAACTCAATATAGTTTCAATATCGTAAGACGAGCAAAAAGTAAATAGTTCTCATAATTTCTGTTTCCTTCAATGCGAATATACTTTTCGATCCATAGCATGCCCTCTAATTAAAGTTACGAGAGCACTAAAGAGACATCAGTGTATTCGAACACTGTAATACAGATTATTAATCATCATCCAACACAATATTTTGAATTTGTTAAAATTTGTCTTTTTTGAAACACAAAATTAAACAAAACTAATTAGCTTTTCAAACCAACGTGAAGATACACAAAATAATTTCGGTTTCAAGATGTAAGATTCGCGTATATTTTTTAAAGTAGTGATGAGGATTCTTGCAAATTTGCTTTCAATTCGAAAGTTGTTTTTCTACTGAAAGCTATATGGGCAAAACTTCACTGTTTCAGATAACTGTTATTTAGTCAGATAATCTGCGTGGTTTTCAATTAATTAGTTTTTTGCATTTGGGGAAATATTAATATACATAAAGATTCCAATCAAACCAATTTTCCGTTCTTCAATTTTTGGAGAATCCCCAGATTTGAGTGAGCGACTAATTTGTTTCTCTAGATGTTCAATTTTTTTGCACTACACTTCTTGTACAACTCCCTTCCAATTGATACTGCCAGCTTGAGAAGAAAAGTGGTGAAATTAGGAACATTTTCATAATTAATCAGCTTTTACTTATCAGAAAAGTAACGAAAGTCATAAAGTGTGAACCCGGATAAGTGATCAAGTTGATAACAGTTTCACGCATTACGTGAAACTGAAAATGTTTGAATCATTCCGGTCAATAAACTGTAATTGCTTCTTTGATTGTTTTCCCATTTAATTAAGTACTGCTTACAAACGAGCTGAAACAGAAATCTGTCGGTGGTTTAATTCTGTTTCAATGGGACCAATCTTTCGAATTAATTACTTTTTTTTAATAAACACGAGATCCATATAATTATGAAAATGAATTGGTTTTTCATTATTTTTCGCAGACATAGCTTGCTCCGGGCGGTGCTTAAAATAGTTTTCCTGTTTCGAAAACTTGTTATGAGGAACAGATAAATACTATTAACATTACCAAATTCTTGTATATAAGAATGTGTTTCTTCGAGCATTACTTCTTCGAAATGTTTCAATTCTGTAATAAAGTTTTTTTGCACATGTAGAAAGTTTTCCCTTGAATTGAACTGAAGTGAAACAGTTTCGGTTTTGAAAGAATATGAACAAAGGAACAAGCTTGAAGTTCAAACAGATCGTTTATTTTTTTTTTGTAATTCAGACTATATTTTTCGTCCGATTATCGATTAGACTGAATTTGCTTCAACTCAGTGTTCAGTACCATGAGAAAGACATTAAGCTAATTATCAGTTTCATCGAATCTATATCCGTTTTATTTTAAACTAGAAACTGATTTATTTTTTAGTCATCCCCAAAAATATGTATCGCCTTTCGGCTTGCTATACTTTTTCCTCAAGAAAACAAGAATTTGAGCATCAATGTACACCCAATTCTGTCTTTTTTGAGTGTCAAATAGTTTTCTCATATGGTCGAAAGACTATCTTCCTGTGACATCTCTCAACCATTCTGATATAAATCAAAATTTAAACTAGACATAAATAAAAAGATTCATTGAGAAATTTTCAAAGTTTCAAATAGGTTGTCTCTATTCCGGATCTAAACCCCTCCTCCTATTATGCCTCTCCTAGAGGATAGACAGTCACTATTTAAGACCACATATACCGGGAAGGAACGCATCAATACTAAAAATCTGATAATAGTAAGTTTATGAAACATTTTTCTGTAAAAATGTTTTCTAAAGATTGAAGGTATTTGTTTCAATGCATTCTTATTGAAAATGTTTAGATGTTTTTCGGTTAATCGTTTCCATAAACTTTCAGTACCAAGTATACTTTCAGAAACCACACAACAAAAATGATATGCAGTACGCCAACTATTATTACTATGCTTGCATGTATCTTGATTATCAATATTTATAATTTTTTGCAGTTTTCCAACTGGGTAAATATTTTTTTGAATTATCCATGAAATAATTTATTCTATAATTTTATATAAATTTGTTACCTATTTGCTTGTTTCAGCACAGCTTCGAATGGAAGATAAATTTTATGACACTACATTTTAGGTAAACGATAACATTTCGTGTTTCAAACAAATCTTACAATGAGGTTTTCACAAACATCACAATACTGACCACGTTTTGATTATAAAAACAGTATTTTGGTGTTTAGTCACTACTTTAGTTCGGACCGTATCAGAAAAATAAAAAATAGTTCCCGTTTTCAAAAAAGTAAGAAGATAACAAAAGTGTACTAGCGATGTTTAGAAAACAATCGATGACGAAAATTTTACGGTTTTTTGTTAAACACATACATAGGCAGAGTGTTTATGCGTTCACTTCATTAACTTTGAAAAATCGAAATTAATTATTGTTTTTACATTACAGTGTCAGTGGCATCGGCTGAAATCTTGATGAAAATGTAGAAAATAAAAAAAATTTCGTGTAAAATATACCAATTTCATAAAGAATCTAGTTATCTCAGCAATCTCAGAAACAGCAGATTTGTTTCAGGGAATTGATATTATAAAAACCACGGTTTCATTTAACTTTATTCAAAACGAATACGATTTCCTCTTTGATTATCTTCAATTTTCCAACGCGACACTCACGCGTCAGAAGTTTCACGCTAACTTTAGTAAATCACATTGAGCACTAATGTTTTACTTTTGTGACTGTTAAATTCAAATATCACATTCCGTACGAACAAATGTTTACTGAGCCAGAATGAGCATAAATTATAATATTTTAAAATATTTTAATTTAAACCGATCCGATCCATTGAAACAAAAAATAACTAGACTCGTTGGAAATTTTTAACCATTCAAAAATAAGATGGTATTGATGTATAAAAATCGAAGATAATTTATAAACAATTGGAAGCCGTTAACATTTTGAGATTTTCCTCAAGCGTTTGATGCTTTTTAGTGTCTTATTAAATTACAAAATGAGAGTATATTAGTGTTAATGATAGATATTTTAAACAAAAATAAAAACAATGCGTTCCATTTTAATAAACTTTCTTTTTTTTTTGTCATTTGAAACTTTCAATATTGATTTTGTACACAAACGAACAACGCGCGAGATCCTATCAATGTTAATAAATTATATTTTGGAATAATATAAAAAGGATGTAGCAGGAATTTTTTATCAGTTTCATTAAATTAATGTCTGAATGCATTTCTTTTATTTAATAGTTTTTATTCAGTGGGAAACAATACGTTTTTTTTTTAAAGAATCTGGTTCATAGCGATGTTGATGACTAATCTTTTGAAAATTATTTTCATAATGAAGGGATTATTAAGCAAAACGTATAACCAAGTTGTGATACTACTTTAAACAAAACCAACAACTTTATGTTTCAGAACAAATATAAATCCGACTAAGTCAAATACTAATTGCTAGACCGAAAATTCCCCTTTCTTCATTAAAAAAATGTGCAATATCATTTTCAGAAGAAATTCTTGCTTTTTTGCTTTTCAGTTTTTCAACGTATGTTTTTGCCGTGACTTCACTCTCTCAAAAAATTGTCTAAAAAAGAAAATTTGTAAAAATAATACAGTAATCTGTTTCGCATTTTGGAAGAGAAACATCTTTTTTGTCTACGCTTGCAGGGTTTATAAGAGAAGAAAAATCAGTTCATTCTACAAAAACTTCGAAACGCCAATTTTTTATACTGAATAAATGAGTTTGCTCTGAATTACACTTATCGATGTGTGTTCTACAATCATTGCTTTTAGACAGGTCATAGAAATTCAAGAGACGCTTGAAATAGTAAAAGAAATAAAACAATTGTTGGGGAAATAGAATTCATCAGTTTCTGTTCACAGACAACAGTAAGTTTTGTGGCTCGAAGTTGTTTTTTTTTCTTGAGAGATATGAAAATTATTACAATTCTTTTGAATCTAACTTGAATCAAGGTAATCTTCTGAATGGAAAACTTGCCCCGCTCACTAGCGGCGGTCACGCCCCTTTTCGAACACTGTCGCGTTGCCGCCGCAAAGGGGCGGGGCGAGATTTCGTTGCACGGAAAAATTTGAATTCCTCACCTATCGTTATCAGATATCAATGTTCATGTTACTGTTTCACTATTATTTTGTAACAGAAATCAATCAGTTAATTCGATTTCATTACACAACTAATGAAACTTTTCGCTTATCACAGTTTGTTCCCAGCATTTTCAAATGGTGATCTGTCTTTGAAAATATCTTCAATAAGCTGTAAACAGTTGCCATTGAAAAAGCCAATTATGAGCTGTTACCACTGATACATACAACACGCTAGTTTACATAGCATGATGTAGAAACAGAATTATCACAATACTTTTGAAATGTGAAGATCAGAAAAAGTAAATTTATTACACTTGTCATACAACTGGATAACCTAAAATTCAACTTTCGGCACAATTGGAACCAACGGATACACTCCATATTGATCCATACAACTATCCTGAATCAGACTGTATTCACAACAATTGACACAGTATGGATTGGGTTCCACGTTGAAGATTCGGAAGTTGTATCTGGAAATTGTTGGATTTTTTGAAATCTGGAGAATAGATTCTCACTTTGCCATGGTTTGCAGCATTTTCAGGTGCTCAGATGGGGTTCCGTGTACTTCTATGAAGATCTGGAAATGAAAAGCTTGCCAGTTTCAAATTTTTCAGATGCTGAAATCTCTTACCTGACAAACTCGATACTCTCTGATAAATGGCTCTAGACCCTCATGCTCCCCTCCTTCAATATCAATCTTCAATAGCTCAACTTCTCTTCTCTCTGCCTTTTTCAGCATACTCGAAATGGATATTTCATTCGGAATCATTCCAACAAATAGTTGTCCATTTATTCTCTCATAATTCTCTTGAATTGTTATGTTCTGTGGATCCTTATCAGCTCCAAGTATCCTACAATGTCCTCCTGTCACATTTTGAATGTGTTGGTCATACGAAATTGCATTGTTGAGGCCAAGGGAGATCAATCTGCAATTGATTTGAGTTTTATTAAAGCAATGTCATAGATTATGATCGTATATTCTTGATAAAAAGTCACTGTGGAGCACTGAAATTTAGTCAAAACTGAACCGTTTCAAAAATGGAGAAAAAATCACTCTTAGTTCACAGAAATGAGTGATTGGAAATCGCTAAAATAAATTAATGAAATGAATGATTTTGAAATTTCCAATTGAAATTCAAAAGACATTCAATTTTCCCTTGTAAAATTAAAGGCGGATTCTCGATAAAAAGTCACTGCGTATTTCTGAACTGCTTGAAACGGTCAAAACTTAATGGGTAATAAAATTCCTATCAGGAGTTCAAAACATCTTCAATTTTCTTCCTGTGTGAATTAAAACGGGATTGTCTATTTTGTTGTTCTATTCGAGTGGAGAATGGCAGGAAGAGATGTCGAATCAAGATAATCTTTGGAACATGAATCCGAAAAATCTTCTTGGTGTGTACATTGATGCCTTCAGACTGATTGTCCAAGAGAGATATAGATCAAAAAATTTGAAAGAGAAAAACGTTTTGAGGCACAAGTGTGATTAGTTTCTAGATTGAAATTGGTCATAAGTAGAGTTGGTGAAATTTCAAAAAATTACTGTTTAGAAACATTGAAATTAACATTTCTGATTTGAGGCCTACATTGGTCAGTTTCGAGAAGGTCAGAAGTAAATTTGGTGAAACTGAGTATTGGTTATTATTTCGAAATAAAAAATTATTTTTGAGATCATTGTTCGAATACCATTCTATCACACTCCACTATTTCTCATAACTCACGTGCAATTATCTTTCCTGACTGCTCTTGGATTACAAACGTATTTCTTTCCATCATCAACATCTCCTATCCTTTCTTTTATCGCACAAAATGCTTCCAACTTCACTTTTCCAAAGAATCTCTTGTGATCTGCTCCCCGAGCCACTTGAGACAATTCCAGACTATATTTATCCGCCTTCATATTGTACTTCGCACGGAGGTCTTTCAAGGCATTCGGATTGTAGATATCAATTAGCTCATCGGCTTCGAATTTTTGTTCTAAAAGTGGGTAAAAGGAGGAATCGTAGAATTAAAATAACAAAATTTTTTCAAAATTTACGAGAATCCAAAACTGTAAAAAATACTTACCCAACCTGGATACTGAGAAACAAGTCAATGTGCTTATGATCAGGAAACATGAAAGTAAACTGATGATGACGGTAGACGGACTATCGATCATGTTTGTAAGAAAAACTGCAACGAGAAAAATGGTTATTTTCCTTGTAAAAATAAAAAAAATACAAAATGAAACAGAAAAATTCTGAGTATGTCAGCTTGTTCTCCAATATTTATACGACTTTTGTGGGTCAAATAAATTGAAAAAAAGTAACGGAACCACCCGAGACACACCCTCCGATTTCTAATATCTCAACACTTCACTGACCTAGAATACTATGGGTGCGGCCCTTCTATAATAGTTTTTTATTTTTGGAAAAATAAATTATGTAAAATATTGAAAGTTTCAAATTAGAACTGCTTGTATTTGAAATTCTTATTAAGCGGTTGTTTTTAGTTTCGGTTTTTCATTTGGAAATGACTGTGAATACTGAGAGTGGTCCCTATAATAAATATAGACAGGTTACTGTTTCGTTAACATTTTGTAACGGAACTCTAGCAGGGAGTTCATTACAGAACTAATGAAATTTTCGTTTATCACAGTTTGTTCCCAGCAGTTTCAAATGGTGATCTGTCCTTGAAAATATCTTCAATAAGCTGTAATCAGTTGCCATTGAAAAAGCCAACCATGAACTGTTACCACTGATACATACAACATGCTAGTTTACATAACATGATGTAGAAACAGAATTACAATACATTTGTGAAATGTGAAGATCAGAAATAGTAAATTTATTACACTTATCAAACAACTGGATAACCTAAAATTCAACTTTCGGCACAATCGGAACTAGCGGATACACTCCATACTGATCCATACAACTGTCCTGAATCAGACTGTATTCACAACAATTGGCACAGTATGGATTGGGTTCCACGTTGAAGATTCGGAAGTTGTATCTGGAAAATTTCGGATTTTTTGAAATCTGGAGAATAGATTCTCACTTTGCCATGGTCTGCAGCATTTTCAGGTGTTCAGATGGGGTTCCGTGGACTTCTATGAAGATCTGGAAATGAAAAGTTTTTCCAGTTTCAAATTTTGAGATGCTGAAATGGTCTTACCTGACAAACTCGATAATCCCTGATGAACGGTTCGAGTCCCTCATGCTCTCCTCCTTCAATATCAATCTTCAATAGCTCAACTTCTCTTCTCTCTGCCTTTCTCAGCATACTCGAAATGAATATTTCATTCGGAATCATTCCAACAAACAGTTGTCCATTTATTGTCTCATATGCTTCTTGAATTGTAATGTTCTGTGGATCCTTATCAGCTCCAAGTATCCTACAATGTCCTCCTGTCACATTTTGAATGTGTTGGTCATAGGAAATTGCATTGTTGAGGCCAAGGGAGATTAGTCTGCAATGGATTTATGTTTATTTTTAAAACGTGCTCAATGATTCAAAATTCAAAGAAAATTCAATGAAATTCAAAGAAAATTCAATGAAATTCGAAGAAAATTCTTGATAAAATGTCACAGGAGATTTCTAAACGTATTGAAACAGTAAAAACTGAACATGTTTGATAAATGAAAGAAATCAGTCCAAATTCACAAAGAACTATTTTAGCTGACGCTGAGCTTATTTTTCCGACGAAAAATGAAAGAATGTCAGTTATTATGTACTAAACTTTGATGAAATTCCTATCAGGAGTTCAAAGCATCTTCAATATTCCTCCTGTGTGAATAAAAACATGATTGTCTATTTTGTTGTTCTATTCTGCCGAATGGCAGGAAGATGTCAAATTGAGATATTCTTCAGAACATGAATCCGAAAAATCGTTTTGGTGTGTACATTGATGCCTCCAGACTGGTTGTCCGAGAGAGATATAGATCGAAAAATTTGTAAGAGAAAAAAATTTTGTGGCACAAGTGTGATTAGTTTCTAAATAATTTTGAAAAAAACTGAAAAAGAGTTTGTGTTTCGAGAAGGTCAGAAGTAAAGTTGGTGAAACTGAGAACTGGTCCACTTACTCTTTTAAAAATCACTGTTCCGCAACATTGAGATTATGATTTCCGATTATACAAGATCCAATTGTAATTTTCATTGCACGCTATTTTTTTCAAACTCACGTGCAATTATCCTTCCTGACTGCTCTTGGATTACAAACGTATTTCCCTCCGTCATCAACATCCCCTATCCTTTCTTTTATCGCACAGAATGCTTCTAACTTCACTTTTCCAAAGAATCTCTTGTGATCTGCTCCCCGAGCCACTTGTGACAATTCCAGACTGTACTTATCTGCTTTCAGATTGTACTTCGCACGGAGGTCTTTCAGAGCATTAGGGTTGTAGATGTCAATTAGCTCGTCGGCTTCGAATTTTTGTTCTAAAAAAGAAAAAATTAATTAACATTTAAAAAATTTCAGATTTAAGATGAATCCAAAATAGTGAAAATACTTACCCAGCCTGAATACTGAAAAGCAACTCAATATGTTTATGATCAAAATACATGCAAGCAGACTGATTATGATAGTGGACTGACTGTAGATCATTTTTGAGCGGCACATCTATAAACAATTGATAGATAATAAAATGTGTGTAGAAAATGACTATGGTGAAACAGATTTTATGTAGATACTCTTTGTAGGTCAAACCACCGAAAACTCACCATATTAAATGAAAATAGATGGTGTCAGTGTCCTAGTTCGTTCTACCCCTGAAAATAGAACTCTAGTCTCTTTTATTCTCCGACGGTGAAAAAAAAATAGAGAGAGGGAGGGTCTTATAGATGAGAACGGTAGATATGTAGGTAGACGGTTCTCGGAAGAATTGAGAATTGAAACAAAAGGAATTGATGGAAAATGAAGATTTGTTTTAAATGAATGTCATTTTCAATAGGATGAATTGTTGTTCAGGATGAGATCTTGGAATTGAAAAGGTTATGAGGTCAACTTCCAGGAAAACGAAATCGGTTTTGAGCGATTTATAAACTCCCCACACATCAATTTTTGAAAAAATGAACAAGGTGAAGATGTCAAAACTGCGTGATTCAAGTTTTCAGAATTTCTGTTCCATTATTTTAATTTATGAAAATTCAGAATTGAGTATGCGATAGGTCAACAACTGAAAAACTTTACCGAATTGAAAAAAAAAACATTCGACTTATCAAATGAAAATATATTTGACTTCACATTTAAAACCAAACTGAAACAGGGAATTCCAGTTTCAAGATATGGGTATTCACCTCAAGTCGAAACTTGGAGATTCCTTTCTTTTTCTCATTTTAATACCAATTTCATGAATAACCAAACAACTTTGGAAACAAAAAATGACTATTGTTCTAATAAAAAAATGGATATTGAAAACGTTTGAATTTTCAACACGTTGAAATCTGTTCCGTGGATATCCCGACGGCAAAATTGAGATTTAAATTTAGATAGCAGCCACTGTGTACAACGGAACTGGCTAACGGCAGCGAAATCAGCAGGGCAAACTATAATTATTTGGATTTTGAGAGGTATGAAAAAAGGATTTTTCGGATTTTTTTTTCTTATTACTTCGTGTCACTAGTGAAACACCATCATAAATTTCCAATTTTTTGCAGAACACCGCAATGAAACCTAAAAACTCGACAATATAGGATGTTATCGACGAACTTTTTTTTACGTATAAAACTGTTTCTTACACGATGTAAATTCATAGAAACTATTATGTTCTGGTTGGTAGACGTTTGGAATTTCTTTATCTTTTTTTAAATATTAAAATAATACCCCGTTTCGAATGGAATATTATACAGTTTTCAAAGTTTGTTTCTCAATCTGATCTTTTTCTTATGTTCCCATTTAGTTGATACTTCTGCTACCTAAGTTTTCTCAATATTTTTTTCAAGCTTTATCTTTAAAAAAATGTCTATTTAACTATTTATACTATTTAACTATTTAACTATAATAACTATTTGAATGTACCATGCGGATTCAACCAAACATACAACTTTGGAAACAAAAAAGGACTGCTATGTTTGTAAAAAAATGAAATTAAATGTTGAAAAAAAGACGTGTGGATTTTCAACACGTTGAAATCTGTTCCGTGGATATCCCGACGGCAAAATTTAGATGAAATTTAGATAGCATTGGCCAGGTGGCACGAAACTGGCTAACGGCAGCGGATTCATCGAGCAAACTATAAATATTTGGATATTGAGAAGAATAAAAAAATACTTCTTCGATTCTTCGGACATTTTTTGAAATGAATTGAAATGAAAAACAAAAAAGAAAACTTGCTGGCTATCGGCTGCCGTATCGTCGGGCAAACTATAATTATTCGGATTTTAGAGGAACGAAAAAAGGATTTTTCGGATTTTTTTTTCTTATTACTTCGTGTCACTAGTGAAACACCATCATAAATTTCCAATTTTTTGCAGAACACCGCAATGAAACCTAAAAACTCGACAATATAGGATGTTATCGACGAACTTTTTTTACGTATAAAACTGTTTCTTACACGATGTAAATTCATAGAAACTATTATGTTCTGGTTGGTAGACGTTTGGAATTTCTTTATCTTTTTTTAAATATTAAAATAATACCCCGTTTCGAATGGAATATTATACAGTTTTCAAAGTTTGTTTCTCAATCTGATCTTTTTCTTATGTTCCCATTTAGTTGATACTTCTGCTACCTAAGTTTTCTCAATATTTTTTTCAAGCTTTATCTTTAAAAAAATGTCTATTTAACTATTTATACTATTTAACTATTTAACTATAATAACTATTTGAATGTACCATGCGGATTCAACCAAACATACAACTTTGGAAACAAAAAAGGACTGCTATGTTTGTAAAAAAATGAAATTAAATGTTGAAAAAAAGACGTGTGGATTTTCAACACGTTGAAATCTGTTCCGTGGATATCCCGACGGCAAAATTTAGATGAAATTTAGATAGCATTGGCCAGGTGGCACGAAGCTGGCTAACGGCAGCGGATTCATCGAGCAAACTATAAATATTTGGATATTGAGAAGAATAAAAAAATACTTCTTCGATTCTTCGGACATTTTTTGAAATGAATTGAAATGAAAAACAAAAAAGAAAACTTGCTGGCTATCGGCTGCCGTATCGTCGGGCAAACTATAATTATTCGGATTTTAGAGGAACGAAAAAAGGATTTTTCGGATTTTTGTGTTCGAAATAAAAAATCGAAATAGAGATGTCACTGCATTTGGGAAGATTCTGAAGTAAATTCCCAAAAAAATTACCGTTATTTTATTGACGTATATTACTTCGTGTATAAGTGAAACATTAATGTAAATATCAAGCAATATGTATTAACAGAAATTGTCAAAAAGAGGTAAAAGTTATCTGCTATCCCCCGTTTTCTCTAAACGGGGCCAAATTTTTTGCAAGACTCCGCAACAAAAAAAACTCGGAATCATAAAACCCCCGATAATAATAGGATCGACGATAGTTTCCTTATACATATAAAACTGTTTCATGCACGACGTATATTTACAGAAACTGTGAAATTCTGATATCTGTCTAATTCAAATACCTCTCTTGTTCTTAATTTATACTGATATAAAACACGGTTTCAGATAAGAAATTAAATTATTTCAGAATCTTCTTTTACAATTTCTCCATTTTTGGGCCTAAACTTTTTAAAAATTTAGTTTTCGGAACTCCCATTTTGATATATTTTCTGTGGGTGAAGTTGCAAAAACCTATTGTGCTTCGATTGAGAACTTTGAGTGTCAAATTTCAACGGAATAATTTTTTAAAAAAGACTGCTATTTAAAAAAATCGGTTGGATGTTTAAAACAAATGACGTCTGAATTTTCGAAATGTTGAAATATGTTTCTTGAATATCCCGACGGCAAAATTGAGATTGAAATTTGGATAGCAGGATGGCTAACGGTATCGAAATCGCCGTCCAGACTATATTTATTTGGATTTTAAGAGGATTTTTCGATTCCTAGGATTTGATTTTTATTTTTTGAAATGAATCGAAATGAAACAAACGAAAACCTGTTCTGATATAGTTGTACCTGATCCGTTTATGAGTTCGACTGTGAAAAATGAAACAAAATTTTTTCAGCTTCAAGTGAATTTAAATATAAATCTATTTTTTTATCCAGAATCGCAAGTACGCAAAAAAGGCAAAAAAGGCAAATACGTAAACGCAAAGTTCTGCAAAAAAACCACATTAAAATTGCAAAAACCCCGACCCGATTGGATGTCAGAATGGCATATGGTTGTCATTAAATTGCATTATTTTTATAGTGAAACATTTAAAAGTTACAGTTTTGAATAGATTATTTATAGTTCTCAGAATAAAAATTTATGTTGTATCATTTTGAGTTTGGAAACGTATTATTTTTTCTCCAATTGCTCCGATCGTTAATTTCAAGTATTAATTTACTTGGTTGAGAATGTTTTTTTCAAATAGTTTCCCAAAATATTTTGTTGACCTTCTCCAGTTTTTTGTCTAAATTTACAACACGTTTAGATCCGATTCTTGGATATCCCGACGGCAAAATGGCGATTGAAATTTAGATAGCTGGTGCCAGATGCAACGTAACTGGCTAACGGCAGCGGAATCGGCAGGGCAAACTATAATTATTTGGATTTTGAGAAGTATGAAAAAAGGATTTTTCGGATTTTTGAGTTCGAAATAGAAGAACCTGTTATTGCATCGCTGGATAGATTTTGATGAAGACATTCGATCTATTACGTTATTTCACTGACTTATTACTTTGTGTCAGTAGTGAAACATCAAAAAATTATAATCTTTATTTGTGTCATCGGCATTTCTCAAAAAGCAGTAAATATTATCTTCTTCTTCCGTTTTCCAATCATGGAAAACCTTAATAATAGCATAACTTAACTCATTCACTGAAAGATTCTAATCATTTTCAGACTGTCATTGTCTTGATCTCAGCCTTTTGAATAATTTTTTCACTTAAGTTTCTTGAATTGATGTTTTGCATTCTTCTCTGGATGCTGAAAATAAACGTCCTCAAACATCTCAATTCTTAACAAATATGTTTCCTGGATAACCAGAAACGGCGAAATTTCGATTGAAATTAAAATAGCAGCGAAGTGCAACTAAACTGGCTAATGGCAGCTTCCCAGCCAGCCAAGGCCGTCAAAATGGCGGCCGGCCGTGAAGGGCCGCGGCTTTTTCCTGAAAATCTCAAACAGCAACTTCTTTCTAGAGTTTCAACTGAAAACATGACTTCATATATTTTTGACTTTTTGGTACCAGTCTGACCACCAGGGTTCCCCGCGGCTTTTTGAAGTTTCAAGAAAAGCCGCGGCCGGCCGTACGACTGCCTTGCAGCCAGCCAACCCTTTACTTTCAATAAAAAACTATTTTGTGATATCTAAATCAAAAACATCGAATAGCCAGTTTCACCTAACTGTGACCATCTCCAACTTCGAAACATCACTACCAAGTATGTTTCAAATTCAAAAAAATACTGTGTCATACCTTACAAATAGTTGCTGTTTTTATTTTTTCAATCGTTCGTTCAGTAACCCAACTGTAAGAAAACACTGTTCAGTAAAAGAAAACCTACAGAAACTGAAAAAAATGAACATATTCAGAGAAAAAGAATGTTCAAGAAGACCCACCAAAATAGGGAATGTTCTTTTCAACAACAAAACTGTTTTTATTGTTCCAATAGTTTGATATCAAATAATCATCCGTTCATTACGCATTTCTTCTGAGCACGGATTGTCACATTTCTTAACTTGGCTGCCCTTGATCTATTTATTGTATTTTCTTTTTGTTTACTGTATTTTATTGGTTAACCTTCGCGTATCGAGAATTTGGAAATAAACAATAATTATAATAATAAGTAGTCCATTATATCTGTGTTAACAAAAACGATCCTGAGTTTTGAAAGATATAAAAAACCACAAAATGAAACAGTATTCAATTTTTCCTGATACAGTTTTTGGTTAATTACAAAGCTTAATTTACAAAACAATCTGATATCGATACAGATGCCAGTGAATGTTTTTATGATCACCGTGAAATTTAAAATTTATAAAATACAGGAATGAATCATTAGTACCAGTTTTGCTGAAAACATTAGCAGTTTCATAAAAGTCCGAAACATATCAAACTTAAAGCGCAATCATAAATTACATTTGTTCAATGGGTCAAAAAATACGTTGTGCCATTAATAATGAGTAGTATTACGCATTGAAAACCTGTAGTGATAACAGTAGCCATTTACCTAATTTAATTAAGTGTGGCAGTGCAGTACATAACGACGAACGAATCAAACATTTTTAATCGGACTCCTGAAGTGTTTTAACGGTTTTCTGGTAGTTCAACTGAATATTCCGCAAAAATAATGAATTACATATTTCTAGAAACAAGTTTTACAGTTAAATTTTAAAAAAATTCACTGTCTCTTCCCGTTGTAAAATGTTTTATTCGATAGATCCAAATGATGGGTCTGACTCTCCAAATTCAGAATAACTATGGCAGATCTTCTTTAAAATGAAATAGATAAAACAGTATTTGCTTTAGAAACACGAAGATAACCTGTTGTGTTAACAAGTAATTGAACACATTTGAAAGTTTCGCAATAGATGGAGTTTCGCAATATAGATATTGGATGCAATTATCAGTTTTCCTCATCACGTTGAAACCAGAGTTGCGCGGAATTCCGATTTCCGACTTTCGACTTCCGACTTCCGTTTTCAAAATTTGACTTCCAATTTCCGACTTCCGTCATTCCATAATTGTGGAATTTCCGAAAAGTATATTTTGTAGAAATACAAAGAAAAATGGTCTAAAAGGACAGAAAATAGGCTTTTCTTCAGCCAAAAACTAATTTTCCACTGGTTTTCGCGAATTTTATGAAGTTTTCTAGGAGGTTTTGAATCTTTGCGTAAAAATCTACTTCCGACTTCCGACTTCCGGCTTCCGACTTCCGTTTTCAAAATTTTACTTCCGACTTCCGTTTTAGAAAAAATCACTTCCGCGCAACCCTGGTTGAAACACAAAATTTTTTTGAAGTACACACTCTGTACAAAATTGAAAAAAACTCGTAAGTTTTTCCGACTAATGATTATACAGTACCGGACAAAAAGATATCAAGTTTTGGTTTTTCGGCCATAACTTCTTTCAAATTGGTCGGATTGACTTGAAACTTTGGGAAAACATTTATTGTAGAGTTATTGTTATATTTAGTTAACATTCTGGGTGAAAAATCATTTTTTACAAGTTTTTTGTAAAATTTTCGAAAATCGTGAAAAATCAAAAATTGGATATTTTTATTTCCATGACCGGTGTATCAAAAATAGAGCGTATATTTAGTGTTTATAATTGTTTTCTAATACAAACAGTCCTGATGTTTATTTTTTGACCACTGGACCCCTACTTTTGACTTGTTACCCATAACTCCCGGGCTGTCAAAGATTGGTAGTACTAATATATGGAGTTGTACACTTCAAACATCTGTAAAACTTGTATTTTTGCAGAAAACAATGTAGAAGTGTGCCATACTATTAAGAAGAATGTGGAAAATCTGAGTGTGACATTTTTATCTTGATAGAACCCCTCAACCAATTTTTAGAGACCTCCGATTATCAAATACTGCATATCTGATATCGATGTATGACCAGTTCCGGAGCGAAATTATACATTTATTCGGTATCTTTGGTTATTCGAACGTATGAAACCTGTTATTTGAACAATTGTGAATATTCTGAGCCTAGTTTCGGTACACAATTTTGTATTAATAATGTTGAATCACTCGCTGGAATGTTACTCTCACTGGGTTGAAAGTATCAAAACTATGTGTTTTTGTTTTTACTGAAAATTCATAGTGTATTGATGGCATATTTGATCATTCACGTCAGAAAAGAACCTAAATGAGTTTTAAAATGCTAGAAGTGTCCTCTCGCACATTTTCTCAACTTTTCATGAGAGAGCCAAAAGATGCTGTCAAAATATGATCCCGACGAAGTTTCTTTTCAATGTAACAATACCTCAACAACTAATCATTCATCAAATTTTGGTTCAGAATATCCAAAATTGTTCAAATAACAGGTTTCATACGTTCGAATAACCAAAGATACCGAATAGGTAAATGTATCATTTCGCTCCGGAACTGGTCATACATCGATATCAGATATGCAGTATTTGATAATCGGAGGTCTCTAAAAATTGGTTGAGGGGTTCTATCAAGATAAAAATGTCACACTCAGATTTTCCACATTCTTCTTAATAGTATGGCACACTTCTACATTGTTTTCTGCAAAAATAAAAGTTTTACAGATGTTTGAAGTGTACAACTCCATATATTAGTACTACCAATCTTTGACAGCCCGGGAGTTATGGGTAACAAGTCAAAAGTAGGGGTCCAGTGGTCAAAAAATAAACATCAGGACTGTTTGTATTAGAAAACAATTATAAACACTAAATATACGCTCTATTTTTGATACACCGGTCATGGAAATAAAAATATCCAATTTTTGATTTTTCACGATTTTCGAAAATTTTACAAAAAACTTGTAAAAAATGATTTTTCACCCAGAATGTTAACTAAATATAACAATAACTCTACAATAAATGTTTTCCCAAAGTTTCAAGTCAATCCGACCAATTTGAAAGAAGTTATGGCCGAAAAACCAAAACTTGATATCTTTTTGTCCGGTACTGTATAATCATTAGTCGGAAAAACTTACGAGTTTTTTTCAATTTTGTACAGAGTGTGTACTTCAAAAAAATTTTGTGTTTCAACCAGGGTTGCGCGGAAGTGATTTTTTCTAAAACGGAAGTCGGAAGTAAAATTTTGAAAACGGAAGTCGGAAGCCGGAAGTCGGAAGTCGGAAGTAGATTTTTACGCAAAGATTCAAAACCTCCTAGAAAACTTCATAAAATTCGCGAAAACCAGTGGAAAATTAGTTTTTGGCTGAAGAAAAGCCTATTTTCTGTCCTTTTAGACCATTTTTCTTTGTATTTCTACAAAATATACTTTTCGGAAATTCCACAATTATGGAATGACGGAAGTCGGAAATTGGAAGTCAAATTTTGAAAACGGAAGTCGGAAGTCGAAAGTCGGAAATCGGAATTCCGCGCAACTCTGGTTTCAACGTGATGAGGAAAACTGATAATTGCATCCAATATCTATATTGCGAAACTCCATCTATTGCGAAACTTTCAAATGTGTTCAATTACTTGTTAACACAACAGGTTATCTTCGTGTTTCTAAAGCAAATACTGTTTTATCTATTTCATTTTAAAGAAGATCTGCCATAGTTATTCTGAATTTGGAGAGTCAGACCCATCATTTGGATCTATCGAATAAAACATTTTACAACGGGAAGAGACAGTGAATTTTTTTAAAATTTAACTGTAAAACTTGTTTCTAGAAATATGTAATTCATTATTTTTGCGGAATATTCAGTTGAACTACCAGAAAACCGTTAAAACACTTCAGGAGTCCGATTAAAAATGTTTGATTCGTTCGTCGTTATGTACTGCACTGCCACACTTAATTAAATTAGGTAAATGGCTACTGTTATCACTACAGGTTTTCAATGCGTAATACTACTCATTATTAATGGCACAACGTATTTTTTGACCCATTGAACAAATGTAATTTATGATTGCGCTTTAAGTTTGATATGTTTCGGACTTTTATGAAACTGCTAATGTTTTCAGCAAAACTGGTACTAATGATTCATTCCTGTATTTTATAAATTTTAAATTTCACGGTGATCATAAAAACATTCACTGGCATCTGTATCGATATCAGATTGTTTTGTAAATTAAGCTTTGTAATTAACCAAAAACTGTATCAGGAAAAATTGAATACTGTTTCATTTTGTGGTTTTTTATATCTTTCAAAACTCAGGATCGTTTTTGTTAACACAGATATAATGGACTACTTATTATTATAATTATTGTTTATTTCCAAATTCTCGATACGCGAAGGTTAACCAATAAAATACAGTAAACAAAAAGAAAATACAATAAATAGATCAAGGGCAGCCAAGTTAAGAAATGTGACAATCCGTGCTCAGAAGAAATGCGTAATGAACGGATGATTATTTGATATCAAACTATTGGAACAATAAAAACAGTTTTGTTGTTGAAAAGAACATTCCCTATTTTGGTGGGTCTTCTTGAACATTCTTTTTCTCTGAATATGTTCATTTTTTTCAGTTTCTGTAGGTTTTCTTTTACTGAACAGTGTTTTCTTACAGTTGGGTTACTGAACGAACGATTGAAAAAATAAAAACAGCAACTATTTGTAAGGTATGACACAGTATTTTTTTGAATTTGAAACATACTTGGTAGTGATGTTTCGAAGTTGGAGATGGTCACAGTTAGGTGAAACTGGCTATTCGATGTTTTTGATTTAGATATCACAAAATAGTTTTTTATTGAAAGTAAAGGGTTGGCTGGCTGCAAGGCAGTCGTACGGCCGGCCGCGGCTTTTCTTGAAACTTCAAAAAGCCGCGGGGAACCCTGGTGGTCAGACTGGTACCAAAAAGTCAAAAATATATGAAGTCATGTTTTCAGTTGAAACTCTAGAAAGAAGTTGCTGTTTGAGATTTTCAGAAAAAAGCCGCGGCCCTTCACGGCCGGCCGCCATTTTGACGGCCTTGGCTGGCTGGGAAGCTGCCATTAGCCAGTTTAGTTGCACTTCGCTCGGAATTTATTCTAGCTAAACAAAATAATTTCACAATTTGCATTCATTCTTCATTGTTGACACTGTGACATGCTGTTAAAATTTAAAAATTTAAAAACAATTTTGAAAATCATTTTTCGCTGGTTTTTGAATATTTCCCCTGAATCATTAACCAATTCTGAAAAAAAAATTTTTTTTTATATGTAGATACAGAAACATAAAGTTTTTCAGCTTTTCAATAGTTCTGCCGCAGGATATGGGCATGGCTTTCTGCAATTTCCGAAACATTCTTGTCTACTTTTCTGTTTTTTTTTTGAAAAACTCAAAAAAGTCGAAAAAAAAGTCGACGGAAGCAGAATTTCACGCAAAATAAGTTTTCTGATATTCACAGACAAAAACGGAAAAAATTATTGACGAAAACTCAAATTTTCTGACTTTCATATAGTCCACTTATAGATAACGCACTTACCTTGCATATTACGGCCTTACCTTGCATATTTTTATCATTCCTCATTTCCAGGTCAACTTCACCGCCGATGAGATACGCTCCCTGATGGACCGGAGACGGAATATCCGTAACATGTCCGTCATCGCTCATGTGGACCATGGAAAGTCTACTTTGACGGATTCCCTGGTGTCCAAGGCGGGTATTATCGCTCAGTCGAAAGCCGGTGAAGCGAGATTCACGGATACAAGGAAGGATGAGCAGGAGAGGTGTATTACGATCAAGTCGACGTGAGTTGGGGCAGTCTGAAAGTATAAAGACAAATTTAATGACTTATAAATAATTTCAATGCAAAATTATACTGTAGCACAATTATTATATAAGATTAGGTGATGGAACTTTCAATAATAACTTGTGCGTTTTGGTTCACCCATAATCTTATATTTACATATTTTTCCAGCGCCATCTCCCTATTCTTCGAGCTCGACAAGAAGGACCTAGACTTTGTCCAAGGAGAACACCAATGTGAAACCATTGATGTCAACGGAAAACCCGAAAAGTTCAACGGCTTCCTAATCAACCTTATCGACTCTCCAGGCCACGTCGACTTCTCATCTGAAGTCACAGCGGCACTTCGAGTCACCGACGGAGCTATGGTAGTGGTGGACTGTGTATCCGGAGTTTGTGTTCAGACGGAGACGGTTCTACGGCAGGCGATTGCGGAGAGGATTAAGCCGATACTGTTCATGAACAAGATGGATCGAGCGCTTTTGGAATTGCAGCTGGGAGCCGAGGAGATGTATCAAACGTTCCGACGGATAGTGGAGAATGTCAATGTGATTATCGCCACCTATTCGGATGATGATGGTCCAATGGGCCCAGTTATGGTAGATCCATCGATTGGAAACGTTGGGTTTGGATCTGGTCTCCATGGATGGGCGTTCACGTTGAAGCAGTTCGCGGAAATGTACGCTGACAAGTTTGGAGTTCAGGTTGGAATATCATTAATCTATGAAATGCGCCAAAATGTAACCAAAATACGCAATATTATAAGCTGAAGTATGTACCAAAATATAGATCTCGACGGGTTCTATGTCAGTGACTAACTACTGGTCGGATGGCTATTCGTTTGTGCCGCGGGCCGGGAAAAAGGGTTGAAAAACGCAAAAATGGACAAAAAGTCATTCTAGTCCGGCTCGCGGGGCATTAACCAAAACTACAATGACAAAGTTACACTGACAAAACTGCAGTGACCAAGTTACACTGACAATCTAATCCTGTTTGTCAGTGTAATTTGGTAACTGTAAGCTGGTCACTGTAGTTTGGGATAATGTGCCGCGGACCGAACTGAAATGGCTTCTCCGGTTTTTTGGTTTTGCAACATTTTCTCGGCCATTAACGATCCGCTATCCAGCCCGCAGTAGGTCACGGATTTAGAACCGAGTTTTTGCAAGTATAACTTTATTCCTACTACCAGTAATGCGCCAAAATCTGTCCGACATACTTCTGGTACCCCAGAAACTGTTAATCAAAATTAAATTTTCAGGTCGACAAACTGATGAAAAACCTGTGGGGAGACCGATTCTTCAACCCTACCACAAAAAAGTGGAGCTATACCAAAACCGTTGATAGCAAACGAGGATTCAATCAATTTGTGCTTGAGCCTATACTCATGGTCTTTGATGCCATCATGAATGTAAAGAAAGAAAAGATCCAGGAGCTCGTGAAAAAACTTTCCATCAAGCTAGACTACGATGAGGAGGATCTGGAAGGCAAACCACTCTTGAAAGCCTTCATGCGACGGTGGCTACCAGCAGGTGACACCATGCTCCAGATGATTGCGTTCCATCTTCCCTCCCCCGTCGCCGCGCAAAAGTACCGAATGGAAATGTTATATGAAGGACCACACGATGACGATGCGGCCTTGGCAATCAAGAACTGCGACCCTAATGGTCCCCTTATGATGTACATCTCGAAAATGGTGCCGACTTCTGACAAGGGAAGATTTTATGCGTTTGGAAGAGTGTTCTCTGGAAAAGTGGCCACTGGAATGAAGGCAAGGATACAGGGTCCGAACTACGTGCCAGGGAAGAAAGATGACTTGTATGAGAAGACCATCCAACGAACGATTATCATGATGGGAAAGTATGTGGAGTGTATTGAGGATATCCCTTGTGGAAATATTGCTGGACTAGTTGGAGTTGATCAGTACCTTGTGAAAGGTGGTACCATCACAACATTCAAGGACGCCCATAACTTACGAGTCATGAAATTCTCAGTGTCCCCAGTGGTCCGTGTCGCTGTGGAGGCGAAGAACCCCGCTGATCTACCAAAACTTGTGGAGGGACTCAAGCGGCTAGCCAAGTCTGATCCGATGGTCCAATGCACCGTCGAATCTTCCGGTGAGCACATTATCGCTGGAGCCGGGGAGCTCCATTTGGAGATTTGTTTGAAAGACTTGGAGGAGGACCATGCTTGTATCCCATTGAAGATTTCGGATCCAGTAGTTTCGTATCGGGAGACAGTTCAAGCGGAGTCTAGCCATATTTGTCTTGCGAAGTCTGCAAATAAGCTGAATCGACTCCACTGCTCCGCACAACCAATGGCAGATGGTCTCGCAGATGATATCGAGGGAGGAGTCATCAACGCCCGTGATGAATTCAAATCTCGCGCCAAAGTTCTATCAGAGAAGTACAACTATGACGTCACGGAAGCCCGGAGGATATGGTGCTTCGGTCCAGATGGCACTGGCCCCAATCTCCTGTTCGATGTGACCAAAGGAGTACAATATTTGAATGATATCAAGGATCCAATGATGGCTGGATTCAGTTGGGCGACTAGAGAAGGTGTCCTTTGTGAGGAGACTTTGAGAGGTGTCAGATTCAACATCCATGACGTCACAGTCCACTCAGATTCTATGCATCGAGGAGGGGCTCAGATTATCCCGGCGGCAAGGAGAGTGTTCTACGCATCACAGTTGACTGCAGAGCCACGTGTCCTTGAGCCGGTGTACCTGGTGGAGATTCAGTGTCCTGAGCCGGTGATAGGAGGTAATTCTTAACGGTAACGTAGGTAAATTACTTTTCATGGTTTCTTTTCAGGAATCTACGGCGTAATCAACAAGCGACGTGGCCTTGTTATCGAAGAATCTCAGGTCATCGGAACTCCGATGTTCATTGTCAAAGCATATCTACCTGTCAACGAATCCTTCGGATTCACAGCAGATCTCCGATCCAACACCGGTGGACAAGCATTCCCGCAATGTGTGTTCGATCATTGGCAGGTGCTACCGGGCGACCCTTTGGAAATTGGTAGCAAGCCGAATCAAATTGTGATGGATATTAGGAAACGAAAAGGTCTCAAAGAGGGAATACCAGCCCTTGATAATTATCTTGATAAAATGTAATTTGTAGATTTAGAATCGGTTTTTTTGAAAAATGAAACTTTTTTCCGATTAATGTTTGAATTGCTTTAAGGCAACCTATCAGCAGTTACCAAGCGAATATTGTGACTGGAGTGAATGTGCATAGAAATTACACAACTGAAACAGATAAAGTTTTGCAATTTTATGAGTCGGCCTCATTTTTCGGTCTCTGTTTCAGAGTACCCTCAAAATTTGATCAGCTGAACAATTGTGTTCATGATTATTTATTTGTTCCAGTTATTTATTACAGGATCTTGAATCTCAGTTGTCGACTCCATTTTTGATTAATGAGAGTTTTTCTGTGAATTTTTAATTAGATTTCTGAAATTTTTAAGGAACTCTTTAAGTTTCTCACTTGCAGAGATATTTTCGTCGGAATTTTCGATACTTGCCAATGCACGGTCCGACCCGGTAAGGGTCAGGAAGGCTCGAAGGCCCGGTTTCAAAAAAAATTTATTTAAGTTTTCATCAAAAAAAGTTTAAGAATTTTTGTTGATTTTTCAGAAGTGTTTTCTAATTCTGATTCATAGTCAAAAGATTGACTTTTTCGCGAAGAAAACTCGTAACATTTCAACATTAAATTTTGAATTTTAGCGTCATTTATCCGAGCCCGGGCATTGACAAGTATGGAATTTTCGAGTTTTATTAGATTGATATGAACATTTTTGCAAACTCTATTTTTAGTTGAACATGTTCTGAAGTCGGCTCGGAACGAAACTGAAGTGAAAAAAATCAAGACGTTTGTTTTATAAAAAAAAACTGAAACATGCATATTTTTGTTTTATTATGTTCTGGGATTAATTGAGATGTTTGTTAATACACTAGGAAATACTAGAATACCTATCTAGTTATTCTGACAAAAAAAGGTGAAACTGGTTTTACAATAACTTCAAAAATGTTTATTGAAATTTAAAAATTAGTGTTTCTCTGTTCTGTTAATTTGTTTTCCGAGATTAAAACAAACATTTGGAATGTTCAATTCGTGCTTGTTTTTTTCATTCTTTGATTTATTTTTACTTCAGCAGATGTTAGTCTATTTTATTCTTATATACATCACAATGAGTCAACAGTATTCAAATCGGTGTGTTCACTGTTTCAAGAAAAAGATGTTAAGCTTCTAGAATGTAACAAAGTGTTTCATCTTGCGGTATAGAAAAACTTTGTGTATGTATAGTTGTGTTTCCAAAAACTCTAACATCTCAAATCGCAAAATCGGATCTAATCTGAAAATCAACACATGAAAAGTTTGAATACTAATATGACGTCTTGAATCTAAAATAATGAAGAATGATGTGCTAACTGTAAGTACATAATTCAATAAAAATGAACCTTGTTTTTAAAAAATATCGAAAATGTTATTTGTAATTCAAAAAAAAAGTTTTTCTCTGTTCTGTTAATTTCTTTTCCGCGATGCAAAAATGTTCATATCAATCTAATAAAACTCGAAAATTCCATACTTGTCAATGCCCGGGCTCGGATAAATGACGCTAAAATTCAAAATTTAATGTTGAAATGTTACGAGTTTTCTTCGCGAAAAAGTTTGACTATGAATCAGAATTAGAAAACACTTCTGAAAAATCAACAAAAATTCTTAAACTTTTTTTGATGAAAACTTAAATAAATTTTTTTTGAAACCGGGCCTTCGAGCCTTCCTGACCCTTACCGGGTCGGACCGTGCATTGGCAAGTATCGAAAATTCCGACGAAAATATCTCTGCAAGTGAGAAACTTAAAGAGTTCCTTAAAAATTTCAGAAATCTAATTAAAAATTCACAGAAAAACTCTCATTAATCAAAAATGGAGTCGACAACTGAGATTCAAGATCCTGTAATAAATAACTGGAACAAATAAATAATCATGAACACAATTGTTCAGCTGATCAAATTTTGAGGGTACTCTGAAACAGAGACCGAAAAATGAGGCCGACTCATAAAATTGCAAAACTTTATCTGTTTCAGTTGTGTAATTTCTATGCACATTCACTCCAGTCACAATATTCGCTTGGTAACTGCTGATAGGTTGCCTTAAAGCAATTCAAACATTAATCGGAAAAAAGTTTCATTTTTCAAAAAAACCGATTCTAAATCTACAAATTACATTTTATCAAGATAATTATCAAGGGCTGGTATTCCCTCTTTGAGACCTTTTCGTTTCCTAATATCCATCACAATTTGATTCGGCTTGCTACCAATTTCCAAAGGGTCGCCCGGTAGCACCTGCCAATGATCGAACACACATTGCGGGAATGCTTGTCCACCGGTGTTGGATCGGAGATCTGCTGTGAATCCGAAGGATTCGTTGACAGGTAGATATGCTTTGACAATGAACATCGGAGTTCCGATGACCTGAGATTCTTCGATAACAAGGCCACGTCGCTTGTTGATTACGCCGTAGATTCCTGAAAAGAAACCATGAAAAGTAATTTACCTACGTTACCGTTAAGAATTACCTCCTATCACCGGCTCAGGACACTGAATCTCCACCAGGTACACCGGCTCAAGGACACGTGGCTCTGCAGTCAACTGTGATGCGTAGAACACTCTCCTTGCCGCCGGGATAATCTGAGCCCCTCCTCGATGCATAGAATCTGAGTGGACTGTGACGTCATGGATGTTGAATCTGACACCTCTCAAAGTCTCCTCACAAAGGACACCTTCTCTAGTCGCCCAACTGAATCCAGCCATCATTGGATCCTTGATATCATTCAAATATTGTACTCCTTTGGTCACATCGAACAGGAGATTGGGGCCAGTGCCATCTGGACCGAAGCACCATATCCTCCGGGCTTCCGTGACGTCATAGTTGTACTTCTCTGATAGAACTTTGGCGCGAGATTTGAATTCATCACGGGCGTTGATGACTCCTCCCTCGATATCATCTGCGAGACCATCTGCCATTGGTTGTGCGGAGCAGTGGAGTCGATTCAGCTTATTTGCAGACTTCGCAAGACAAATATGGCTAGACTCCGCTTGAACTGTCTCCCGATACGAAACTACTGGATCCGAAATCTTCAATGGGATACAAGCATGGTCCTCCTCCAAGTCTTTCAAACAAATCTCCAAATGGAGCTCCCCGGCTCCAGCGATAATGTGCTCACCGGAAGATTCGACGGTGCATTGGACCATCGGATCAGACTTGGCTAGCCGCTTGAGTCCCTCCACAAGTTTTGGTAGATCAGCGGGGTTCTTCGCCTCCACAGCGACACGGACCACTGGGGACACTGAGAATTTCATGACTCGTAAGTTATGGGCGTCCTTGAATGTTGTGATGGTACCACCTTTCACAAGGTACTGATCAACTCCAACTAGTCCAGCAATATTTCCACAAGGGATATCCTCAATACACTCCACATACTTTCCCATCATGATAATCGTTCGTTGGATGGTCTTCTCATACAAGTCATCTTTCTTCCCTGGCACGTAGTTCGGACCCTGTATCCTTGCCTTCATTCCAGTGGCCACTTTTCCAGAGAACACTCTTCCAAACGCATAAAATCTTCCCTTGTCAGAAGTCGGCACCATTTTCGAGATGTACATCATAAGGGGACCATTAGGGTCGCAGTTCTTGATTGCCAAGGCCGCATCGTCATCGTGTGGTCCTTCATATAACATTTCCATTCGGTACTTTTGCGCGGCGACGGGGGAGGGAAGATGGAACGCAATCATCTGGAGCATGGTGTCACCTGCTGGTAGCCACCGTCGCATGAAGGCTTTCAAGAGTGGTTTGCCTTCCAGATCCTCCTCATCGTAGTCTAGCTTGATGGAAAGTTTTTTCACGAGCTCCTGGATCTTTTCTTTCTTTACATTCATGATGGCATCAAAGACCATGAGTATAGGCTCAAGCACAAATTGATTGAATCCTCGTTTGCTATCATCGGTTTTGGTATAGCTCCACTTTTTTGTGGTAGGGTTGAAGAATCGGTCTCCCCACAGGTTTTTCATCAGTTTGTCGACCTGAAAATTTAATTTTGATTAACAGTTTCTGGGGTACCAGAAGTATGTCGGACAGATTTTGGCGCATTACTGGTAGTAGGAATAAAGTTATACTTGCAAAAACTCGGTTCTAAATCCGTGACCTACTGCGGGCTGGATAGCGGATCGTTAATGGCCGAGAAAATGTTGCAAAACCAAAAAACCGGAGAAGCCATTTCAGTTCGGTCCGCGGCACATTATCCCAAACTACAGTGACCAGCTTACAGTTACCAAATTACACTGACAAACAGGATTAGATTGTCAGTGTAACTTGGTCACTGCAGTTTTGTCAGTGTAACTTTGTCATTGTAGTTTTGGTTAATGCCCCGCGAGCCGGACTAGAATGACTTTTTGTCCATTTTTGCGTTTTTCAACCCTTTTTCCCGGCCCGCGGCACAAACGAATAGCCATCCGACCAGTAGTTAGTCACTGACATAGAACCCGTCGAGATCTATATTTTGGTACATACTTCAGCTTATAATATTGCGTATTTTGGTTACATTTTGGCGCATTTCATAGATTAATGATATTCCAACCTGAACTCCAAACTTGTCAGCGTACATTTCCGCGAACTGCTTCAACGTGAACGCCCATCCATGGAGACCAGATCCAAACCCAACGTTTCCAATCGATGGATCTACCATAACTGGGCCCATTGGACCATCATCATCCGAATAGGTGGCGATAATCACATTGACATTCTCCACTATCCGTCGGAACGTTTGATACATCTCCTCGGCTCCCAGCTGCAATTCCAAAAGCGCTCGATCCATCTTGTTCATGAACAGTATCGGCTTAATCCTCTCCGCAATCGCCTGCCGTAGAACCGTCTCCGTCTGAACACAAACTCCGGATACACAGTCCACCACTACCATAGCTCCGTCGGTGACTCGAAGTGCCGCTGTGACTTCAGATGAGAAGTCGACGTGGCCTGGAGAGTCGATAAGGTTGATTAGGAAGCCGTTGAACTTTTCGGGTTTTCCGTTGACATCAATGGTTTCACATTGGTGTTCTCCTTGGACAAAGTCTAGGTCCTTCTTGTCGAGCTCGAAGAATAGGGAGATGGCGCTGGAAAAATATGTAAATATAAGATTATGGGTGAACCAAAACGCACAAGTTATTATTGAAAGTTCCATCACCTAATCTTATATAATAATTGTGCTACAGTATAATTTTGCATTGAAATTATTTATAAGTCATTAAATTTGTCTTTATACTTTCAGACTGCCCCAACTCACGTCGACTTGATCGTAATACACCTCTCCTGCTCATCCTTCCTTGTATCCGTGAATCTCGCTTCACCGGCTTTTGACTGAGCGATAATACCCGCCTTGGACACCAGGGAATCCGTCAAAGTAGACTTTCCATGGTCCACATGAGCGATGACGGACATGTTACGGATATTCCGTCTCCGGTCCATCAGGGAGCGTATCTCATCGGCGGTGAAGTTGACCTGGAAATGAGGAATGATAAAAATATGCAAGGTAAGGCCGTAATATGCAAGGTAAGTGCGTTATCTATAAGTGGACTATATGAAAGTCAGAAAATTTGAGTTTTCGTCAATAATTTTTTCCGTTTTTGTCTGTGAATATCAGAAAACTTATTTTGCGTGAAATTCTGCTTCCGTCGACTTTTTTTTCGACTTTTTTGAGTTTTTCAAAAAAAAAAACAGAAAAGTAGACAAGAATGTTTCGGAAATTGCAGAAAGCCATGCCCATATCCTGCGGCAGAACTATTGAAAAGCTGAAAAACTTTATGTTTCTGTATCAACATATAAAAAAAAAATTTTTTTTCAGAATTGGTTAATGATTCAGGGGAAATATTCAAAAACCAGCGAAAAATGATTTTCAAAATTGTTTTTAAATTTTTAAATTTTAACAGCATGTCACAGTGTCAACAATGAAGAATGAATGCAAATTGTGAAATTATTTTGTTTAGCTAGAATAAATTCCGAAACTATTTCAAATGGAGCAACTCAACGTCGAACATGACACTGTTTATAGTATTCTTGATACAGTAACGTACGGTACTAACACCATATAAAATAGCATGTTCACAATGAAGCTGAGCCTACCTCTGCATATATTGATAACCGGGTTACAACTTGTGGTGACGGTGAAATTAGAGCTCTTACTGGACAGACCTAGCGAAATAAAATACTGCTCCCGAATAAAAAAAATATTGGAAACAGTAAAACCCTATATGGCTTGAAACCAACATTGTTTAATCCTGGTGACCTGGTTAAAAACTTTTGAGACTAAAAGAATAGACTGGCATCATTGCGCTAGAATTACCTATGCGCTGGCCTAAAAATGACAGAGAGGCGTTTTTCACGAAAATCAAATTCTCAGTGAAAGCGAATAATTTGAAAAAATTTGAACTGCCCGAAAATGGGTTGCAACAATCTTTTTTCAGTTTTTCAGAAAAGTTAACACAAAAGGAAAACACAAACAAAAAATTTAACAGTTTTCGGAAAAAAATTTTAATTTTGAAAGACTGTCGCGATGCTACTTATTTCCCCACACTACGCGCTAATAGGCTCCATACAAAACAAGTGTCAACTACAAAAATAAAACTATTGGTTTATTCTAGTTTCCGTAGGAAAATTGAAATAGTAGGAAAATTATTATCTCCGTGTCAAGGTTGCCAAAAAAATTTACACAGGGGAACGTTCAAGATTGAAACCTCACCCCAGAAAAATTATAAATGTACTGTTTGAAACAGGGGTTATCTTCAAAAAATTTTGCTTCGGCTTTCAATATCATGATTAAGCACTCACCATGTTCCTTTCTCTTGCAGCTTTCTAATTTCAGCTATACACGGGAAATAGGTCGGTGAGACAAGCGGTGAGACACAGACTGAATTCGAATCAAATCGTCAGACACTGAAAATTAAAACCAAAAACAATTTTTCTGAGACAGCAAAAAAAAGTACTCCTATCATCAAAAAATTTCTCTCAATAAATATGTTTTCCTTCTCCGATAACACATATGAAATATTGCGAAATTTTGCATGCGAGGTTGCAAGGGGGGAACAGAACAACACGAGGGTGCAACATTTCGTCACTGACCAAACAACTAGTTTATTTATTTTCAGAGCGGGGAGAAAGGTTTTTTTTTTCAGAGCGGGGAGAAAGGATGATATTGAAGGCCGAAGCAAAATTTTTTGAAGATAACCCCTGTTTCAAACAGTACATTTATAATTTTTCTGGGGTGAGGTTTCAATCTTGAACGTTCCCCTGTGTAAATTTTTTTGGCAACCTTGACACAGAGATAATAATTTTCCTACTATTTCAATTTTCCTACGGAAACTAGAATAAACCAATAGTTTTATTTTTGTAGTTGACACTTGTTTTGTATGGAGCCTATTAGCGCGTAGTGTGGGGAAATAAGTAGCATCGCGACAGTCTTTCAAAATTAAAATTTTTTTCCGAAAACTGTTAAATTTTTTGTTTGTGTTTTCCTTTTGTGTTAACTTTTCTGAAAAACTGAAAAAAGATTGTTGCAACCCATTTTCGGGCAGTTCAAATTTTTTCAAATTATTCGCTTTCACTGAGAATTTGATTTTCGTGAAAAACGCCTCTCTGTCATTTTTAGGCCAGCGCATAGGTAATTCTAGCGCAATGATGCCAGTCTATTCTTTTAGTCTCAAAAGTTTTTAACCAGGTCACCAGGATTAAACAATGTTGGTTTCAAGCCATATAGGGTTTTACTGTTTCCAATATTTTTTTTTATTCGGGAGCAGTATTTTATTTCGCTAGGTCTGTCCAGTAAGAGCTCTAATTTCACCGTCACCACAAGTTGTAACCCGGTTATCAATATATGCAGAGGTAGGCTCAGCTTCATTGTGAACATGCTATTTTATATGGTGTTAGTACCGTACGTTACTGTATCAAGAATACTATAAACAGTGTCATGTTCGACGTTGAGTTGCTCCATTTGAAATAGTTTCGGAATTTATTCTAGCTAAACAAAATAATTTCACAATTTGCATTCATTCTTCATTGTTGACACTGTGACATGCTGTTAAAATTTAAAAATTTAAAAACAATTTTGAAAATCATTTTTCGCTGGTTTTTGAATATTTCCCCTGAATCATTAACCAATTCTGAAAAAAAAATTTTTTTTTATATGTAGATACAGAAACATAAAGTTTTTCAGCTTTTCAATAGTTCTGCCGCAGGATATGGGCATGGCTTTCTGCAATTTCCGAAACATTCTTGTCTACTTTTCTGTTTTTTTTTTGAAAAACTCAAAAAAGTCGAAAAAAAAGTCGACGGAAGCAGAATTTCACGCAAAATAAGTTTTCTGATATTCACAGACAAAAACGGAAAAAATTATTGACGAAAACTCAAATTTTCTGACTTTCATATAGTCCACTTATAGATAACGCACTTACCTTGCATATTACGGCCTTACCTTGCATATTTTTATCATTCCTCATTTCCAGGTCAACTTCACCGCCGATGAGATACGCTCCCTGATGGACCGGAGACGGAATATCCGTAACATGTCCGTCATCGCTCATGTGGACCATGGAAAGTCTACTTTGACGGATTCCCTGGTGTCCAAGGCGGGTATTATCGCTCAGTCGAAAGCCGGTGAAGCGAGATTCACGGATACAAGGAAGGATGAGCAGGAGAGGTGTATTACGATCAAGTCGACGTGAGTTGGGGCAGTCTGAAAGTATAAAGACAAATTTAATGACTTATAAATAATTTCAATGCAAAATTATACTGTAGCACAATTATTATATAAGATTAGGTGATGGAACTTTCAATAATAACTTGTGCGTTTTGGTTCACCCATAATCTTATATTTACATATTTTTCCAGCGCCATCTCCCTATTCTTCGAGCTCGACAAGAAGGACCTAGACTTTGTCCAAGGAGAACACCAATGTGAAACCATTGATGTCAACGGAAAACCCGAAAAGTTCAACGGCTTCCTAATCAACCTTATCGACTCTCCAGGCCACGTCGACTTCTCATCTGAAGTCACAGCGGCACTTCGAGTCACCGACGGAGCTATGGTAGTGGTGGACTGTGTATCCGGAGTTTGTGTTCAGACGGAGACGGTTCTACGGCAGGCGATTGCGGAGAGGATTAAGCCGATACTGTTCATGAACAAGATGGATCGAGCGCTTTTGGAATTGCAGCTGGGAGCCGAGGAGATGTATCAAACGTTCCGACGGATAGTGGAGAATGTCAATGTGATTATCGCCACCTATTCGGATGATGATGGTCCAATGGGCCCAGTTATGGTAGATCCATCGATTGGAAACGTTGGGTTTGGATCTGGTCTCCATGGATGGGCGTTCACGTTGAAGCAGTTCGCGGAAATGTACGCTGACAAGTTTGGAGTTCAGGTTGGAATATCATTAATCTATGAAATGCGCCAAAATGTAACCAAAATACGCAATATTATAAGCTGAAGTATGTACCAAAATATAGATCTCGACGGGTTCTATGTCAGTGACTAACTACTGGTCGGATGGCTATTCGTTTGTGCCGCGGGCCGGGAAAAAGGGTTGAAAAACGCAAAAATGGACAAAAAGTCATTCTAGTCCGGCTCGCGGGGCATTAACCAAAACTACAATGACAAAGTTACACTGACAAAACTGCAGTGACCAAGTTACACTGACAATCTAATCCTGTTTGTCAGTGTAATTTGGTAACTGTAAGCTGGTCACTGTAGTTTGGGATAATGTGCCGCGGACCGAACTGAAATGGCTTCTCCGGTTTTTTGGTTTTGCAACATTTTCTCGGCCATTAACGATCCGCTATCCAGCCCGCAGTAGGTCACGGATTTAGAACCGAGTTTTTGCAAGTATAACTTTATTCCTACTACCAGTAATGCGCCAAAATCTGTCCGACATACTTCTGGTACCCCAGAAACTGTTAATCAAAATTAAATTTTCAGGTCGACAAACTGATGAAAAACCTGTGGGGAGACCGATTCTTCAACCCTACCACAAAAAAGTGGAGCTATACCAAAACCGATGATAGCAAACGAGGATTCAATCAATTTGTGCTTGAGCCTATACTCATGGTCTTTGATGCCATCATGAATGTAAAGAAAGAAAAGATCCAGGAGCTCGTGAAAAAACTTTCCATCAAGCTAGACTACGATGAGGAGGATCTGGAAGGCAAACCACTCTTGAAAGCCTTCATGCGACGGTGGCTACCAGCAGGTGACACCATGCTCCAGATGATTGCGTTCCATCTTCCCTCCCCCGTCGCCGCGCAAAAGTACCGAATGGAAATGTTATATGAAGGACCACACGATGACGATGCGGCCTTGGCAATCAAGAACTGCGACCCTAATGGTCCCCTTATGATGTACATCTCGAAAATGGTGCCGACTTCTGACAAGGGAAGATTTTATGCGTTTGGAAGAGTGTTCTCTGGAAAAGTGGCCACTGGAATGAAGGCAAGGATACAGGGTCCGAACTACGTGCCAGGGAAGAAAGATGACTTGTATGAGAAGACCATCCAACGAACGATTATCATGATGGGAAAGTATGTGGAGTGTATTGAGGATATCCCTTGTGGAAATATTGCTGGACTAGTTGGAGTTGATCAGTACCTTGTGAAAGGTGGTACCATCACAACATTCAAGGACGCCCATAACTTACGAGTCATGAAATTCTCAGTGTCCCCAGTGGTCCGTGTCGCTGTGGAGGCGAAGAACCCCGCTGATCTACCAAAACTTGTGGAGGGACTCAAGCGGCTAGCCAAGTCTGATCCGATGGTCCAATGCACCGTCGAATCTTCCGGTGAGCACATTATCGCTGGAGCCGGGGAGCTCCATTTGGAGATTTGTTTGAAAGACTTGGAGGAGGACCATGCTTGTATCCCATTGAAGATTTCGGATCCAGTAGTTTCGTATCGGGAGACAGTTCAAGCGGAGTCTAGCCATATTTGTCTTGCGAAGTCTGCAAATAAGCTGAATCGACTCCACTGCTCCGCACAACCAATGGCAGATGGTCTCGCAGATGATATCGAGGGAGGAGTCATCAACGCCCGTGATGAATTCAAATCTCGCGCCAAAGTTCTATCAGAGAAGTACAACTATGACGTCACGGAAGCCCGGAGGATATGGTGCTTCGGTCCAGATGGCACTGGCCCCAATCTCCTGTTCGATGTGACCAAAGGAGTACAATATTTGAATGATATCAAGGATCCAATGATGGCTGGATTCAGTTGGGCGACTAGAGAAGGTGTCCTTTGTGAGGAGACTTTGAGAGGTGTCAGATTCAACATCCATGACGTCACAGTCCACTCAGATTCTATGCATCGAGGAGGGGCTCAGATTATCCCGGCGGCAAGGAGAGTGTTCTACGCATCACAGTTGACTGCAGAGCCACGTGTCCTTGAGCCGGTGTACCTGGTGGAGATTCAGTGTCCTGAGCCGGTGATAGGAGGTAATTCTTAACGGTAACGTAGGTAAATTACTTTTCATGGTTTCTTTTCAGGAATCTACGGCGTAATCAACAAGCGACGTGGCCTTGTTATCGAAGAATCTCAGGTCATCGGAACTCCTATGTTCATTGTCAAAGCATATCTACCTGTCAACGAATCCTTCGGATTCACAGCAGATCTCCGATCCAACACCGGTGGACAAGCATTCCCGCAATGTGTGTTCGATCATTGGCAGGTGCTACCGGGCGACCCTTTGGAAATTGGTAGCAAGCCGAATCAAATTGTGATGGATATTAGGAAACGAAAAGGTCTCAAAGAGGGAATACCAGCCCTTGATAATTATCTTGATAAAATGTAATTTGTAGATTTAGAATCGGTTTTTTTGAAAAATGAAACTTTTTTCCGATTAATGTTTGAATTGCTTTAAGGCAACCTATCAGCAGTTACCAAGCGAATATTGTGACTGGAGTGAATGTGCATAGAAATTACACAACTGAAACAGATAAAGTTTTGCAATTTTATGAGTCGGCCTCATTTTTCGGTCTCTGTTTCAGAGTACCCTCAAAATTTGATCAGCTGAACAATTGTGTTCATGATTATTTATTTGTTCCAGTTATTTATTACAGGATCTTGAATCTCAGTTGTCGACTCCATTTTTGATTAATGAGAGTTTTTCTGTGAATTTTTAATTAGATTTCTGAAATTTTTAAGGAACTCTTTAAGTTTCTCACTTGCAGAGATATTTTCGTCGGAATTTTCGATACTTGCCAATGCACGGTCCGACCCGGTAAGGGTCAGGAAGGCTCGAAGGCCCGGTTTCAAAAAAAATTTATTTAAGTTTTCATCAAAAAAAGTTTAAGAATTTTTGTTGATTTTTCAGAAGTGTTTTCTAATTCTGATTCATAGTCAAAAGATTGACTTTTTCGCGAAGAAAACTCGTAACATTTCAACATTAAATTTTGAATTTTAGCGTCATTTATCCGAGCCCGGGCATTGACAAGTATGGAATTTTCGAGTTTTATTAGATTGATATGAACATTTTTGCAAACTCTATTTTTAGTTGAACATGTTCTGAAGTCGGCTCGGAACGAAACTGAAGTGAAAAAAATCAAGACGTTTGTTTTATAAAAAAAAACTGAAACATGCATATTTTTGTTTTATTATGTTCTGGGATTAATTGAGATGTTTGTTAATACACTAGGAAATACTAGAATACCTATCTAGTTATTCTGACAAAAAAAGGTGAAACTGGTTTTACAATAACTTCAAAAATGTTTATTGAAATTTAAAAATTAGTGTTTCTCTGTTCTGTTAATTTGTTTTCCGAGATTAAAACAAACATTTGGAATGTTCAATTCGTGCTTGTTTTTTTCATTCTTTGATTTATTTTTACTTCAGCAGATGTTAGTCTATTTTATTCTTATATACATCACAATGAGTCAACAGTATTCATGTGTGTTCACTGTTTCAAGAAAAAGATGTTAAGCTTCTAGAATGTAACAAAGTGTTTCATCTTGCGGGCATAGAAAAACTTTGTGTATGTATAGTTGTGTTTCCAAAACCCTAACATCTCAAATCGCAAAATAGGATCTCGGTTGTCTAATCTGAAAATCAACACATGGGAAGTTCGAATACGTCTTGAATCTAAAATAATGATGAATGATGTGCTAACTGTAAGTACATAATTCAATAAAAATGAAACGTGTTTTTAAAAAATATCGAAAATGTTTATTGAAATTCCAAAAAAAAAGTTCTCTGTTCTGTTAATTTCTTTTCCGCGATTGGAGTAAGCATTACGTTGGTAATTTTTGTATTCGTGTTTCTTTTTCTTTGACTGCGGCAATTTTTTCCTACCGTCTTCTGTCTTCCGCGTCTTTCAAAATGGACTTCGGTGTATCTTTGAAGTGAACCAAACATTTCTTTCCGGAAACCAAACGGTAAACGGTGATTTACAAAACTCGTAATTGGTCACACCGTGATAATGTACTTATTTCATAAAAACATCATATATCTGTTTCATAAAGCTTATTACTGATTGAGGGGGAATTTGTTTATAATTTATTAAATTCAAAAAGAAAAAAAATAACAAATATTTTTGCAGTGAGAATTCTAAGTATGGAGTTCAATAGAAATGCACTTCTACATATGATAGAATGAAGAAACCGCTATTTTAGTTATAAGGAAAAGTGCTTCACTTTGATTTTTAAGCTAATATTTTAGATAACTTCCAGTAATAACTTAATTATTAATATCATTAATAACATCGGTTATCTGAAACTGATTTTTTTTGCAACCGTATCAATTGATCAGTTCATTTTTTAATTAAACAATCCAATGAAAACAAACTATAATGAAAAACATCTCCGTTTCCAGGTTCTGAGTTTAATAGCTTCACATCTGGGAAAATTGGTAAGAAAGAGAATAGTACAGACATACGAAACCCCAACTGGTGATACAAAATATTGCTGTAACAAAAGTTCCAGATATCTTCTAGTAAGCTCTATTTTACTATTCCGGATAGTTGTTGCTGTCTAACAATAAATGTTATAATCACCTATATTTTACAAGGATACAGTCCACGTTATAAAAGATTAGGTAAACTTTTACTTGGGAAGTTAGGTATACTGTTTTGACTTGTGAGATACAAGAAATGTACATAACTTGTAAAATCCGTCTCTGACGTTCCTAGTTGAACACAAAAAAATAATTCTAACAAGCATGTGATCAAAAAAGTGTGAACATTAGAGAACTGTAAATGGTGCACCATGAAAATCGAAACCGGTATGGTTGATTATAACATAACCTAAGAAAAGTTTTTGAAACTGTATCATTGTTTCAATTGTATGAAGCTTGCATTAAATCAGTTTCGCTACTACTGTTTTCCTTTTTTCCGACGAAAATAAGTTACTGTCTTTACTAATTCTAACAGAAGGAATAATTTATTTGAAATATTGAAATATTTGATTCACTTTCAGATTTTCGGACTAATTTACCTCAAAATAAATGAACGATGGCAATGAAACGGAAACTGTGATGATAAACAACAAAACTTTGGTAAGCGTGTGTAGAAGATTAGTTAAATGTAAAATTTTCTCATAAAATATTGAATTTGAAACAGAAAAAAATCCGCCGAAAGAGAACAATCATTTCTGAAAGTATCTGAATTGTTCTAGAAAGTTCTGGATAGGTTGCTACCACCCGAGTCTGGTTTACCCTCTTTCAGTTTAGAATCGGTTTTTATTTATTCCATTACAATAGCTACCGTAATCCGGCAATCGCCGGACGGACACACACAGAACTATTCCTTTAGTAAGAAGGCAAGAAAAGAATACTACTCATTACTCCAATTCACTATCAAATTCCAATTGTAAAGTTTGCGAAACGGTTAAAAGATAAATTAGTAATATCACTTTTGGGTTCTTTTAACTTCTTATTGTTAGAAAACCTTTTTCAAAAACCGTCAGAGTATAAGAGCCTCATCCCACTTTGAGCCTTAATGAATTAGATCGCCTGCAAAATACTTTAGTTTTAGCAGGTGTGATTGGAAGTTTAGTTTTTGAAACAGAGAAAAAAAACTAACAAAAAATCACTCTCTTTGAACGATATTTAGCAAAATAGAGTTTCACTCCCACGTTATGATTAGAATAAATTACACAATTTCTTTTTTACATTATCCACATTTCATTGTATTGAAAATGGACAGAAGGACGGAATAACTAGAGTGACGTGTCGAAAACGGTGTCATTCGAAAATATCGACGAAAATCTAAAAAAGTCATGTCAAAAATTTCGAAAATTTTCATGAGAATCGAAAAAGTAGTTGATTTTATCGAAAAAAATGACATGACATGACTTTCATTTCATTTCGTTTTTCGAAAAAAAAAATTTTCGATTTTCGAAAATCATGACATTCCGACTTTTTCGATTTTCGAAAAAATCTTCGTTTCGAAAATCGTGTCATTTCGAAAAAAAGTCAGTGATTATCGAAATGAAAAACCGTGGCCGCGGCCTAGGATTTGCACCCAAAATCGCGGTAATTTGAATTCCAATTATTTTTTTTCAATTATTTTTTTTCGCATTTTTTCAAGAACTACACGATTTTAATTGAAATTTCGAAGTAAATGCATTTTTTTTCTTCGAATGAGGGATTATCATTAAAAAACATCCGTTTTTGAAAATAAAAAAAATTGCATATATTCTGATTTTTATATTTCGATTTTTTTTACTGATTTTTATATGATAATCCCTCATTCGAAATTTTTACCAGAAAAAAAAAATGCATTTACTTCGAAATTTCAATTAAAATCGTGTTTTTCTTGAAAAAATGCGAAAAAAATAATTGAAAAAAAATAATTGGAATTCAAATTACCGCGATTTTCGAAAAAAAGTCGGAAATGTCATGATTTTCGAAAATCGAAATTTTTTTTTAGAAAATCGGAAATTTTTTTTTCGAAAAACGAAATGAAATGAAAATCATGTCTTGTCGGTTTTTGCCGAATATAGTCTGCAACTTTTTCGATTTCCGTGACTTTCACTGACTTTTATATTCCGATTTTCGACACAAAATTTTCCGATAATCGTGTTTGACACGCATCTAGGAATAACCCCCCATTGAATAAATTTTCAGTTCAAAGAAAAAATGATTATAGTGAAACGGTTATTTTTTCTGTTATGTGAAGATTCAATAAATTTCATCGTAGGTTGGTCAAAATTAAGTGAATTTCTTTTGGGTTACTTGTGAGATATGAGTTTGAAAGACAAAAATATTTATCATCATGAGTGGACCTGTTTGAGATCACAAGGCAAAACATTTGCGGGCCTTCGAAGAAGTGTACTTTTTTATTCAGATAATATTAGTTCTTTCACATGTTGCGAACAAAATAGTGATGAAGATAGTGAATTAAAGATTTCTTGAAACAGGTTCCCATTTTTCTTTGTATTGTTCTGATTAAGAAAACTTTAGATTTCAAGATGTCTAAAAACTTTGAACAGAAAAAATAATTGAAGATTAAAAAGGTTCTAACATTGGTAGGAAGTAATTTTTCGATAAATCAAACAGTTGAAACAGAATTTCTTCGAATTTAAAGGGTAATGTTATTAACTCAGTTTTACGGTGTTGTGGATTTTTGGGAAACTCAGCTAAGCATCAGATAAAATATGAATAATCTAAAACAAAGGTGTTAATAGCAGATTGATCAGCAAAGAAGCGATAAAAAGTTTTTAAAATGAACCTTGTATCATCAAAATTCTGTACATTGCGATATGATAGAGAGTTTCCTGAAACAGAAAAAAATTGTATCTGCTGGCACTCCATTATCACAAAAGGAAACTAAATCCGCTACACTTTTTTCATGGAAAACATATATTTTTAATATTCTTACACTATTTTCTATCATTTAGCAACACACTTTTACACACCACCAGCAACAGCAACAATTTTTTCGCTTTACAGATTTCAGTTAGTCCCGTGATACATACCAGTGTGAAAATTCAAAAAATACTGGTTCCTGTTCCAGATATTCCAGATATCTTACAGAATTTTTGAGATACAATCCGTGTTTTCAAACATTGCCTACGATATGCATAAAAAATTTTATGATCCGTAACATAAAAATACTAGGATACAGTACACTTCTCACCTAACTTTTAACACTTGTCAGTTACTAAAATACCAGGTATGCTCTTGGCTATACTGTTAGCAGAATAGTTAAGGTATATGTAGCATCCCTAATCCATTGCTATCTTACAGTATCAATCTCGTCTTAAAAATTGTGGGCGTGTCAGAGGTAGGCTCCTCCCACAACATATCGTAGTCCTGTTGGTCAGACTGTTTTTTGTTATTAACCCCCATTTTTTATTTGTTGTGGATGGTGACTCCCTTCATTTTCATTTGTACTTATGTCAGATTCGATTGTAACATTATCTCTGTTTCATTTTCATTTCTTTGTGTTTATATTGAAACAGATTACATTTTTTAGTGATCCTTAGTTTTCAGAAATGTATTCCTATCACCTTCCGCAGTACTTATCAGCAGGGTCGACAGATCCGATGTGGCTGAATCAACAAGTGATTTGGAATAACGAACAGTATGGATACCCCCAGAATCCCTTCCTAAATGCACATCAATATGCAGCATCTCACAATCAGCATGGGAACCAATATGGACCAGCCCAAGTATTCCAGGGAGCACAACTGCCGCCTCAACCTCAAACGGTTTTGAACAGTCCGGACAAGATCAGAGTAACATTGCAAGATGAAAAAGAGTGGAAGGAGCTGCATGAGTTGGGAAACGAGATGCTAGTTCTATCAGTCGGAAGGTAATTTTTCTTTAAATATCATTTTTCTTAATTATCCTTTTGCAGAATTCTCTTCCCACAACTCAACTACCTGGTCACTGGTCTCAATATACACGAAAACTACACATTTGGCCTAAAACTCAAGCGACTCAACACGAATATTTTGAAACGCGTTGAGGGGGGTTGGGAAGAAAGAAAAATGAAGGTGAAGGCGTCTTGGGAGAGCAATGAGATATTTTCGGATACTTGTCAAGGATCCGTCTGGATGAAGGATGGAGTATTTTTCAAGACAGCGAAAATCTATTCTGAGAAGAAAAGAACCAGAATAGTGACAGAGACTGAGGAGAAAAGACAGGAAGGACTTCTTATCAACACCCGCTGCCGCTATATTCCAGTCCTGAGTATCTATTCCCAGAAATCTGAAATTGCCTCTATGCAGTTCCTCAAATCATTCGAATTCGAGGAAACACAGTTTGTTGCAGTAACTTGTGTGAAGGTATCTAGTTTTTTTGTTCTCTTGCTAAATCGCATAGCATGTTTTTTCAGAACACCGCTGTGGTAAACTGGAAAACAGCAAAAAACAAATTTGCTAGAGTTGATTTTAAGGAGAATTTAATGAAGAAGAATAGTAAGCGGGATTCTAAGGAATCAGAAGGCGATTCTGGAATCTTATCGGCGAACAACACAATGGCATCGTCACGGGATTCAGAAATAGTTGCAAAGAGAAGGCAGGAGGATTCGGAGTGTTATCAGACTACCATATTCACAATGGGCGCTTCTCAAAGTATTGGCAACTCTAATCTGGAATCATTGTTGGCTCATGGACCCTCAACCACCACAGTCGCACATTATGCTCCGAGTTTTTCGAATTACAACGTGACTCCCGGTGTTCCTACTTTTGCTTTTCCCACATCAAAAATGAGCAACGGAGCACCTCAGTTCTCGATGAATGATTGTAGACCACTTGATCAAGCATCCATGGCTACCAATAATTTGCTCATTCCATGTCAATCGCAACCAATTTCACACAGAGCCGTCCACCACAATATGGAACAAGTGGGACACCAAGGAATCCTCACTCGGCCTACTGGACCATCCAACAATTCATCGTGGGATAATAATAATGTGACTCTCGATTTCACTCAAAACTCCAACTACCAATTTTGACTATAAATGGGATCTAAACTTTATTAATATTTTTAACTGTTTCTCATAATAATTATAAATGAAAAAATTGTTTTCTACCACTAGCTTTTCGTTGCATGCTTCATTAGACCAATCCACCAAACGCTGACTCATTAGAACAGATAAAACATGAAACATATGAGAAACAGAAAAAATAGATATAGTGATTTCAAATATCAACAAGAAAACCCGACGCAGTCCACCAGAGATGAGCGGAAGAGTTGGCGAAAGAAATCCTTAAATTGTCGGAATAGCTTTTCTTTGGAACGGTAGCAAAAAGTGTTCAATAGATGAAATTTGCAGCAAAAATTTGACTATCGATTGGAAAAAATAGGACATTAAAATATTAAAAACTAAACGAGTTACAGTCAATTTAAGCCTGTATTCCGCCTTCCGCCAAATGGCCTCAGAGCGGAAGGCGGAATACAGGCCTAAATTGACTGTAACTCATTTAGTTTTTAAAATTTTTGGGTCCTGTTTTTTTTCCAATCGATAGACAAATTTATGCTGCAAATTTTATCTATTGAACACTTTTTGCTACCGTCCCAAAGAAAAGCTACTCCGACAATTTAAGAGACAATCTCTGACTGGCTCGAGCATAGGCCTACAGGCCATGTTACACATAAACCAAAGTGATCCGTTTCGGCTGATTTTTTGATATGTTACTACACCAGGAATTCTAAGATTTTTATACCATACCAGATTAGGCTCCGCCCACTTTGAACTACCTAAAAGATCGATTGAAGTTGAAAAATGAAATTTTTTCTTTCGAAAGATAGTATCAAAATCTCTTCAGAAATGAATTGCCAGCCTCATTTTGTGCATTTTACAAGATAACTACTTATTTCTAGCTCGCCTGCATCATATAGAAAAAATCACTTTTTTGAAAAAATTGTCAATTTTTTCATGTTTTTTGGATTTTTCGGCAAGTCGAAGTACTGTGGTCCGAAGTAAATTTATGATGGTAAGATACTTATTTGTGTTGGCTATCTGAAAATATAAAGACTTTCCCCAGATTCCACTGTCTAGGAGAGTTATAATCAAAAAAGTGACTAAATTTGATGCATTTCGACGTACCCCCCTCCAAGGTAAAAAAAATGGCTGGGTGACAAAAATTAAAAATATCTCTGATTTGAGCTATTCAAAGTTAGAATAGTGCTCACACGACTTTTCAGACAATTCTAACCATGTTTCAGTGATTTACAGACCCCTACTCCATTTTTTCGAATCAAGAAGTTTGAGCTCTCGTAACTTTCCTAATTCTGACTTAAAACCTTAGAAACATCTTGAAAACAGTGGAATATACTTCAAAAACACAAATAAATAGTTAAAAGTTGATTACAAAAAAGAATGCTGGCATTTCATGCCCTAGAATATCTCCCTATCGTAGACACATGAAGCTATCTTATATGATATGAAACGAAAGTTGAACAAAACGACAAAACTTGACATTTATTTATTTATTTGCGTTTTTGAAGTATATTCCACTGTTTTCCAGAAGTTTCTAAGATTTTAAGTCAGAATTAGGAAAGTTACGAGAGCTCAAACTTTTTGGTTCGAAAAACTGGAGGAGATGTCTGTAACTCACTGAAACATGGTTAGAATTGTCTGAAAAGTTGTGTGAGCACTATTCTAACTTTGAATAGCTCAAATCAGAGATATTTTTAATTTTAGTCACCCAGCCATTTTTTACCATGGAGGGGGGGTACGTCGAAATGCATCAAATTTAGTCACTTTTTTGATCATAACTCTCCTAGACAGTGGAATCTGGGAAAAGTCTTTATATTTTCAGATAGCCAACACAAATAAGTATCTTACCATCATAAATTTGCTTCGGACCACAGTACTTCGACTTGCCGAAAAATCCAAAAAACATGAAAAAATTGACAATTTTTTCAAAAAAGTGATTTTTTCTATATGATGCAGGCGAGCTAGAAAAAAGTAGTTATCTTGTAAAATGCACAAAATGAGGCTGGCAATTCATTTCTGAAGAGATTTTGATACTATCTTTCGAAAGAAAAATTTTCGTTTTTCAACTTCAATCGATCGTTTAGGTAGTTCAAAGGGGGCGGAGCCTAATCTGGTGTGGTATAAAAATCTTAGAATTCCTGGGGTAGTGACATATCAAAAAATCAGCTGGAACGGATCTTTTTGGTTTATGTGTAACATGGCCTGGTGGCTTGAGCGAGACATTGTCTCTTAAGAATTTCTTCCGCCAACTCTTCCGCTCATCTCTGCTGTCCACTAATCCAGTTCTTTTGAGTTTCAACTGTCTTTTGTTTTTTTTTTTCTAGATTCCAGTATAAGGAGACCAGTTGCGTTTTTCAATAGTCGCCAGTTAGTTTCTTTGGTCAAATGTCGACATTATGAAAGAGATTCGGACACAAACCGCAGATGCGTTTTAAGAATGATGGAGTTCCAATCTGAATGACCAGTCGGTTTACGTCGCCTAACGGCGACTAAACCTCCTTCCCTACACCACCCTTTTCAGTTTTACAGCGCCTGCGGCGCTTCTTAGCCGAGCAGTTCGTTCCGATAAAGCACAATTGTAAAATCTCTCCTTTTCAGACTCAAATTCCACAAACTTTCTCAATGACTTTTTCTATCCTAATAGAATATGGAATTTAGAATGAGCTGTTTTTGAATTTACCAATTTGAACTTTCTTCCTATGTTTTCCTCATTTCAAAACAATCTCACAGAAGATCGTGAACTTGATAACTCTTCTTTCTTCCCTTCTCAAAAGGCGAGTGATCATGTCGATATATTTTTTATTTTCTGACTGATCGGCGGCAACGCCTCCTTCCTTCTCGGAATATGGCAGATTATGACGGTTTTTTAACAAATTCCCATCCAAGAATTCATATTTTTTGTAGGCAACCGAGCTACAACGGGTCCTTATTCACATATCAGCTTCTTGAGTAGTGGTATTCCATTCATTCGAGACCTCGCTATAAGGTCTCCCGGTTCCTTTAATTCCCATTATGTATGTGAGCGGCAGAGCTGTGCGGAATTCCTTTCTCCGACTACCTTCTTTCTTCTTCCGGTCTTTTTTTCACTTCCTTCTTCTCTCTTCCGACTTCCCTTTTGAAAATTTCACTTTCTTCCTCATTCTTCCGACTTACCTTTTTAGAAAATTTACTTCCCGCTTCAGTCTTCCGTTGAAAATTTTTTGCCACTTCCGGCTTTCAAAAAAGTTTACAAACATTTTGGAATTTTCTACTGACTTCCTTCTTCCGTCTTCCTTTTTCAAAAGTTTTCTTCCCTCTTCCTTCTTCCGGCTCCCCTTTTGAAATGGTTAACTCCTTCTTCCTTCATCCGACTTCCTTTTTCGAAAATGTTACAGCTCTGATGAGCGGTATTCAAATCCCAAATCGAACTTTCGAATCCAAAAATACCGAATGCTATCGGTCTGGCGCGTTCATGATGAAATATTAATTTTAAGATTACGGTAGTCTTTTGACCCGTAGCCAACGGGAGTTTTCGGGCTCTTGACCGAATTTTCATTCAATTTTCTCTCAAATGCAAGATGCGGAGCAGACTTATTGACAAATTTTTTTAATCATAGTCAATGCTTTTCCCTCCATTTAAATCCAAAAGCTCCTCAATAAATTATTTTCCCATGACAAAAAAGAAAAAAATTTTTTTCCAATTTGACGGGAACGAACTCGCCACTCCATGCGTAAGAGTCATCTGTGTAGACCACCACACCACACACGCGCGGCCAGCGCCTATCGAGAGTGCAGCCAAGAAACATCGAGTCAGTAGTGTTAGGTTGATACTTTGAGCTTTCTACCACCCTGTCGGGACACATCCTCATCAACGAAATTTAGCACTAAAAACCTCATCGTCTCCAGAAGACGTCAGATTTGATATTTTTGAAAAAAGAAAAGTTCGGGCATCAACTAAGTCAAATTTCCAATCTATCTATCCAGGTCTCAAGAAAATCGGCCAACTATGGAGGGAGTTATGGCTGGCAACATACAAACAGACAGGCGGAATCTGTTGAATATTATTAGTAAAGATAGTTAAGTCAATGATCAGATTTTATTAGTTTACGGTAACAGTAACTACTCTTGTTTAAAAGTTCGAATCGCATACGTTTCGGAATTGTTGTACTCCTCCCATCTTTATTGGTTTTCATTCGGACCCAATCCGTTAGTTTTATTCATTTTTACTCAACTTCATAGAACGTCTTTTTTTAATACGCGCATTGTATATGTTGAAAAAAATCAGTGAAATTGTATTCTGCCCACATTCACGGACTATTCGTTTCTTGTTTCATAATCGATTTTATAAAGTACGAACTTTGTATGAACCTATGATAATTGAGACAATAATCAGATTTCATTAGTTTACCGTAACAGTAACTATTCTTGTTTGAAAGTTGGAAAATAGTTTTGATAGTCTCAGACCGAAGATACGAATTACTAGAAACGGTGACTGCTAGGTTCGATTCTGTTCAAACCTGTCTGAGAATTTTTTGTTTTTTTTCAAGATTTTTCAGGGATGATCTTTTTGTTTTCAAATCAGCTATCCGCTTATCCGTTTTTCAATGCATACTGGATAATGTATCTCAATGAACACTACAAACTATACAAATAGTTTCCGCATTCTCTTAAGGATTCATTTCAATAACATTTTGAACTTAATAATAGATTTGAACAAAATCGAACCTAGCAGTTCACCATTATGGAAACAAAAATATAGTAAAAATATAAATATATTGAAAAAGTCACAGTTTCAGTGTTCGAGTAAGACAGTGTTTGACGTAGCGAAACTATTATTCTATAAATAAAAATGTTAAAACAGAGAAACAGAGAAAAAACGTAAAAAACATGAAGTAATCAAATTTGTTTTAGAATTTCGATAAATTAGAGGCACATCATTAGTTCAACAGTGCGCATACTGGATAATTCATTACAATGAACACTACAAACTATACAAATAATTTCCGCCCTGTCCTGAGGATTTATTTCAGTAACATGCTAAACTTATTAATTCCTTATCACAGTTTTATTTTGTTTACTTCATGATAAATCATGATCTGATATATTCACATTATTGCAAACTATCCCGCGCTTCTACAATTGAAGCAATAAAGTCATTGTAGTGAAACTAATAATTTATTGAAACGGTTACATTTCAGAGATTGAATATGACAGTGTTAGATGTAAAGAAACAATTATATCCATCATTTTTTGAAATTTTGAAATGAATGATCTCATTCTCAAGCAGTAGGAAAAAATGCTATTGAAAATAAAATTTTCTGTTTTAGAAAATTGTAAAATTCCACTGATTTTCCTAATTTTCAATCGGGTTCTTCCACAATTTATATTCGAAAAAAAGTATAACATCAACTATTATTAATCCGTCTTTTAAATGAACTCGTTGAGAATACCAAATCACAACTGATTGCTTTTTTCTTGAATACCGGATGAGTCAAATAGAATATCCACGGAACAACACAAGTCTCCGCGTCGTTTGCAAACGCTTTCACGATAACCAAAAACGAGAAATAGGAACTTGTACCATAGTACAGGACATAAATTATCTGGAAATAAAAATTTAAACAAAAAACTTCTATTATCAAGTAACAAACTCACTATAAAACTTCCATTGATAACATAGAAAAGTATCATAACCACAGTAGTAATTGTAATCGATAATTCCGCTTTGTAAGACACTGCACTTTTTTGGAAACTGATGAGTTGCGCTCTAGCCTTTGCAACTTTCAGGAATAAAAGAATATTGGCCAGAATAGCAAGTGTGACCCATGCAATAGTGTTGTAGAGGTAGAAATATGAATTTCGGAGCTGGAAATATAGAAAATCTGGGTCTGGGGTGTCTTTGGCGCGCGGTGACTCTATTTGTTCTTTAAGTTTTCATTTGCAAAAAAATTTTATGAAAGTGGTAATTATAACTTTTCTTTAAAAATTACTGGGTTTTGAAGCACTTTCTATGATCACAGTTATCAAACATCACCGGTTTCAACGAGATCACAAAACATTTGAGGATAAATTTTTGAATATTTTTTTTTGCCTATGACTTCTACTTACCCCAAACGCAGCATTTGCATAATAAATATGAATCGCGCCCAACGGATATGGACTACTAATTTGACGGCAAACACCAACGGCTGGAATAAGGAAAAAGGTGAAACAGAGGGGATAGAGCCAGATGAGAGGCACACTGACGCGCAGGAGAATTGAGTTTATCTGCAAATTGAATATAAAAAGAAATTAAGTTATGCGGGATTTGTGATCTGTTCAAGGGTATTTTGAAAGCGTAAAAAATTGAAAAGATTTAGAATACTGTTTCAATATGTTTATAAACTGGAATAAAAAATACTTGTAATCGTTAAACGTGGAAAGTATTATAGTTAGTGGAAAACGAAAGCTGTTTCATGAGGTCCAATTATAAACTGATACTCTTATGCCCTAATAGAAGCGCTTTCTATATTTCAAAACAATATTTTTATTGAGTCCGTAATGTCTCCAACTCATATTTTTCTGTTACAAAGAGTAATTATATTTCAAGTCACTGAAATTTTTCATCAGGCACAGCATTTTGAAAGAGTTTATATCACGGTGCTGTCCTTAATCTCATCAAAGCGAATCAGAACCGTAAATATTTTAGTCTGTTCTAGTGTGAGTTGGGATTCAGATTATGGACACCAGCCATATTACAGCAGGACTGAAAATGAAACCCTCAATGCTTCCGAACCTGACTCTACTGGAACTATGAAAATCCCATGAGAAAATTGGTTGTGGAAAATTTCATAAAGATAAATATATTAAATGAAACCGAAAATTCTTGTTGAAAAAACAATAAAAACTGTCACACATCTAGAATCGGAAACACCGGGGGTTTTTTTTCCAAAATGTCATAATAATCATCATACTTGTCACGGGCCGGGCCGGGCCGAAATCAGGAAAAATCTCGACCCGTTTTGAAACATTTTTTCAAAACATTTTGAGTTTTTGAACTTTTTTTGGAAATTTTTTGAAAAAAGTATAGTTTTCGAATAAACATTTAAAATTGAATCAAAATGTGAATATGTATGATAATTTAAGCATTTTTACTGTTTTTTTTTCGAAAAATTCCAAACAAAAAAATTGGTAAAAATGGGTACCTATTTTTGACAAGTATGATAATCATTAATGTTCTGTTTCAAAAAGGCTTATAATTCTAGTTAACGTTCTGAATGATATTATTCTAGTTAACGTTTTGAATGATATTATTATTGTCTTTGGTTGGTGTTTGACTTTAGAACTCGGAAAAAATAGAATTTGACAAAACAAAACTGTAACAATATAGAACAAACAACAATAGAACTGTGACAAAATAAAACTGTGCCAATATATAACAGACAAAAATGGAACTGTTACAAAATGGAACTTTTATAAAATATAACTCTAGTTTTGGCTTTAAAAATGCTTATGGGTTCTATTTTGTAGCAGTTCCATTTTTTCGTAGTTCCACTCTGTTCAGTTCTATTATTGTCTGTTCTGTATTGTCATAGCTTTATTTTGTAACAGATATATTTTTCCGAGTTCTAAAGTCGACTACCACCGATCGAATCGTTTTTAGAAAATTTCATAAACATAAATTTTTAAAATGGAACCGACAATTTTTGTTGCAAAAGCAGTCTTACAATTAGTCTAATGTATCACTCATCTACATTGGTAACAATCGGAATCCCCGGCTTTTTTTTGAAAAATACCACCAAGTTATAAATTTTCTGTTTCAAAAACGGCTTATATGTACTTATAGTTAATTTTTGAATATTATAAGGCGCTTAGACACAAATTGAATTTCGGAAAATTCTGAAATTTGTGGAAAAAACTTCCGTAGATACATAAAAACTTTTCACGCACAAAATGCGGACCTTGGTCGGCTCGGTCGGTCGGCGGTCGGACCAAAGCCGACTGGACCGAATTGAAACTTTGGTTCTAAAATAATCACTTTTAGAAAACTTCAAGCACATAAGTTATTTCAATGAAACCGAAAATTTATGTTACAGAAACAATTTTGGTCCAACAGTGCCAATACTGTTAATTTCTGTCGGTACGAAATTCTATAGATGAACAGATCTATGATTACCTACTGTTCCAGGTCTTCCCCCCTGGGTCATCCTCACCTTAAAATGATTCCTTGGAAACGAGACCACCACCAACCTCACCACAGGCATCAGAAACGGAAAAATCATTGCACAATAATTTGTGTAATACGCCATCATGAATATAAACTTCAAAAAATGATTTGGCTCAATTGAAGCACACCATGAAGTGAACAACCCGGTAGACGGAAGTCGAACCATAAACCAATCGAATAAGAAAAAGATGAAAACAGTGAGTTGTGATAATGAAATCACTAGAAACACATGTTGATTCAATCCTGGCTCTGGTCGGGTCCAGTTAGCCGATAGGTAGACTGAGAATATCTTGCAGATGACGTGGAAACTTGGAAGTATGTAAACCCAGGGAAGGACTGCACATATTTGAGGCCAACCGTTCCATTGGATACGGTAATTCATATAAGTCTCATTGAAATGGATAGTATTCGGCCATAAAGTTGAGTTGAAGGACATGGAACTGAAGTTTGAAATCGGATAGATGAACAGAATAAATCACAAATTCTCTAACTCGAAGACAGGTGCAACCCTTAATAACTGGTTAGTCTCCTCACTTCTATGCTCAAAAATCGACCAATTTTGCAGCTGGAATGATTCAGGTTAAAACTGAAATGTTGACGATGTTGTGCCACGGGAAGGGCAGGTGCATGACAACACAAAAACCAAGGGGAATAAAATAGAGAGAAGTGTTTCATAACACGTTCAGGCTAAAAATAAAGGTATTATGAAGGGAACAAAGTTTAAATATTTCGATTAAAAGGAGGTATGAATTAAGAGGACAAGAAATGCAATTATTCAAAGTGCCTGCTGACATCAGTAACTGCCACTTGAAACTTAAGAGACAATGTCAGTATTTCTCGAACTGCCCATAGAACACATCGGCCAAACGCGATTAGCCCATTTGGTTTTTTGATATTATGGGTCCATATGATGACCTTATGAAAAAACCGTACAGCTTTTTAGGCTCCGCCCCCTTTGACATATAGAAAAAAATCGGGGGAGTGAAAAAATTAATTTTTTCCCTTCAACTGATATCTGAAAAAAAAGTTCAGAAATGAGTTTTAAGCATGTTTTTGAACATTTTTTGTGTTGACAATTTTTGAAAAATCTTTTGGCATCAATCAGAAAAAATAGATTTTTGAAAAAAATGAACAGTTTTTTGCATACCCCCAATATTTTTTTCATTAGGTTAAAAAAGTTTTTTATTGCAGTTTGATTGTCTTTAGACCGTCCAACTTTGTGCCAATTTTTATCCCAAAATTCCGCGACCTTTTTTTTCTATAAGCAAAAATGTGTGTTTTTTCACGAAATTTTCACGTACCCCCCTCCATGGTGAAAAAAGTGAAAGTCTCAAAATTTCAAGAAACTTTGTATATGAGTTCACCTAACAATAATTAATATGTTCACCAAGTATAAAAACATATAATGCTTTTTTTCTAAAGTTATGAGATCTCAAAAACGCAATATCACTATTTTCAGATGGATCTGTAAAAATCAGATATTTTTCAGATTTTCATCAATTTATTTGTTGGAATATTATTTGATTTTGCATTTTTCATAAGTTTTCATCAATTTTCTGAGAAAGAAAATTACCAGTCACGTTTTTCTCTGCTTGGTGATTTTTGAACTTTTTGATATTTCTGTATCCTATCAATGTGGAGATGCCTGGAGTGCCAAAGTCTAAATACACTTTTAGAAAAGTTCAGAACTAAAATATACTAGTGACAAAAATGAAAATATAGTCTAAAAACATCAGAAAACTACGTTGAGAATGACCAAGATGTTTGATTTCTTGAAGCCGCCGAACTCAGGGATACACAATCTTACTGAAGCTGAAAAAGTTTCAATTAACAACGAGAAAAATATGTTTCAACCAGTTTTCATAAAAAGTTAATGTAATTTATTTAGTGCCCGAAGTTTTTTGGACGCAGCTAAATCGGTAGCGTTCAACTAAAACCAAATAAGAATTAGACTTAAATTTGAAACAGAAGTCTGAATTAAAAAATCATGAGAATGATAAATTGTTAACAACTTATAGGAATCTAGGCACACTTGAACTGTGAAAATTTGAAATCGGTTATTTCTAGCGAACGTAAGGATCTGGTTAACAATGCTAAAAAAAACCTTACCCTTTTTAGCAGAGATAGAAACAGTATGGATTTTGTTAGGAGTCCTTCACAATAAGAATAACGGGCTGCCAAATTACCAACTTTTTTAACCATGAAAAAAATCAGGAATCTTAAAAATTTTAAAAATATTAATGATTCCAAAAATTCTTTTACAATATTAATTTCTAATAGTTTTGTCGCTATTTCCGAAAAACATGAAACACATTTTTGCAACTGTTTCAAAAATCTTTTTAATGTGTGTGTAGGTTTGGAACACTTGATACCATCTCTCTCTGGACTGGTGAATTACGTCTTCAACAAATTTATACAGAAGTGTATATAACATCACGATATTCTAACAGAAATTTTTACTTTTTCTCATTATTATTATTATCAACCAATACTTGAAAACAATAATTTTTTTTGAGAATGTTTTCAAAAATTGAGTGGTTTCTTTTCGAAGATTATGATGAATCAATAATTTTTTTTGCATAAAAAGCTAATGAAGAAAATCGCTAAAACAGAACAAAATATATATTGGGTGTCTATCACAGTGTACAAATTTCTCTATCTCTTGAAACTGTAGAATAATAATTTTCTGAATGTGGTTAGCAAAAAAACCTGACTGAACTGATGTGGTCAATTCTCTCTGGTCCATGACGTTTGTAAACCAGGTAACTTGACATTTCCCAACTAAACGTGAAAAAATATCTACACAATAAGGTTTTTTTAAAAACAATTTACGTGACATTTTTCAGTAATTTTTCTCATGTTTAGTGGTGAAACTTCGTGGCTTCCTGTTCTCAAACGCCCCGGAGTCATTCTCAAATGCGATTCAATGCATTGTTATCAATGAGATAATTACTGTTTAATATATATTTTGAAAGAACTTTCATACAGTTTCATTTACTAGTCTCATAGCGGAATACATCGATTCGAAAGAAACCGGTCTTGAACAATTCTATTGTGTTTGCGTGTTTGCGGACTCAAGCCAAAATTTGATAATTTTGGCTTGAGTCCGCAAACACCGACGAGGAAAAAATGTCGGAACTTTTTTATTTCGATAATATAGCGAAAAAAATGTTATAAACCTGCATTCTCCCGGAGGATGCCAGTATAGGTCAAAAATAAGCGCGCGCACACGACACCTAAATAAGAGGACGACTTATTGATCCTCCACTGTCAAGTTACCTCATTCTAGGGGTCTGTACACCATTTTCTGGTTTTCTTCTTTCCCTTTTTTCCTATTTTTGGTGAATATCAGTTGTATTTTTTCAGAAGAACAAAACTCAACTGAAAAATGTACTACCAACTCCAACACTATAAGACCATGGCGTCAAACCTCACGAAGAAATTTCTGAAGGAAGAACGGGAAAACCGTGAGAAGTAAGGGAAATTACCACAATTAACATTTTCCAACAAATGAATTATTTCCAGACAACTCGAACTCCTCTCCATGAAGACCAGATATCACAAGAATCTGGAGAGAGTCGTTCGGAACCTGCGAACTGAAAAGCGAATGAGCGAGCAGTTGAAGAAGAGACTCGACGATGCGAACAAATTGATCAAGTCTCTGAGCGAGCAGAAGGGTCTGACTGGTATTGTGAAACAAGAGATACCTGAGCCAGACACGCCGAGAGTTCTTAGGGATATCAAAGAGGAGATCGAGGAGCAAGAAGATGAGGATCAGGATTCCGAGCTGGAAAAACAATCCTTTCCAATCAAGAAGAGCCCAGAAACAGTTGCAATTCACTGGTTGAAGAAAGAAAACAAACGATTGGCGCAGGAATTGAGACTTCAGGAGTCGAGATCAAAACCAGAGCCAAAGAAGAAGTCCGGGGAATTCAAACCAAAAAAATTCAGATCAAAGAAGAAAAAAGATCAAAAAAGAAGAAATGGAAGGAAGGATTGGAAGATTGGCACCGACGGGTTTTCTGGTTGATATTTAGGATGATTTGGATATATTTATTTTTGACCGTTTTATAATTGTGTTAAATTTTATTTGTCTAGATGTAATAAAAATATTATAAATCTTCGTATGAAGAAATTGAGTGAATAGTAAAGAGGTTACTCGAGGGTGAGAGCTTTTTGTGTGATATCACTGATAAAAAGCACGAAAAACGGGATTTATTTATAGAATACAATTTTTGGATACAGATCAATATGGTCATCCTCGTTACGTAGCCACATCAGATATATACACTGTATCTGAAAATGAATATATATATATATATATATATAAAAGGTTGGGTTAACGGTATCACAGGAAAAAGAAATGCTGATGTGCAGGTTGTGAAACAGGATAAACTCATTGCGGGTTAATATTTTAAAACCAAAAGAAATACAAATCTTTAGAAAATTTTAGAACAATTTCTTTCAAATTGTTTGTTCCAAACAGTTCTTTTGATTTACTACCAAACACATTCTCATCAAGTTTATTTATTATGCCGATAGCTGTTTTAAATGAACCCTTTCTAAATTTTATAAATTTTAATAAAAACTGTCATGTATACTTCCAGTGGTCCTACGTTCCGATATGTTTTCTGCTTCAGAACCTTATAGTGAGTGTTGATAGTTGGATTTATAATTTCCCAATTGCTGTTTGATGTTTTCATTTCAATAGGAGTACTTTTAACGTTTTGATGAATATATATTACACCACATGACACCTTTACACCTTGTGAGTAACGTAAAACTAAAATAATATTCAGTTTCATGAATGTTATGTAACAGAACGAAATGGAATGCTTTCAGAATTTGTTGATTATCCAAACAATCTGGTTTGAGTTTTTCTGTTAAAAATCTTTATGTTGCTGAGGATGTCAAGATTTTGCGGCAAACTTTTTTTTTAAAGTTTCAACCACATTATATAGTTTTCGAACCAAATTCAATAATGTTAGACTTTTTTATTTCAATTTCACCTTGACGTGCATTCAATTTTAAAATTTTTATGTTGCTGATTGTGAGGATGCCAAGATTTTGTCTTACTATGCAATATCGTATTTTGTATAAATCTCACTATCCTGACAGCACTTGGAAACATTTCTGTGCTATTGAAAACACTCCTGTTTCGAATTTTCGAGATAAAGGTTATTTGATGACATTCAATTGTGTGACAAGGGTTTCCCCCAATGTTTGCGGCAAACTTTTTAAAAAGTTTCAACAACATCATATACCGTATATACTGTATTATAACGGCATGCCGTTATATTTTTCAACTGCATCCGAGAGAAACTTTGTAGTTTCAAAAACTCCTTGAAATTAAACGAAAAACCTTTTTTGGGCATTCTTTTCGTTGATCAAGACGTTATCAATCACGCTGCTTCTAATCAGAACCAAGAAAAAACACCGGCCTTATCATATTCATGAATTCTGAGTGTAGATGGGGTGCCGTTATAATACAGGTGCCGTTCTATTACAGGTGCCGTTATAATACAGTATTTACGGTAGTTCTCGAACCAAATTCAATAATGTTGGACAAGTTTTATGTTGCAAGTTGTTGAAACCCGTGACGCTGAATTATAAAAAACACGGCTCAAAAATGGGAGAATCATTAAGCGCATAGAATATTCAAAGCATCAAGTATTCAGAAATAAATACGAAAGAAAATCGAAGAATCAGTTTTCAAAAGTTATTGGATAGACCATACAATGTCGATGAAACCGGTTATCTATTTTATTTCTTTCGCATTCACCACCATTCATAAGTTATCAATCTCAACATGCTTTAGGTTTTGTGTTAACAACTTGGAACTGGAAAATTCAGTTTTGTAAAATTCATTGTTGAACATACTAAACTGAAACCAAAAAAACTTGGAATCGGATTTCTAAAATGAAAAAACTCATAATACTGTTTTGATGAGAACGTAAAGTACCTATCGTTTTTTAACAAAAGTGATCCTTTTATTCATTTTTTTTCTCTGGAAATAATCATCCAAATTTTAAACACATTTTCTGTAACCGTGATTTATTTAGAAAGTTGAAAGTATCATATTTGATTGCATAAGTTATTTAAAACCAAGATCTCTGTTACAACTACCTGATATAATTGGACAGTAGTTTGCAGAGTGTTATGCGCGGCAAATTGTGAACTTTTGTGTGTGAACCGATAGTTCATCATTACAGATATTGACCGAAATCTCTGTTTCCCACGTTTTCTAAAATATTAATGAATATTTATCTGTAATGGCTCTTCTGTTATCCACCTAGATGTAATTTTTTGAAAGCAAAAATAAGTTTCCTAGCGTTGTCGTTTTCAAATTATTGAAAACAATTGTAGAAAATGTTCAACATACTGTTTCGAACCTGCCATAATTCATGCGTTTACATCATTTTCTGTTTTTGCTCGAGAGGTACATTATAGAATACACGTTTCCTTACTCTCTTCATTTGTACATTGAAATTCTAGTTTAACTTTGTGTGCTGGAAATCGAAAAACGTATGCTACTGTTTCAAAAATAACAGAAAGCCTGAAACCTTGAAACATAGTGCTAGGAAGATTCACTCGGTTTTTAGGCTACTTTTACTTTTTTTCCTTATTTCTGGAAGGTGTAACAATGAGTAAATCTCTGTAGATCCTTTAGAAAGTTTTGAATAAACATCTAGAAACAGAAAAAATAGTTCAATTTTTGATAGAGTTGCAAAATTTCGGATAACCGTGAGGATCTATGTATGTACTTATAAATGTGTTATTTTATAGTTGATTCTAGTTTCAAAAAATCAAAATTCCAAGCATTCAAAATAGTTTACCTATTTTTATTTACAATTAGAGATGTGTTCCAGAAATATTATAGTATATTAATAAAATTTTAACAAAATGAGCGTTTTCCAACCAAAACTATTGGGACTTTTGTTACCTAATTTCTCAACTTACATTAGCTGATTTTAGACTACCAAATGTTCAACTCGACACCCGAACATTAAATAGAGCATCGTTTGAAAAAACGTATTTTGTCAGTTTCTTGGACTTGTTTTATGAAAATAAACTGGAGATGCAACTAGTACTGCGAGAGAAATAAAACCGAAAATAATACGGAAGAGAGGTTGCTCTGACTGGCTAGTAATTTTTTTCTCAAGACTTCAGTTTTTGATGTGAACTGATCATTAACAAACTGCTTGGTCAACACGAAAAAACACGGTCCTCTACTGTTTCAAAAATAACAGAAAGTCTGAAATCTTGAAACAGAGTGATTTCAAGATTGTTGATCTTTTATGAATCAGAATGTCGTAAAACCACAAATCACTGTTCCAAAAGTAGCACAAATCTTTGACTATTCACTTTGATTGTTGTGAAACTGATGATCTGACATGAAAATTCCATTGTTTGATACGCTCAAAATTAACCGCATACTTGCAACCGGGCCGAGTCCGGGCCGTGAGCGGGCCTTAGAATAACGCTTTAAAATGAAAATTGTGAGTCGATCAACCTGTAAAATTGTAGATATCGGTAAGGTCTTCTTAAACCTATTTCATTTTCACTGTGAGTTTAGTGAGAGCCGCAGTACAATCCATTTAGTGGCCGGGCCATGATTCAGAGCCGGGCTCTTCATGGCCCGGTCACTAAATGGATTGTACTGCGGCTCTCACTAAACTCACAGTGAAAATGAAATAGGTTTAAGAAGACCTTACCGATATCTACAATTTTACAGGTTGATCGACTCACAATTTTCATTTTAAAGCTAGTTATCTCAAGGCCCGCTCATGGCCCGGTTGCAAGTATGCTGAACCGTAAAATTCAATATAATTACCGCGACAGCTGTCCTAGTAGCCAAATCTTTTAAAAAATACAAAATGCATTCTTAATGAAACAGTAAATTTTCAAAGTCTGTCCAATGGGGTCTTTATTTCCTACGCGTACCTAGGATGTGCGCTTAAATAATAAATAATGAAGTTACTGTTTCAGGAAAATAGTAAAAATGACATATGTAATGTTGAGATAATATGATAATCCTATCATTCTTTCACAATAAGCCACACTTTCCCTTAACTCGTATTGATTAAATTTTCATGATTAAGTTGAATTATTTATTTTTTCAAACTGTAGCAATTAACAGTTGGAACATAGAAAAGTTAATGCATCTTTAGAAACCCAGGGTAAAAACTTGAAACTCTTCTATGTACAGAAAGAAGGGATTCAGATATGATAAGATTACCTCGTGTACAATTGAAATTCTCATCTGATATTGGAGTTTCCCAGTTAGCTTTTCAGGAGAATGTGAATCAAAACGATATTCTTACAGAAATTTTACTATTTCTCATGATTATTATTATCAACCAATACTTGAAAACAATTCATATTTGGAATGAATATACTTTTTCTTGATCATTTGTGTATAGGGAAATTTGAAGTATTAGAAAACAGACGAATTTAATTCATTATAATAATTAATGCAGTGGGTCATTGGCATATGTATAGGAAGTTCCAGAAAAACTATTTTACCAAAATGACACTATTTCGAAATAGTTAGAATCCAAAAGTGCAGGTTGTGTAACAGTATGAATATTTTTGACTAGTGGAACTTGTAAAAAGATGAATCCATTTACATCAATAAGATAAAGAAAACAAGTAATGAAATCCTTTGAGACCCCGGATGTCATCGAGAATAACTCGCCTAGTAATGTTTCAAAACCTAGAGAAACAGAAATTTTTAACACGAATTTTTAATACAGCTTCTTTAAGTTTATTGACAAAGAGAATTTCCCAAATAGTACCACGCTACTATCTGTACCAGTCTCATAAAGCTGGCCTGTTTGCCGAAAGTTTCAAAAACATTTCTAAAACTACATATATATACAGTTTCAAAAAGATGAAGAAGATTTGTTTGCGGTAAACTGTTATTCATTTTTTAAGTTTCAACTGCATCACATAGTTTTCAAAATGTATGCAACAGAGTTGCTGTTGATTTTAACCGATTTCAACAACCAAAGAAAATTGAGTAACAATTTTTTAAAGTTGTTGAGAAGGCCATTCACATTACATGTCATCTGAACATATTAGGAAATATTTCGGTTTCATAAACTGCAGAAACTTGTGAATGCGCTCTTGAATCTGATGTTTTCCATATTTTCATTTTCTGCAAATCGTGATAACTTAAAAAAAATTCCCAATCATCAAAAATCATTATTACTGTTCTCTTCAGTTCAGTTCCAATGGGTTCCAATTCACTACATAGGTTAGTCTTTCACACTAATCGAACTATTCTTCAGCACCACGTGAACATAGAAACGTAAAATAGAGTAAAGAGTAATGCGTTGGATAGACGCCGCTTATTGATTTTTGAAATAAAAAATGTATTTGTCCTTTCGTAGATACAGTTTAAATTTTCTGCTCGCACTGCTTAACTATTCGAGCCCACTAAAACTAAATTTGACTTCCATTTGGGGTTGTTGGATTTGAGCAATTAATGGAATCTAAAGTTGTTGTCACCTATCGTACATACATGCTGCTAATGCTATCCAACTATTGAAAATCCGAAACACAATTAGTTTTGAACAAACAGGCACGAAATCGCCGATTTTGGGAATCAAAGATTGAGATATTTGTGAAAATAAATGGTTACAAGTCGAAACAGAAGTTTGTGTGTCGTCTAATAAATACAAATGAAATTACAATTGTCTTTTTAAATTTCTTTTTCAAGGGTTATGATTGTCATTTGATCCAACATCCACTCCCAGTATATTATTTCTGTTTCAGAATATTTTTGAAACTGATGTTTTTTTGACTCATAGTTTCTGCAAAGATTACTAATTTTAATACATCAAAAAAAAACATTTTGAAACTGAGACTAGTGAAAACTTTATTTATTTAAAACAATAACAAAGGAAATTAGAGCATTTCTATAAAAATAGGTCAAAAAAACAATAAATTGAGCTTGAAAACCGAGATAAATAAAAATAATATGTAACACGAATTATTTATAAGTTAATGAGCACAATATTATTATTTTACGATTACTATTTAAATTATAAAACGGTTTATTGATTTATCAAAACATTAAATTGTGCATACACTGTTACAATCAGTTCCTAAATACTGAAAACAAGAATAAAAGAACATTCTAGAAAATCCCCATATAGATCCTAATTTTTTTCTCTATTCTATTCTTATTCCCATCCCAATCTGACTGTACATATGTACATATATTTACTTATTTATTAAAAAAATAATGCTAAATATTTCCGTTTCATGGAACAAGGAAATGCTCAAAACATCTCAAACTAATGATATGATTGTACGGTAAGAGTGTAATTTCTCAGCATTTTAGTTTCCTGTTTTTTAGTATCATAATTTTATTATTAAGCGACTTTTGCTTCTATAAAAATAGAAACTGTTCCAGAAATTAAGTTTTTCAAAAACACAGTTCGGCAAAAAAAATCTCAATCAAAACCATAAAAACTGGAATAGGGTTCCCAAAATTCTGACAGAACTTCTATTTGATGAGAATGAATGTTAGTATTTAAGGATATATGACGCACTCTCCGAGTCGATCGAGCATCGATCAACAGACCATGTTCACCCGAAAAAAGTTGACCATCTCCGATTTGTCAATCCTTTTGATCAAAGATAGTATCAAGTGTTCTCAGCAGAATGGGGCACTTTTTGGCCAGGTCTGTCACCTGGGTACCAAGAAAAATAAAAAAATCGATACTTTTCGAAAAATTTTCCTGAAGTAGTTAGCTATGAAATCTCAACGAGAAATTAATGTAGACACTATTTGAAGCATTTTTTGTGTTCAGAAGAAAATTCCAGCTCAACACCTTCATAGTGAAAATTTTGAAAATTCATGATTTTTTTAGGTTTTTTTCATGAAATCGTTTTTATCTCGGTAGCGACACAAGAAGACAGCGTTTTTTATTTAAAATTCAAAATCTACATAAAATTTGGTATCGGAAACATGTTGTCCCTACTTGTAACTCGGGGACCAAAGAACGGTTTTTTGGGGAAGTATAAGAAAAACACGGGTTTTAATTTTCGAGGCCTTCCGGTAAATCATTTTTGATGTTCCAAAACAAAGATTTTTTGAATTTTTTTATTTAGTTATGTCATTTTATTACATTCCCAACACGATTTTCGATCATACCACAAAAAAATTTTCGAAAAAATTCAATTTTTTGAATTTTTGAAATTTTTTCTTGATATGAATCATTTGAACAGAAATATGAAGGATATCAGTATAAAATTAGGAGAACGTGACTGGAACATAATTTAAGTTTATGAAAAAACTGATTTCCACTATCGGGTCATCTGCAATTTACGTTTTCAAGATAAAATTAACCAAAATGTTCAACTAGGGTAATTGATGCAAAGGAACTTTGTACTTGCAACGTTTTTTGGCAAAGGACGGTGTTGAAAGTGACAATAAACATAAGAAAACTGCAAAAATTGATTGATATAGCAAAGTTTTCAACAAAAAAAATGAAAAAAACTCTTTTCGGACTTCCAAAAAAAGGTCAGAACATTAAACATGTATGAGTCTCTTTTTTTCATTTTTTTTTGAAAATTTTGCTATATCAATTAATTTTTGCAGTTTTCTTATGTTTACTGTTATTTTCAACACAGTCCTCTGTCAAATAAAGATGCAAGTATGACGTACCATAGCACCAACTTTCCTAGTTGAACATTTTGGTTAATTTTATCTTGAAAACGTAAATTGCAGATGACCCGATAGTGGAAATCAGTTTTTTCATAAACTTAAATTATGTTCCAGTCACGTTCTCCTAATTTTGTACTGATATCCTTCATATTTCTGTTCAAATGATTCATATCAAGAAAAAATTTCAAAAATTCAAAAAATTGAATTTTTTCGAAAATTTTTTTGTGGTATGATCGAAAATCGTGTTGGGAATGTAATAAAATGACATAACTAAATAAAAAAATTCAAAAAAATCTTTGTTTTGGAACATCAAAAATGATTTACCGGAAGGCCTCGAAAATTAAAACCCGTGTTTTTCTTATACTTCCCCAAAAAACCGTTCTTTGGTCCCCGAGTTACAAGTAGGGACAACATGTTTCCGATACCAAATTTTATGTAGATTTTGAATTTTAAATAAAAAACGCTGTCTTCTTGTGTCGCTACCGAGATAAAAACGATTTCATGAAAAAAACCTAAAAAAATCATGAATTTTCAAAATTTTCACTATGAAGGTGTTGAGCTGGAATTTTCTTCTGAACACAAAAAATGCTTCAAATAGTGTCTACATTAATTTCTCGTTGAGATTTCATAGCTAACTACTTCAGGAAAATTTTTCGAAAAGTATCGATTTTTTGATTTTTCTTGGTACCCAGGTGACAGACCTGGCCAAAAAGTACCCCATTCTGCTGAGAACACTTGATAGTGTCTTTGATCAAAAGGATTGACAAATCGGAGATGGTCAACTTTTTTCGGGTGAACATGGGTGATCGAACGAGTCAGAGAGTGCGTCATATTCAGTTTTTACACAATCTCATTTCGATTGGCTGTGTAACTGTTTCACAAACTTCAGAAATTTTGAAAATTCGGAACCGAGTGCTTGATAGAAACACCATTTTCAAATGTATCAACAGAATTTTGATGTAGAGTTTTTATTGTTCATCTTTTCTCCAGTTATTGTCATCAGACATAGTTTCCGTAGATGTATTTCATAAAATGTTTGAATAAACAAGTAAAAATAAATAATAAGAAATTTGCCAACTCAAATCCTTTCAAAAACTGATTTGGTATTAACTTTATGTTTGTGGTTTAAGTTGACACGGTTATTGAGCCCTTTCGTGACGACCTAAATCAGGTTTGTTTCTGGAAATAAAATTTACTCGTGCAACATTGGAACATCACTATCGATTCTTATAACTCATTTATACAATTCTTTTCAATGTTTTCTGTTAATTTTTAGTTGGGTACATACATGTACGCTCATCAGTAATCATATGTATTCTGTTGTCAGTTTGACACCTCTAAAATTCAACCTGCCAACTTAACGGCCCCATAATTCCGGGTCACACCGATTTTCCCAGCAAAATCCCCCGAAATTATAGTTCCAACTCTTCTAGGCATTTATCTCTGCTCCTCTACTTCATATTCCCTTTCTGTTCTACTTAAAAACGGTCGCACGGCCTCCCACAGAGACCCTCTCAAAGTACTGTTCGCAGTACTTTGAGAGGGTTTCTGTGGGAGGCCGTGCGGTCGATTCTACCGAATTCTACTAATTTATTGCCGCGCCTCATTATTTAAACGGCGCGCGCATTTATCTACAGTACCCCGTTCGTCGCGGAATTGGATGTGCAGGCGGCGCGCGGCATTTTTGCCCAATGCTGGCCTCTTCTCGCAACGGCACTTCCCTACGTTTTTTTTTCTCCTTCCCCTCTTTTCTCCCTCTCAAAAATATACATAAATCATGTTGCACCGAGACCATATGTACTTACCTGCACCTAATTTCTTCGTTTGACGGCGTAAAAACAACTTGACAGCTGCTTATTATTATGCAAATCGGTGCTAAATCCAAAACATCTCAAATCACAACCTTCCAAAAAACTGACTTCATTCAATCGTTAAACTCAGCGGTTTCTCAGCATTAGGTCCATTTACTTTTAGTTTCTGAATTGATGACACAGGTGAGATTAGCGAAAATGGACATCATAGTACCCATTCTAAGTGAAACTGTAAAATTTCAAGTCTGGCTAAGGGGTCTTCATTTTTCACTTCTCACTGGGACGTGCTCTCAAATAGTTGGAATTAAGTTACTGTTTCAGAAACCTAGTGAATACTACATCTGAAATATTGGGATAGTAATGAGATTGTTGTTTTCAAGTACAGTAATTTTGAAATTTAAAAAAAACAGATTATGCGAGTTCCAAGCTGCAGGGACCGGGCTGCCGACACCATCCGATTTTCTGTGCCGATCAAAAAAACCTGTTTCATATCTACAACAAGAAATCTATGTTGTTCTCAGGAAACTTAATCAGAGTATTGAATACATATAAAAAACTTTGCAATTTCATTAACCCGAGAATATATAACTTGTTTTAAATACTCCGGTAGTTTTTGGCATAATAAGCTTTCAAATAAAGTAAAATGCCTATTTTAATCTTGGCTATACGAAAATGAGTGACGTATCGCAATTACAATAAATAAACTTACGGTTTCAGGAAATTCATTTTTATAAACTTTTGATTTTTTTTTATTCATCTTTCTAGTCCTCTCTTTCCTACTCTTTTCTAGTTGGTCAACTAAATTCTGTGACATTTGATGGTTACTGTTCATATTGTCGACCTAAAGTTTGTTTGCAAAGTATTCAGGTTTGGATTCGATGGACTAGTACAGACACATTTTTTTATTAAAGACATAAAGAAACTGAAACTGTGTAGAAAATTCATTGTTCATAAGAGTTCGGTTCATATTACACTTCATTTTGGTTTTTGGGGCATTTTCTGCAAAAATTCGACTGAATTGATGATTTTTATTAGTTCTTTAGTGATTTAAAAAAAAATTTAGTGATAAAGAAGCACTTATTTCTTCATCTTCAGATTTACCATGACAGAATAAAAATACTGTTTCACTCAAAGGACTCATTACAAGTTTTGCTCAAATATTCATTGGTTTCATTAATAAAATGAATTTGAACAGTAATTTTCGATTATTCAAAATAGGATCGTATTAACAACTTTCGCTATCACATTGTGAATTCTCACTTGTTACAGTTTCAAAATCATTGTAAATATTTTGACCACATGTCTCGATCAATGGGTACTTAATAGATAGACACTGAAAATTTTCTGATACAAGTTTGTTTCATAACACAAGTGGTTTTTGAATATCCACTGTCATTATGTGAAACGATAAAAAATCATAAAAAAGAAAACCAAGTACAACCGAGTATAATTCGGAATGCTTTTGGATAACTACAGTTTCATGGTAATGAGTTGACCCTAGAGGAATGCTGGTAATATAAAATTCTAGCTTATGAAAATGAGATTTATGGTTCCTACATGTAGTATAGGTAAGGAAGAATGGACCGGGATAGTAAATCAATTAAAAACAACTTTTGTGCGCTATTTGTGAAAAAAAAAACATTTTCCTTCTTCTGGTTTTACACTTCGTCCAGATGAATTTTGCTTTGTTTTGAGTCTTATTGTTTCATAAAATTATATCAAATTAGCAACTTTCATAATTTTTGAAGACAAGCAAGTTATGAAACTGTATTTTTTCTGTTTCTAATAGTACCTATAGATTTTGTGATCTTCTTTCTAAAATTATCATTTGAAATAATTAAACAAAAGTTTATTCTCTTCTCAAAAATTTCAGCAAAAATTCATGAAAATAATTTCAAATATTTCGGGTCACAGAATATTCAATAACCCACGAGACTTCAAATATTCTTGTGATTCTTTAATTCGTCTTATATGCTCGGCTACTTCTTCATCCAATACGGTCCGTGGGACACCGAAGATTTCAGAGAATAGGCGAGGAACAGAAAAGCAGATGAGGTTTTTTTTAATCAAATCAAGGGTTTGATTGTGGAGATTATCTGAACAAAAAATTAAATTTTTTTTGGAATATGGTAATAGAACTCACTAATAGTGTTAACCTGCTCGAGGAGTCCCTGAATCCTGTCGAACAATCGTTCTTCCTGATCTCGAGTTGACAATTTATAATACAAGGTTCTGGAGATTAGAGCGTAATTTTCAATCAGCATAAACACATTATCGAATCCCGTCTTCACGACGTCTTTCATTAAAATCGGTTGGAGCATGATAAGCATCAAGAACACTCCGAGTTCGGCCTCGCTAAAGTGCATCAATTCAATTGCAGTCGCAAATGACTTCATTTTTATGCCCAACCCCCCGTAGAAGAGTTTGTGGAACTTCTCCCAGGCAATGATGCCACCATTCCTGAGAAGGAATCCGCAGTCAGTGAAAGCTGGTGCGGATCGAACAAGATAAATGGAGAATGCGTGTCTCTTCAGGAGAATGATTTTGTCTTCGGAGGATATGTCGTTGAGAATTGGAACGTTTCTGGTGAAGGGGATGAAGGATTTGATGTCGGAGTCGATTTCGTTGATAAAGTGTTGAAGAGTTTCCGTGTTGGTCTTCTGAAAAAAAGCGACTTTTGTTTGTATTAAGATACTGTTTCACAAGTATGTTGTCAAATTGAGGAGCTCAAAAAAAGTAGTGATACATTCTCATTTTTAATGTTAAAACTTCCAACTGAATTTTTTCATACCTTCAAATCTAGGTCTACTGACTTTAGTATAACGTTTAAACATCTTTTAGTCGATTATGGTTTGCGCTTGTTCTATTTTGGGATCAGACTTGCAACGGGCCGGGCCGGGCCGGTTTTTTTTTGAAAAATTTTTCTTAAAAACAATTTTTTGTAGGTTTCGAAGGTTTTTGAAAAATATACTTGAGGAAAAATATGAAAAATTTTCAGAAAATAAATTTTTGGACAAAAAATTGTAGTGAAAAAAATTCAAAAATTCAAATCCGGGCCGGCCGGGCCGGGCCAGGCCGGGCCGGCGGGCTTGCAAGTCTGTTTGGGATAGGTTGGTTAGTGGGCAAGCTAAACTTTGTCGAGGCAGTGAAGCAGTCAACCAGAAGGCAGCTGAACCGTTAGACATGAACCGCATATACTGTTTCGCTACCGTATCAAGTTGTAGAGTTTAGAAATCTATGAGCTACCGTATTAGCAGACCAAGGTTCGCAATTGTGTGTGAAGTGTTTGCGTATTTATCGACGGAAGTTTAAATTTTTTTTTACAAATTTCAGAATTTTCCAAAATGCAATTTCTGTCCACTACCAATGATGTCAAAACATAATTCACTCTGAAAAATTTAACGAATTTCGAGTAATTTTTGAAAATCGAAATAATAAACCTGTGCTCATTAAAAACTTCGCAATAACCAAAATTCGGATTCAAAATTGGATTAGGTACTAATTCTATTCAAATTATTCCCAATTTATTTCTTTTTTGTCAATCTCATTCGGAAAAATGTCAGTTTCCAGCGGATTTCTTTTTCAAAGATTGTCGTCGAATATAGCGCATGCAGACCGAAAAATTACGTGGGACGGCGGTCGCTCCCTCTGTGGGTGACCGTTTCAACAGTACTGTATAATAGAATTTCTTAACAAAAGATTATTATCTTATTGATATTTTTAATGGCCTAGATCACGCTGGTTAAGGATCGAGCTGAACATGCTAACGTAGACAAATTTGAGGCCATTGCCTCCCTTGACGTGTTTCAAAAATCCAGTGAGCCAGAAGACAGCTAGTCCGCTAAACCTGTGACAGCTCTGGGTATGGTATCATCACTAACATTTCTTGCTTCCAGAAAATACTGTATCTACAATGACAATCATAGCAATTTTTCCCACAGGGCCTATTCCCTAACCTTCCCAGGTCGCCCTTCTGCCAAAAATCAATAACTCACCAGTTCAACATCCTTGATCGTCATCATCATCATTCTCTCATTCGAGTAGCCATAAGTCGGCAAATGAAATTGATGAATATGTTGGGTGATCTGAAATTCTCATTCAAAATTTTTCTTAAACCATGTCTATTATAGTCAGCATACCCATGCGAATTCTAACTTTTCCTTTTGAGTAGGATTGAATGGTTGTTGGCCGTTGATGGCTGGTTCTAGAGGTTCTGAAATTTATTTTTTTGTGGAAACTTTTTTTGAAGGTTTACCCAGAGTACTCACGTTGAATGGGGTCGATTGGTTGCTGGCTGTTGTTGGCTGGTTGCAGAGATACGTTGTTGATGGCTGGGAGCAGAGATTCTGAAAATTCTTTTTTTGTGAAAACTTTTTTGAAGGCTTGTCCAGAATGCTCACGTTGAATGGTGTCGATTGGTTGTTGGCGGTTGTTGGCTGGTTTCGGAGGCTCTGAAATTTCTTTTTCGAAGAAAACTTTTTTTCCAGAATACTCACGAGACTGTTTATGCATTCCCACTTCTCTACACTTTTTGAGTCGACACGCTTTACAGTCGTTTCGAGTTTTCGGGGTGATCGCACATGGTGTCTTGTATCTGCATTGATACTCCTTGTCGTACGCACGGCAGAAGAATTTCTGAAATTTTATGTGTTTGATATTCAGAATCAGAGAAAAATCGATACCTTGCATCCTTCACAGGTCAAAACGCCATAGTGACATCCAGACGATTTGTCGCCGCAAATCAGACAATACCGTACTGGCTTTTCTACGGGTGGTTTCGGGGATACCACGGAATCGATAACGTTATCCAAAAGTTGTGCCGGGGATACCACGGAGTTGATAACTTTATCCGACAGTTGTAACGGGGATGCTACGGAGCTGATAACGTTATCCGACAGTTGTGCCTGGGATGCTACGGAGTTGATAACGAGGTCGAGCGGATCCATAGGGAGAAAAGTGCACAAGAAAAGAAAAGAAGGGATGACTGACTGACCTGGGCCAAAGAGAGGAGGAGGAGGGTGGGTCGAACGGAGAGATGGACGGTGAGAGAGCGCGCGTTAGATAGAGACGACGGGCGGTCGTGGTGTTGAGAGGCCATGATGACGTCATTTGTATGTATGTGAGAATTGCTTATGAGACTGTGCGCCTTTGGTTCTGTGGGAAACAATTTACCCTATAGCAAGGTTGTCAGAAATCGTGGCCGGCCGAGGTCGCGGCTTTTTAGAATAAAAACTGAAAACATGACTTGATATCCTTTTGACTTTTTGGTACCAATCTGACAACCAGAGTTCGACTCCACCGAAAAACATTTTAAATCTGTTCTAGATTACAAGTGTCTCTTCTCAGAACTGCCCCTTTCCGAAAAAGATCTACATCGAAGAAAACAAAAAGTTTGGGCACCAGTGGGGTTCGAACCCTGGTTGTCAGATTAGTATCAAAAAATAAATAAGCCAACAAAATTTTCTTCAAAAATGACCAAGTTTTGCAACATTGAAAAAAAAACCGCTGCTTTTTTATTGTTTCGACCGCGGCCGACCGCGGTGATGCTGTGGATTCTATGTTTGCAATTAAAAACGGCACATTTCTAGAGAAGATGTTACACATTAGTAGCACAGCAATGGGAGGAGTATGTCCGCGCTCCGTCGCACTATGGTTGGCACGGTGCCAAATTCAAATTTGACGTTTATTTGTCGTATCTTCCAATTTTAACCGCGACGCGCACGCAACGCGGCTCGTAAAAACTCAAATCTTTTAGTTGCGGACCTTACCATTGTGTGGGGTAGCCAACTAACACTGAAACAAGACGCAGAAGAGAAATTGGTCCTGTTTCAAGTTAATGATTACTGTCACCGTGTTGGAAAGTTTTTATTCATACTACTATTTCATTGATCACTTGACACATCCACTCCCTTCCGCCATATTATGTTCCCCTTTTTGCTCTATAAATTTTACTCAACTCCCTATCTCGTATTCGTGTCATATCTCTTTAATTCTGGTGTAGCATGAGTGGCATGGCCGTTGTATATTTGCATCTTATATTGATAAACAAAAAACGTTTCGCCCAAAAAATTACAATGTGAAACAGTACATTTATGTGGAGAGGACGGACGATCATGGTGTAGAGATGGTTTGAGAAAGTCTCGGGGGGAATGCAGTTTTTGTTGAAAAATGAATCATATTCCATTTCAACTCTGTAGATTCCTTTTCTTCCATTGAAATCGCTACACTTTCAACAGCAAGACGTTGTGGCTTCAAGAACAATGTAAAAAAATAATGACCCGTTTCAAGTTGATGATTATTGTCGGCGTGTTCGTAAAGTTGTAATAACGCTCATTTAAATTCAGTTAGAATTTCATCTGCGACTAACATCTGTAGATTCAGACTCTTGTCAGAAGTTTTCGATTCCATATTCTTTAGGATCTCGTCGCTCATTTTCAAAAAACGCAAATTTCCAATTCGCGAAAAACAATTCTGTTTCGAATTGATGATGAGCACCAAGGGCAGTATTTGCGAAAATCGGTTATTGATTTTTTTTTCAATTTATCTGCGAGCGACAAGCATGGTTTCAAACTATTGTCAGCGTGGTAGAAACAAAAAATACATATTTTTGAACACCGAAAAAACATTTTGAACGTGAATGAATACATAGATCCTGAAGAATATTGGGTTGAACACTACTGACAACAGTTTGAAGCTACAGATGTTAGTCGCAGATGGAATTATAATACGTTGGAATAGTATGATTAAACCTTTCGAAAACGCCGACAATAATAATCAACTTGAAACAGATTCTCCTTTCTTCTGAGCATCGTTTTCATGGTTAGTTCCTACAACTATGTTCCTTGTTCGAATGTAGCAATTTCAATAGCAGAAATGGAATCTACAGAGTTTTAATGGATAGTATATGATTCATTTTTCAACAAAAACTGGGGCTTGAAGAGTCGTTGAACATTGAAAAGAGGGTAACGAACACAAATTCTAGGTGCACATAGACACACTAGTTAAACTTTACCAAAAAATCATATCTATATGTCTGAGTCAGATGGATGACTATTTCAGAAACAGTTGAAAACGTTTGTCGCACCAATGAAGCAGAAAAAAATTTGTATCTTAAAATAACCAGTCGGTTCACGTCGCCTTTTTTGAATCCGATGTTATCAAAAAATCCTTAACGTCATCACTTTTAAGAAAACGGCCCATAACTTTTTATGACGTGTACCAATCCGGAAACGGACAACACGTTTGGAATCATCTACTTTTTTCTGAATCCGACGATATCAAAAATCCTTCACGTCCTGACATGGGTTCAAACCAACTAACTGTAGTCAACGTTGCTTAACTTGCCAGATCGAACGCTGCGACGCATCCACCTGATCCATGCGGCGGCCCAAGCGAAACGGCGACAGGGGCGAGGAAAGGAGAGACGACGCTTTGCCTACCGTCTCTCCCCTTTTTTTTGTCGATTCCCATATGCTTTATCTGTGTTTCTATCTTAGAAGACGTCATTTTGAGAATTTTGAAAAAAGAAAAAGATGGACACCATTTAGAGAAAATTTCTGATATTTTGGTCCAAACCTGATGAAAATCGGTTCTGTTGGAAGGGCGGTAGGATCGGCGACAGACAAACAAACATACAGCCGTTTGCGTTTGTTAATAGTAAAGATGTCAATCATAAATATCTTAATAATTTATCTCAGTGAATGATTTTTCAGCATATACAGGAAAATAATATTATTTGGAAACCGAAAAAATTATGGCATTGTTTCAAAAACATGAGAAAAATGAATACTTAAATGTGAAAAGAGCAGATTGAAAAGACACAAATAAAACAGTTGATTGAAAAAAAGTCCATCGAAGGTTGATTTCAACAACTATTTATTGTGTTTATTTTCCGACCATTACTAGTTTTACTGTTTCGTTAGCAACTTGAATTTTTATTGTGTTTCTTTATATAATGGATCAGCATATATGTACGGAAAATAATAACATTAACAAATCGAAAAATTTATGGAATTGTTTCAAAAACAAAAGAGAAAATCGAATACTCAATTATAAAATGAGCAAATTGAAAAAATAAAAATGAAACAGTTAACTGAAAGAAGTTAAGAAACAGTTAAAATTGAAAGTTTCAACAACGATTTTTGTGGGTGTTTTGTTTTCCGACCATCAATAACTTTACAGTTTCGTTAGCTATTTTAAATTCTACTCATATATTTCCCCGGTTGTGTACATTTTGCTCTAGCCTAGTGCATTATAAAAATGCGTAAACGTAGAAATGTTTTAAGCTATCATCACGGGTTTATCAATCTGTTTACCGCATACTTGTCATTTGACGGGCCGGGCCGAGGAAAAATTTTGCCGGTCGGCCCGGGTGGAATTTTTTTTAAAATTTTTGCATCCCAAAAATAATTTTCAAGTGCTTTTTTATCACTAAATTCACTGTAGAACTAATGAAAATAATCAATTTAGTCGAATTTTTGAAGAAAATGCCCCAAAAACCACCTTTTCAAAAATTAACGCTGAAAAAAAACATGTTTTTCGAAAAAAAGTCGCTCCACCCGGGCCGACCGGGCCGGGCCGGTGAAAATTTGGAAATCGGCCCGGCCCGGCACGTGACAAGTATGGTTTACCGCACACTGCAAAACGTTTTTCTTGTTTCAAGAACTCAAGTTCATCACTTCAAGTTTTTTGAGAACATTGAAAGTCTTCTTTTACCCAAAATTGAAAATTGTCAGATAACAGTAAACTTACTTTTAACTTGAACAATTGAAAGAAAAAACACAAAGAAGCCTCAGAAATGCTTGTACAAGTTAAACCTGTTATACAGATAAGATTAAAAAAACTGTTACTCAGTTTAAATGTCACTGAATGGGAAGAAATAGTTATAATTTCTTTTTATCAACTTTTATTTGCAAGTAGAAATATAGAGTGAGCCCAGTGGACTTCATGAATATTCTGTTGCACAAAACCAAGAAACTGCTTCTGTTTTGAGCATGTTTTATTGCTCTTGTGAAATCGGACTATTTTAAAATTGTAGATTGTAGTGCTTTTGTTGAAGGTTCACCAATAATCTATTGAGATGTCGCCGCAAAGAAAATGTATGAAAGTCTCAAACAATTTTGAAATTATAAATAAGAAACTATCTTTGAAAAGAATCTTCAGGGGCTTTTTTGAAATACAGTTTCTATGGTGGCATTTAATGTCTGCAGCCTTCAACCCTTTAGTTCGAAAGCTCTCTGATGTTTAATAAATAGTAATAAATAACAATATTTATGTTTTCATGACTCCACAAATTTTTAATGAAGTAATAATGAATCAGTATACAAAAGCGATGTTAATGAAAGATTACGTTTCATGGATATTAAAAAACGTATCTTGTGATCTACTCTTCAATGGTTCGCACTTTTCAATCGAACAACAACTTTTCCAGTCCGAAGAGCATTTTTAAAGGCCCTTTTAGAAAAATCAAATTGTTTATGTACGTTGCACAATTCGTTTACATCACTTCCTTTTTTCTTATTTCAAAAATCTAAGTTAACTGACTCCGGTGTTCCAAAAAACATTATTTGTTATAGTCTACTTTCCATTAATTTTTCAATTTTACTGATTAGACAGACATGGTGTCATTTTTATTTCAAAACTGAAGTTTGTGTGTATGAGAACACATGTGCCCGCTTCAAACTCTTGTTGAATATTCATTTGCAAAAGTTGGTCGATAAATCTGACGGTAAAGGACTCCCTTTAAAAAATTTGTTTTTTGATACCAATTTCATTTCGATTCAGAACACAAGCACACTTGACTTTTCATCTACTCTTCATTATGTTTCTTTCTTGTTTCTGAAGATGCTGCTTACTTTTTCCTTTCAATGCGCCGAGATCTTTGAGAATATGGCTCCGCCCACACAGATGTATGAAATACGGTGGCAACGACTGATCAATATTCAAACTTCAATTACCTGTTTCTCAATATTTTTGAAAGATTAGAAAGTGTCTGTTGAATTTACTATCAATCGAATATCCTGACGCTCTAAAGTAGATTTTTCAAAAAAAAGTAGGAACTTCAAAAGTTATAATACAAGTTTACATATTTTGACCATTTCAGCTTGTAACACAAGAACAGTATTAATTCAAAGTCTGCAATAAACAAAATCAATGAGACGAAAGTTTTAAAGTCTCTAAGGTGAAACATTATATTTTCAACCAAAATATAGACAACCGGTAGACTCTGGACTGATTCCAATTTTTTGGGAAGAATAATCAGTGTTTTTTACAAAAAACCTACTAAACAAGCCTCGTAGAACCAGTGAAGTTAAGTTTTCAGAACTGACATTGAACAGAACATAAAATATCTTCTATCAAAACTATAACTTGCGGTTTCTTTGGTTTCATATGAAATGAAGTTTTTAATTCATTATACTGCAAATTCCACCCACTCATTTTAATTTTTAATTTATATAATTTTGAAATATCACAATTTTTTTTAGAGAAAACGGAAACTAGAGAAAATGAGAGTTTTGTTTCAAAGAAAAAAACTTATTTTTGTTTCAAATTTAGGGTAAAATATATGAGCGCTTATCTATCGTATTGTTATGCTCTCTTCAGTTAAGTTCTTTATTAGTAATTTGTAGATACGCTTATGCTAATATTTAGAAAGATTTATTGGGTACGAATTGTTTTTTTGTCATTTTTCTGGTTGATAAAAAATATTTCCTCAGAATAACATTACCGACTTTACAAAAAATTCACAAACAAAAATTTCGAAAAGAACTCGCTCAAAGTTCTGTTTCGCTGAGAACATGTAAGTGGTTCGGGCAACATAAAATAATTGGAAATTGTGGTATGAAGGTAGCAGAATTTTTGCATACTCCAAACTGTACTTCTTTCTAAAAATCATCAGTCGTAATAATGTTTGCAGACTAATGTACCTTACGGATGGTGTGAAACAGAATATGTACATAGAAAACTTCAGAAAACAGCATGTGCTACTAAATAATCGTGTTTCACCATTTTTCTTCAGCGAGTCGTAATAAGATATTACAATCCTTCCTATAACGACGACGGAAAGCACGAACAGTTTGAAAAACTTTCTAAGATTTCTTGCTTAAGATGTTTTTTGATTACTGTTTGTATGATATCTCCTATCCTAGTAAATTATCATACCCTTGTTTAACTAGGAGTCCCCGCCCCCTGTTATTGTTTCTTATGTCTGCGTCTCAGAGTCCCTCGGGCAGAAGCCTGTCCGAGGGGACAGGGGGCACTTGGAACAAGAGAGACCTTTACTCTCCAAATTCTCCCCCATTCGTACTATTTCGCCCATATATATTTAAGTTTATATTCTTTCTTCTTTATAATAAATAGGTATAATATTGACTGTTTATTATCCGCTGCAAGTCAAGGAAGAGAGAAATTATTATATGGTGCATACGACCAAATTCTGAAAGCCCGCGTGGCAGGAACAACGAGGATCGCTTTTTTTGAGAAAGGTACGAGTTTATTTTGATAATATTCTTGTCCGTCCTTTCTTGACTAACTGATACTAACCACCAAATTCGCTCGAGTTTTACTCTAACGCTGAGTAAAATCTCAAAATTTTCGAATTTTTTCGCTCTCCAATCACTTCGGATCGCTAATTCGGTGAAGAACCATGAGTCTTCAATTATACTTCTTGAGTACCACGAGCCAATCGACCGCATTGTCGACATTCGTGAAGAAGTATCAGAATGAGCTCAGCAAACTGAAGAACGCGACGTTGCCAATCCCAAAACAAGACATTGGACAAATTGTAGAAGTGATCGACCTCCTGGATTCAAAAATCCAAACGCTTGAAGCAACCACGATCAAATTGTCAGAGCAAATCGAACAAATTGGAGATGAAGAAGATGCCAATGTGAAAAATTATGAAGAAAAACTCCCGCTATTGATTCAGCTCAACCAGGACGCCATTAATCTCAGGGATTCGTACCACGCAGTACTGAAAAGAATCCGATCAGAGAATGTCGAGCCTGTGGATAACAAGCAGAATATCAAGGAGTTTTCGCAAAGACGACTAAGCATGGAAATGGAACGTCAGGTTTCCAACCTCCCACCAGTCAAACTCCCAGTCTTCTCTGGGAAAAGATGGGAATTCCAAAAATTCTGGTCGCTCTACGAAGAGATAATCCACAAAGCGGAAATCTCAAATATCCTAAAATTCACTCATCTTCTCAATCATCTTCAAGGAGGAGCGAAAGAACTACTGGATCAATTCCAGATCACGCCAGAGAATTATGACATCGCCGTCAAACTTCTCAAAAACAAATACGCGGACACTGAGACTACCATTCTGGAACTGAATGAAAAAGTTCGCAAAGATTGTGCCAAAGACAGCAGCACCCGAGAGCAAAGACTCCTATTCGAAAGATTGATGGTCGCGATAAAGCAACTGGAACGCCTTCAAGAACCCGTAGACAATCGGATGATGAAGGAACTCATCATGGAAAAGTTCAACGACAAGATCAGAAGAGCCACCTTCAAGAAGAAAATTGCTTCTACGGAGGACTGGACAATCAGCAAAATGTTCACTGACATTGAAGAGAACATAACGCTAGAAGAAGATCTGGAACTATTGATGAAGGGCAAAAACGAGCCAAAGGAGAAAGCCGATAATCCAAAGAAGGACAGAAACCAGTCCAATAAGTCGGATCGCTCTGAAAAACAGAAGAAAACCAGATTGTGTCTGTTTTGTAAGGACTCCGAGCACCATTCCAGCAAATGCACAAAATTCGGTTCAATCAAGGATCGCAAAGATTTTTTGAATCGCGAAGGACGCTGTTTAAACTGTCATAGTAATGCACACAAAACTGCAGAATTTTACAGTACCAGGCCGTGCTACTTCTGTAAAGGTCGACATTCAAGTGTCCTTTGCACAAATCGAGGTGAATCATCTTCGCCATCTTCTGCTAACTCATTGAGAGATAGCAAACACAATCAGCAAGCCAAGACAAAGGTCAAGACGGCGACTACCAACGTGACTCACACCGAAGAAGTAGAAGAAGCTGTCCAGTGTGAGACGCAGACAACAGAGAGAGCGCCGACGACCACTTCAAAAGCCTTCGTGCCGACAATTCAAGCAAAAGCGAGAAACAAGGTGTCGGGAGAATGGACAACAATTTCGATGATGATTGATACGGGGGCCGACAGAAGTTTTATAAAAGAATCTGTGGCAAAAACCCTCAATCTCGAAACACCGGATGGACCCACTCTACGACTGAAAACCTTTGGATCGCCTACAGCGAAGGGACCAGAGAAGTACAAAGAAGCCTCCATAGTCGTCTTCACAGAAAAAGAGTCAGCTGAAATCGATGTTCTACTGAGATCATGTGTGGTAGGAAACATCCCGAAAGCTGAAATGTCAAGAGAAGACATACGATTCATCCAGCGCAACAAGATCGACGTCAATACGGACGCGTTCGAGGATGAAGTAGAACCTGATGTTTTGATCGGAATGGATCAGATGTCCACAATCTGGATTGGTGACACGATCACCTTACCATCCGGCATCCTACTTCTGAACACAAAGTTCGGATACACAACAATGGGACGCAAAAAGACATCGCGGGATCGCTCAAACGTCAACTCTGTCATGATCATCAACTCAATCCAAGAAGATGAGCCATTCGAATATCTCCAAAAACAAGACGTGCTCAAATGCAATGGAGACGAATTCGCTGGATCTTCTGCTGAAGAAAGAAAGGAAAAAGACAAACAAATCCTCCAGTTTTTTCGAGACACAGTTCAAAAACGGATCGAAGGATATTTTGTCAAACTCCCCCTCAAGACGAATAAGATCGCCACTCTTCCAGACAATTACCGTCTTACCTTGAAAAGATTAATAGGTATAGTGAAAACGACACCGCTGGAAGTGAAGAAAATGATCCAAGAAATTTTCGAGGATCAGGTCAAAAAGAACATTCTGGAGATTGTCACTGCTCAAACTCCAAAAGGAGAATGGACACACTATAGTCCGATTCAGCCAGTCCTGACTCCACACAAGGCCACCACAAAATGCCGTGTCGTCGTGGACGCATCCGCTCATTACAAAGGGAACGACTCCCTCAATGATGCAATCGAGCAAGGCCCGACATTGCTGCCGGACATTTTGGACATCCTGATTCGCTTCAGATCAGGAGAAACAGTCATCTTGGCAGATGTGGAGAAAGCTTTTCTTCAAGTCAGACTGAACGAAGAAGATAGAGATTTGACTCGGATTCTCTGGATCAAAGATATCAATCTACCAGCTACACCAGACAATGTCGAAGTCTATCGCTTCACTCGCGTTCTTTTTGGTCTAAACGCTAGTCCGTTCTTACTCGCAGCCACGATCATGCTCCATCTCGAAAATCATGCCAACTCCAAACTCGCTTCCAAGATTAATGAGAATCTCTATGTGGACAATCTCATATTCACATTCGATGGTTCGGCAAGAGAAGCGCTCGAGTTATACAAGGAGTTCAAAGCTATTTTCGCTGATGCAAACATGAATCTGCGTGAATTCATGGGAAACTCTGACGAGTTCAACGACAACATTCCAGAAGTCGACAAAGCTCAAAAGTCCGACTTGAATGCTAGGAATCCCATATGATCCAGACAAGGACACCATCCAATTGGAATGCTTCGTGTCTACTGATGAGAAGTACAGCAGACGTACCGTGTCCAGAAAAATCGGAAGCGACTTCGATCCTCAAGGACTAATGACCCCATTGATGCTCACATCGAAACTATTCCAACGTGTGCTATGGCAAGATGAGTTCGCTTACAAATGGGACACCCCATTGAACAAGAATCATGAGATCCAATGGAAAGAACTGCTGGACCAGACGGAAGGATTCATCAAGAAGTTGCCTCGCAACATCCTCGACCAATCAAACAAAAACAAGATTATTTGTTTTTGTGACGCCAGCCAAAACGCAACGGCTTACTGCTTCTACGCGCACAACAAATATGGAATGAACATTTTCCTTGGAAAATCCAAAGTCAAATCCTTGAAGGAAAAATGGACAATTCCAAAATTGGAACTGCACGCGCTAACCATGGGAACGCAAAGAATGCTGTCAGTGGTCCAATGTCTTCAAAAAGGAGACATCGGAGTATCGGAAGCTATCATCCTCACTGATAGTGAAATCGCTCTCAGCTGGATAAAATCAACACCAGGAAAGAAGGAAGTTGGAGTTCTCATTACCAACCGGCTCGAAAGCATCCGCCTCGCCAATCAGGAGATCGCTGAAACTGGAGTCAAAGTCAGATTCGGACACATTTGTTCAGAAGACAATCCAGCCGATCTTGGAACGCGTGGCATAACAAAGGATGAATTTTCAAACAGCTTCTGGTGGACAGGACCCAGCTTCTGTCAGAAAGATCCAAGTGTTTGGGACACTTACCAAACGTTCGAGATCAAGGAATCCGAAGAAGATAATGCGAGAATCAACATCTGCAACAGTCTCGAAGACAATGTCAATGCTGAAATCTTCGATTCGATCAGTGCGAGTTCGCTACTCCGAAAGAGACGTGTGATCGCGTACACAATGAGAGCCATCGCTAAATTCGCTAATCCTCTTTCACAAGACGTGAAAGAACGGCTGCGGACAACCATCGCTGAGCTCAAAGAAGTTCCAGAAGGAAATCCACCAATTTCCGCATCAGAACAAAGCGCAGCGGAAATACGGATCATTCGAGAGCATCAAGCTCAAATCAGCTTAAGGAAGAAACATTCCTGGAATGATCTGAATCTGGAACTTGATGACAACAAGATCATCATCTGTCGTGGAAGACTCAAACACATGGACAATGCGAAAATGGCAAGATTTCCAATATTGATCGAACCAAAAACCCAACTGGCAAAGCTGATCATACGAGAAGCTCATGGAAAATGGCACTGCAATGAACAGCAAACGATGACGGAGGTCAGGAAGAAATTCTGGATCCCAAATCTTCGCCAACAAGTGAAATCGCTCTTGTCAAAGTGTGTAGCCTGTCAAAGATACAATAAGCCGCCATTCAAATACCCAGACATGGTGGATCTGCCAGAGCACCGAGTGAAAGAAACAGCGCCTTTCCAACACACAGGACTCGATTATTTTGGTCCGATCTCCTACCGAAAAGAAGACAACACTGTCGCTTCGTGCTGGGGATGCCTATTCATCTGTGCCACAACAAGATTAGTCCACATCCAATTGATAGTTCGACCGGATACAAGCTGTTTTTTGAAAGCCTTTCAACGCTTTGTCAGCCTCTGTGGAAAACCAAATGCTATCGTCAGTGATAACGCTCCACATTTCATTTTAGCCGACAAGATCCTCCAAGACATTGCAGAAACCACAACAAAAAACTGCAATTTCAACAATGAGGTGAAGAAATTTCTTGGAGACGCAAAGATCGAGTGGAAATTTATCACGCCATACGCCCCCTGGCAAGGAGGAATGTATGAAAGAATGATGCGCTCAATCAAACAATCAATGTTCAAAGGCATTGGGCGGAGCATCTTATCTTTGGACGATATCCACACAACATTCACTGAGGTCGCTGCAGCTCTCAACTCCAGACCCCTCACATACGTTGGACAAAATCTGGACAGCGGATTTGTTCTGAGACCTATCGATTTTGTCTACCCGAACATTCAAGTCAACTATCCAATGGATTCCACATTGGAAATGAATGAGGACTACGCTCCACCAGGAGAAATTTCGCTCGCTAAAGATGAGGCTATCGCTGCCATCAAATCTGTCGCCAAAGTTGTCGAAACCGTCTGGCAAACGTGGAAAACAACTTATTTGGCTGAATTGAGAAGCACCCACAAGCTGCGAATGAACAACAAAAGAGGAAAATCCGAGACTCCAGCAGTTGGTCAGGTAATCCTCATCACAGACCCGGATCTTCCACGAAACTACTGGAAACTGGGAGAAATTGTCAAAGCTGATCCATCATCGGATGGTGTTCTCCGTGAAGTACACTTGAGAACCAGCAAAGGAAACATAATCAAACGCCCCATCAATTTGGTTGTCCCATTGGAGCTTGATGGTGAAGACACCCAACGGAAGAACGAAACCAACGGGGTTTCTCTTCCAGAAGAGCAAGTTCCAGATGCTCCTGAAATCCAAACAAAGGACATGGTCAAGAGGTATAACTTGAGAAAGCAGAAAAGAGTCAACTACAACGAAGACCAACACGAAGATCGCTTTCAAGTCGCTTCTGCAATCTCTACATTGGTGAACTTCCCATGGTCAAAGTTCATGATTATGGTGATTCTGTCAATCATCATTGGACCAACGATGGCTATCTCGCCGTTAGAATGCACGCCAACTGGGATTCGTGTCAATGTGGAATATGAAAGCTTCGAAATGTGCGTACAGAACTATTGCACATCAAGACCTCGAATGACCTGGAACAGCAACTACGCAGATGTTTGGATCCCACCTGCTCTGAAAATTACGGATCATCATGCAACTGCAAAAATACTGATGGCCAACGCGGTCACAGTATATGAACTGAATTGCCATGCTGTTTCTACATGTGACAGCATCGACTGTGTGATCTGCACAACAAATGTCCTCAATCCGGAGTGTCATCCGTACATGGCTCTCGGTGGATTTGCAATCATCCTCTATATCATTGCGATGATAGTGTACTGCATATTCAAGGTGAAAATATCCATGGGAGCACCACTGATCATGATCTACAAATTGCTCCAAATGATCATCTCGAAGTGCCGTGGATTCATTCCTCGCAAATCTTCCCGACGCGGAAAAATCAATTGGGAAATAATGGTGACTATCCTGATGTTCTCCTCAATGATCCACTCGAGCAACGCCTGTCAGGAAGTTAATCTTCTGTCTCAAGGAGAAAAGATTTGCACCAAAGAAGAACCAAAAACATGCAAATTGGTAACCCAAGAGCATCTGACCATTGGATCTTTCAACAAGGAAGCATGCCTCCGGATCGAGCAGAATGGAATGACCACAAAAGAAATCAGAATCAGATTTCTCGAGATCAGAATGGAATGCCTGAAAAACACAATCACCTTCACAAAGGACGCTCAAATTCATGTATGGAGTGCTAAACGCTGCGCCCATACAGGATCATGTGTAGCAGACAAGTGCCTCAACATTACACAAAATTCAATGGTACCAGAACTCGGTGAAGCCAACAATCACATTGGGAACACCTACTGTACCGAAAGCTGTGGAGGACTAGGTTGTTCATGTTTCTTCCCGTCTCCAGGATGTCTCTTCTACAGAATCTACGGAAAAGAAAAGAACAACGGAACGCTCGAGATCTCTCAATGTGCCGAATGGAGAGAAAGACTGGTCATCGAAATGTCGGTAACAAGATTGAATGGCGATCGTCATCAAAAAACAGAAACCATGACATTGCCAGTCAGTTTTCCTGGATCGCTTCAAGACATCAGTGTCACCGCCGCTTGGATTAACAAACCAGTATCGCCAATTCTGGAAAACTGGTTAATCAGAAACGACAAGTCACAAGTCGCCTTGTGGCAACCATATCGTTTGCCAAGCATCCAATGCAAAAGAAAAGAAGGGGACGAGACGTGCCAACTCAACGAAAGATGCACTTGTGAGCCAGCCGAAGATTCCATGGTTTGCACATGCGAAGAGGACGATCTGGAAACTCAGGGGGGGACTAGTGCTCACATTGGAAGACAATGTCACTACCTCTATCCTGATTTCATCCGACAAATGCTACATCAAAGCAAAACAAATCCAAGGATGCTACAATTGTGCATCTGGAGGACAAGCGGAGATCAAGTGCACCTCTTCTATGAAAGAAGTCATTGGAAACATTGTCTGCGACAAAGACATGTTTACCGTACCATGCTCGCCCAATGGAAAATCCACAAACATCACATTCTTTGCTCAATATGCCGGATTCAGAAAAGTGTGCTCAATCAACTGTGGAGGAAGATACACTGAGTACTTCAAGATCACAGGAACGCTGAAATTCACTGGATCCATGTGGACTTCTATCTACAGAATCATTGAAGGAAAAACAACATTGATGAACGAAATCGCCTGGCCAGATTTGAGCCATCTCGCTCAGTGGTACCTGCAGTTCATGAAATCCATGATGGCCATTATCATCACGGTTGCAGTGATTGTCGCCACTACAGGAACGCTCGTTATCTCAGTTTTTCTGATTGGATTCAAGAAGACTGCCAAATGGACGCTTTTCTTTTTCGCCATCCCGCTTATTCTATGTCGCATGATCTATTTTTTTGTCCTGCGCCGATGCCGACCATCCCGTCAAAAGACGGACAAACAACTTGTTTGAGGGTCGTGACATCGGCAACTCTACGTGTCCCATCCAAGATCGTTAAACAATTCAAATTGTTTTCAGCAATGGACATCCAAGAAATTCTCCGGGCAGCTTCTACCATCAAGAAGCATGCCAAAATCCTCGAGAAAATCGAGAACGAGAAAGCCGCGGACAAAGGAAAGGAAATCGAAATCCATCTCGCTCCCAAATGGGGTATCGACCCCACAAAATCCACTCTGGATGAGATGGAGCAGTTCATAGCCCAACTGAAAGAAGAAGGCGCAGAATTCCAGAAGGACTTGGAATCCGCAAAAGAGGAGGAAAAACTGGCACATCAAAAATATGTGACCCACTTGGATACGTCAAAAATGAAAAAGATAGAAAATTTGACAGTCAAACGAGCTGAGGAACTGAACAAAGAATCCGACGAGTTGGAGAAGCAAGTCAACATGGCCAACGCGGTCATCGGCGACATTGAAGCCATGATAGGCTTCAAGAACGACGTGCTCAAACTCGTGGAGAAGTGGACTCTTAACGCCACCTTCGAATTCCACCGCACGGGGAAAAAACCCGACGAATCCCATGCTCAGTTCCTCGCAAGAACTCAGGGCGGGGAAGTTCCCCAAGTGGAAAAGGATCCTAGGACCGAGAAAGCGATCAAGACGACTCAACGCCAAGAGAAAGATCTCAAGGATCGCACGGCAGACCCAATGGAGCACAAGCATACGCTCCAAAGCGTCGTGAGCAAGCCTACAAAAAGACCAGCACCGTCCCGGGAGATCAAAACGAATGAGATCAAACGCCAACGGAAGATCAGAAGAATCACCAGCTTCGGTGAAGATAAGCCAAATATGAAGTGCTCCTTTTGTGGTGGAGGGCACTTCAGCAATCAGTGCCCACAACACCCGTCAATCGCGGATCGCAAGGAAATCGTAAAGAGAGATCGCCTCTGTGAACATTGTCTTCTGGTGAAGACGAAAGAGCCGTGTGGATGTAAAGAAAGAACGTGCTATTACTGCGAGACAACAAACCATCATTCGGCACTCTGCTCTTTACCACAAACAATCATCGATTAGGATCGCTCCACACCAACATCTCTACTCCTCCAGATCGCACCACCATTCCCATATCTTCATCATCAACGACATCACTCGGATCGCATCTCAACTTGGATCGCTCCACAATCACACCATTCAATTCTCCACTTCAATTGGATCGCTCCATCATTCACTTCTCCACGCCATCCGGATCGATCCGCTATTCATAATTCTCCACCAATGGACTCGCTTCAACAATCACCTCAACTCCCACGACAAATAATAATGGAAACTAATTTAACCCTCTTTTCCTCCAATTCACTTGTCTGCCGGGAGTGTATGATATCTCCTATCCTAGTAAATTATCATACCCTTGTTTAACTAGGAGTCCCCGCCCCCTGTTATTGTTTCTTATGTCTGCGTCTCAGAGTCCCTCGGGCAGAAGCCTGTCCGAGGGGACAGGGGGCACTTGGAACAAGAGAGACCTTTACTCTCCAATTTCTCCCCCATTCGTACTATTTCGCCCATATATATTTAAGTTTATATTCTTTCTTCTTTATAATAAATAGTTATAATATTGACTGTTTATTATCCGCTGCAAGTCAAGGAAGAGAGAAATTATTATACTGTTTTAGTTTTTCTGATTACATCTCATAACACTGTGCGCTAGAGGAAATGTAATTACTGTCTTCACATGAAATGAACGAAGCTCCAGATTCAAATCGTGAGAGATACATTAATCCACTGTTCCAAAAACTTTTGAAAATTTTGACTCTCAATGTGCTCTGCTCAATAATAGACGATAAGTCCAATGCTATAAATATTAGACTCCAAAAAAGATCCTAAAAAACGTTTACTGAAAATATCTGTTTTAGGATGTGTATAATAGATTCTCACATTTATTCGTGTTTTCAATGTATTGTTTCCCCTGATTAGATGGAGTGTACTTTTTATTAACTTTGCAGCTAATTTTAGTTCAGAGAACTACAGTTCTATATTTTATATAACGCGTTCTCTGTAAGACACGAGCAACAGAGGTACTAGGGAAAGTTTGTTATATAAACATGTACTCTGGGTCTTGGGTAGCACATATACACAATATTGGCTCGCAGCTCCGGGTTACTGTTACAAAACTTTAATGTGAAAAAATATTCGATTCAAAAACCGAGGATACAAATATTATTTTCTGTTTCTGATTTGGAATGTGCCCTGTTATGAAAGCGCTGTTGTACTGTTATCGATTTTCATAGAACAAAAAAAATCACAATAACAGATTTCGAGGGGGTACTCGATTTTAGAACTCGGAAAGATAGAACTGCAACAAAATAAAACTGTAACAATATAGAACTGACAAAAATAAAACTGAACAAAATAGAACTGCTACAAAATAGAACTCTAGTTCGATTGGAGCGCGTTTGCATTCGTAACTTTTTAGAAGAATTATAACCAGTTTTCGAGGAGAAAAGTCGACTAAAAACACATTTTATGAAGATAAAGTATTTGTCTGTTTAATAGTCAACAAAAAACTGTATAAAATTATCTTCGATCGGCCCAATAAGCCTTTTCAAAACCAGTGGAAGAGTTCTATTTTGTAGCAGTTCTATTTTGTAGCAGTTCCATTTCGTTCTGTTCTATTTCGCGGAGTTCTATTTTGTAACAGTTCCATTGTGTTCAGTTCCATTTTGTAGCAGTTCTATTTTAGTCAGTTTTATATTGTTACAGTTTTATTTTGTCGCAGTTCTATTTTTCCGAGTTCTAAAATCGAGTACCCCCGATTTCGAGGTCTCCGTTTTTAAAATGACTCTGTGAAATAGCTGAAATACAATGTCGCAACACTCCTAAAAATTGTCAAATTTCGTTTTCAGAATACACAAAACAAAGTAGAGAAACAGCAATTTCCTAGTAGATCACTCTTGATTTCTTGAAACAAAAATCTATTTAAAATGGATTCAAGCAAAAAAGGAAAAGTTTACGGTTTCCCTATTTTGAGAAATGCATAACTTTTTCATCAATAGGGTTTACTTCGATGTTAGGATTCTACATATTATCTTCACTTCCACAAAACCTGAAAAAGAACTTCATATCGAATTTTTTCATGCCACCAAAAAATTACACATTTTTCCTGGAACATGTTCTAGGAGTATTGACTTGTTGAGTTTTCATGAGAGTTTATGTATTTCTAGAAACGTTTATTGACCGGATTGTAAGGTTTTTTGTTCTGAACTTATTATCGGTTTAAATATAAACTCTTACTATTCCGAACTATGCCAAGTTGTTCACAAAGCTTTCAATACATTTCAAATTAGAGAAATTAATTGTTATAAGTTTGAAATTCAGCCAAACATGAAGTAATAATCCCGTTTCAAATGATTCTCATTTATGTTATATTACTGATACAGTGATTTTTATGATAAAACTAGTTCACTGTTTATCGAAAGCCTACGAAAGCCTTGAACATTTCAACTTTCGAGAAATTTATTTGTGTTTCTTCGTTGGCTAACATTAAATGTGTAAATAATACGAGGTGTACAATAATTATTCGGAAACTGAACATTTAACATAAACCCTATCTGTTTCACGGACGTTTTATGTTAATTGTGTTTTCATTATGTTCAGTTATTGACTATTTTTTCAATAGCGTTTCAGGAATATCCCAGCATAACTCCGGATAAATATTCAAATTGAAAAACGTGCTCAACAATGAATATTAGTCAGTTTACTTTTCTCAAAGTTTTACCGTCTGTTTCCGAACGTCGACTAGTATTCTATTTGTATTTCACTGTGTTTCAGAATAGGCGTGTGATGTAATGCAGCTATCCGAGATGTCTAATAACAATTTGCTATCATAACTTTTTTTTATTGATTATCCCTTGATTAAGAATTCTGTTTCTGTAGGTCCATTTTGTTACCGCTCGACTGTGCAATGTAATTCCCTTGACATGCAATGTAATTCTAGCTGTACTCATATTCAATTGTTTTCAAAAAATAATGTTTTTTTCTCTTAATTTCAAATGTCTCGTTTCCTAGAGCTTCTTTTTTATTTTCAGGACCAAATATATTCAAAATAAAGTTATTAAAAACTGTTTCAGATAAATCCAAAATTTTCGTAAATTAAATACTTTTTTGATGGTATCGAGTTTTGGTCAAGATAGTTGTCAAAAACTTGTTGTTTCAAGAAATCAATAATAAATTTCCACCAGTTTTGAGACTATTTTAAAAGTTTTCCGAATAATCCAGTTACGTATAGGAATAAATGTTCGAGTGATGTTTTTAAAATCATATTCTGTTTTAGCACATTCAAGAAAAGGTATTGAAAGAATGCTATTGAAAAATTTTCCAAAAACTAGAATTAGAAAACACATTCAAAACAGTAAAGAAATGCATCTGTAAAGTGGGAAAAATAATTCAAAATAGGAGGAACGAGAACAGACTGTGAAGGGGGATCGCTCCAGAACCCCTTCTGAATTCTCAACCTTCACCTGATTCCTCGGGCTTACAGAGAGTGGAGTAGTGTTGATTATATGTGTATGGGTATATGGATTTATGTATGGAGATTATATAAGAGAATATGATAAGTGAGTAATAATAGGTAATGAATAATGGGAGTAATATATATAGGGCCTAAGGATCCTTGTGAGGCCCAGTCCTATTGAGATACAGTAGGAAAGGGACTCACCCCATGCTAGGTGACATGCATGGGCCAGGATCCAGCTAGACTCACTGAAGAGAGGCGACGCCCTTCTCTTGGTGAAAAGGGGCGGAGCCAGTCTTCTCCGACTCTTCCTCTTTGTGTTGAGACGCCTAGAGAAGAGAGGTTTAGAGAAAATGAAGAAGGCAGACATAGTCTGAGTTCTACCCTTTCACATCCCCCCCGGTTTAAAATGTGGCCGTCCCGGACACTAAGAGGAGAAGACGTAATTTCTTAAAAATTATTTACCTTAGGCCTTAAAAGTTAGTTATTTGGGGAAGATATCTGAAAGTACAATAGTAGAAGGGTACGGGTCCTGGGAGGGAAAAATAAACAGAGCATACAATACATGAATTAATAATATTAATAACGATATTGCTGCATCGGTGGGGTAGGGTGTGGGAAATATTGGGGCATGGTTGGATGAGGTATATATTGCATCGGGTGGGGAGGGGAAATAAACGATGGGTTTAGGCTAGGGTAAGGGATGGGACTAATTACCATTATCGGCGCATAGCCTGGCTGTGGAGTCCCTGCTCGTTGACTTTCGGCTCTCCAGCTTCCCGATTCCTGCTGCATTCCTCGGCCACCTCCTTGACGTTGTCCATTGTTGTTGCTGTTCCTCTTCCACTGCCTCCTGTCCTTCTTCTTCCCGTTCGCCTTCCAGCGGTTGACTTCGCGTTTCGGTAGTCGTCTGTTCCGGATTGGACTGTGTTGGCGCTTCGGACCCTTCCTCCTCGGGCTGAACTTCCGTTTTGACTTCTTCTGCTTTTCCTTCTCCGGGAACGATATCCTTGACCGGTCCATTCTGCAGAGAAAACAATTACGATTTTTCTTTCTAACAATTTCTCCTAGGTCTTCTTTCTCTCTTCTCTCTGGTATAATTGTTCAGTTCTCGAAGTCTTGTTAATCTCGACGATTGATTAGACTCTCTTTTCCGGTCTTTCAGACGCGTTTCGCTGACTCTCTACTCTCTACTCTCTACTCTCAAAAAAAAATTATGGAAGATCTTTCGAATTATTGATGTTGGATGTTTAGCATCTTTTCCACTTCCAACTGTCACTCGTATTTCTTATTTTTTCCCTGAACTAACACTGGTCTTTTAACGCGTATTTTTAAATTACGGTTTATTAGGTACTTTGGTGTTTTTACCATAGGGAAAGTAAAATTCTAATCTAAGAGTATAGTTTAGCATATCAGAAGATTAATTTAAGTTTAAAAATTTCTCTGCATGACGAAAGTTTAGGTTTCCTCTCTCGAATTTTATCATAACTATTTAAATAGTTTCCCACTAAATTTCATGATCCACTCATGGAAGTAGCTGTTCAATATCCCTATAAGACTCTCGAACTTCCATAGTTCGAAACGGTTCGGTGAATTTGGCCTTAATTCATCCAATTTTCTTTCTTTTGTCTGGGATTTCTTGCTGCTGTTCATTTCAAAATTATTCATAGTGGGTTTCTGGTCGAGTTCTCTATATCTCTCATTGGTATTTTTCCATAATACCTCTGTTACTCTCTCATGGGTTTTAGTATTTTTGATCCTTTCTGATTTCCAAACCATTACAACAGGATCCGCCAATGGAGATGGTGGTGGGCATGTTACTCCTTGGGATTCGATTACCCTAATTTGTTTTCCTAATTCACCTCTTCTCTCAAGTGGAACTCTATAATTTCTAGACGCTGGCATTTTCGCATCTTTGACAAAATCTATCCGATGTCGTATCGTTTCATTGTAACATCCTAAAACGCCATCCGGACCTACGAATGCCTTCGGGTGTCTATCAATTATATCTCTAAGTCTACTTTTCTGCTCTTCGGTAAAGATTGAATCTTTAAGATCAATTTCGTTTGATGGTTCGTAGTCAGGAGGTGTCGGTTTTGGCATGATAGGGAGTTTAGCTGTCCAGTCTGCTTCTGGTGGCGTATAGCTGTCTTCCCAAATCTGTTCGTAGATCGTTGCCGTGGCTAGAGCCTGCCCCGCAAATAATTTTATTGGGGTTGCGGATGGGTTAACTAATTGTAAAAACGTTTTCCCTTCCTGATCTGTTAAAACAACTGATCTGGCAATAGCGTAGATTTGCTCTGATTCCTTTTTGTTGTCCGAAATCATGAATTCAGTACCGAACTCCTTCCTATAGTTCACTAATTTGACTGGAATAATTGCCTCCGAAGTTTGATTAACCGTGCAATTATGACTAACCGCTACTTTAATCTCTTCCCTTTCAGGAGCTAATTCAACCTTGCAGACTAGAGAAATTTCCGTTCCAATTTGAACTTCCTTCTTTAACATGTCGAATGACACTGGATGTCCTAATTTGTTCATGTTCCGAATGAAATCTACTCCTAGAAGAATTTCTGAAGGACAGTCCTCCTCATGGGATACCAAAAGAGTTTGGTCTACCTCAATTTCTCCTATCTTTATGCTCTGCGATGTTGTTCCTAGGAATCTGATAACTGAACCATTAGCCGCTCGGGCTTGTTGTTCTTTTCCTACATCCAAGTCTTCTGACCTAATCTGGGAAACAGGAAGATAGCTGATACCTGCTCCCGTATCCAGTAATGCATGAACTATTTTTCCATTCATCTCTATCTTTATCACTGGTAAGTGTCCTCTATTTCTACGATGAAGAACGGAGTAAACTCCTGGGATGGGGTATTCATCATTGATATCCGCTGCCATGTAGACTCGCTGACCCCCCTCGTAATCTACGTGGTTAATTCCTCTTAACTGTCTAGTTGCCATTTCGATTAATCGATTTGCAGTCGCAGATGCTGCTCTTCTAGACCAGCGGAATTTGCAATAAACATAGAGGATTATCACTAAGATGACTACAAATAACACTGGGGCAATGATTACCAGAATAAACATCCAAACATTGAAAATCACATGTTTGATTGCTGAAAACACCTTCTTTCCCGTGCTATTCCACAATTCGTCTAAGGTGTTTGCTACCTTATCCTTATGGATTTTGACTTTTGTGGTTATATAGTCTTTCGCCTTAACAATGTTCTCTTCCAACAGACGGAAAGTAATATTATTTACCCTCCTACGATAGATTTTATTTAATTCTTCATTGGCCGCTGAAGATGTTCCTGGGCCAAGAAGATCATTTCCTATCACTGCCGGAGCTTGGAACCAAAATTGGCTGGCGGTCTTTTGGATTGGTCTATTGAGCGTTTGTACCCACATTTCGGTACCTTGCTCATTTTTCCAAGTTTCGCCTTCTACGTGAATCTTTCCAGTGATCATAGGACGCTTGCACTCTACTGAGCCTGAATCGGCTACTAAATCATCAGTACCCTCTAATAAGAACCAAATTTTCCCTTCGACCATCATTGGAACTAGGTCAAAACAGGTGTCATTAATCCTTCTATTCCAGTAAACTTCTTCTGGTTCAACAGGTCTACATTGTGAAATTAGTAAACCCTGGCCGGCTTTCCTAGCAGCGATGTCAGTTCTTCTGAATAACTGTCTAATAGCCGCTGTCGGATCGATAATTAGCAAAGTGAGAAACAGAATGGTTGATTCCTGTTGACTTGCGCAAGTTTGCATAAAAATATCTTTGGCTGGACTATGGAATGGATTACTATGAGGTTTCTCGAAATAAACGTTTCGGTTTTCTGGTGGTACTATGCCCTCATAATAGGGAATTGGTTTCTCAATTGCCGTGATGGTAGGTGGAATGACAACTGTTCTTCTAGTGGTGGTGGGTGCTTGAGTCGTGGTAGTAGTAGGTGTGCTTTTTGTCGTTGCTGCTGGTGGTACCGTCCTTGGTTTCATCGTTGTCGTCGTCGTTGTTGTCGTTGTCGTGGTTGTTGTGGTTGTGGTGGTTGACGTGGAAGGTGGTGGTGGTTGGTATGGAGTCTCGATGTATGGTTCGATGTATTCCATACTCTGTACCTTGTTTTCGTCAAACCGTGGTTCTTGATAACCCGCAGGAAGACTTCCTGGTTTTCGTTCACTTTTCCCAAGATCCAAATCCAGAAGTGAATCGAATACATTTACCAACTCCTCCCCCATCGCGATCAGCAGTTCTGCATCCTTCTCCGTTCTTTCCCCAAATAGCTTTTGAATTCTCGTGAATTCTCGATACCAATATTGACGAATCCGAATGCATTTTAATACTATCAATTGTGAACCTAGTGAGTTTCTACGTTCTTGATCGTATTTCTTAGCCCTATCCCTGAGTAACTCGTTTGTTACTCCAAACGCTTTTATATTAGCTAGGATAGCCGGATCTGTGATGGGATCCGTGTCAAATCGGGGTATCTTTTCTAGGGAATCTACTTTAAAATATTTGTAGATTAGTGGAGTCGCGAACTTTTCTCCGAGGCTAATGGATATGGTTGTGTTGTTTGGACCTCCTAATTTGAAATAGGCTACCCGTTTCTGTCGGTGGTGTTCTTGTTTCATCCGCACATAATCCGGGATCCCGAGATCCGAGGGTAATTCTGGGAATGATAACATCTTCCCGTCATCCGTAAAATATACATTACCCGCTAAACAACCTTTTGACTCTAACTGCGTAAATCGCATATCCTGAGAGATGGTGGAGAACATCTTAAGTTCGGGAACTGCTATATGTTTATCAGTAATAAACGCATCAACTGAGATCATTTTCTGGTATTTGCAGGCTCTGTATGGGGAACTCTCCGTCCATACTATGGTGGATTCAGCCGTTTTGCAATTTCCAGACGAGTACGAGCATTTTGAGGTATCTCCTAACGTTGAAATGGTAGCATCGCCGTCAAATGATGCAACCTCTCCGACAACTATTGTGAATTCGTCGTGCTCGACCTCTTTTCCTCCAAACCATGCCGTATAATTTTCGGCATTTTCACCAAGACTAGCTGAGCGGTATACTCCTTTCGGACCTTCCGTCATGTCCTTACCAGCGTCCTGTTTAGATCTAACTGCTTCACGACATTCTTGAGTTCGAACCTGTTGGAACGTATTCGAACCTCGATCAGTCATTTTAGCGGTGGAATAGATTCTAAAGATTGAAAAAGTGGACACTTTAAACCCTTGTCTATAGCAGGCGTGCGCAAATTGTCGCATTGGGTCCGTGCGGAGTTCAAATAAGTCCGCCCGGGTGGAAACAATGGACGTACGCGGGGATTCGCAAGGAAGAATAGAGGGTGGAACGGACGTGTTTCCTCCCTGTTGGAATCCACATATTTGTGGTTTGCCTGCCCATGCTGGTACAGCTAACATCATGGCTATTGTCAAATAAGCGAGAAGACGCTGGACTGCGCTTCTCTCTCCTCGAGGACTACGATATGATTCTTCTCGAGGCTCTTCTTGACAATTATGTTGTCTCTGCGGCCAATCCCACTCTTCTTCCCGTGATGGAGGTGGTGATGGAGAATAAGAGGAACGGGAGTCTAGTTCATCTGGTCTATCTTCCCTAGTACGCATCAGTTGCGTCATAGCTGCAATTAGCTCCTCTTCCTTTTCATCCTCGTCTAGGTCATGAAGCCTTTGGAATCTTTCCGCTCTGCGGATAACTTCCTCTAACGTTTTTGGTGTATTTTCCATCCTAAGGAGCTTCCTGCGGATGTGGCTGGCTGCGTGATGCATAAAATGATTCACGAGCAACCCATCCCGCACAGTCTCCGGTATGCCTTCGTAGGCATACTCACCTAACGTTTTCAGCTTTTGCGCGTATTCCGCAATTGACAGCTGACCTTGTTTAAGAGTCGTTATCTCTTGCTGGACGAGTTCGCGGTCTCCTGGGACTTCAAAAGCAGCGATAAGATTCTCAACTAGTTTATCCCAGGTGTTAGTTTGGTTTTGACTTAGCTGGATGAATCTACTCTTTGCTAGCCCCTCGAGAAAGAATGGCATGATCTTAGCGCCCGCCTCCTGTTTGATGTTAAGGCTATGCAAGGCACCTCGATATTCGACTAGCCATCAGCGCAGGGTCGATGTATTGCCTTCGCTAAATTTCGGGATGTGACCTGATACCGCTCTGAGCGCTTTCTGAGTGTCCGTTTCTGCCGGTATGGCTTGATTCGTCCACTTCAGATCCTCCGCTAACTCTTTCTTAGCCATTTCTGGTTCCGATTCTCTAGGTTCTTCCTTAATCACTATCTCGGAGTTTTGAGAACTCTGTGGTACTATTCCTGTTGATTGACTACTTGTAACCGGTTGGTTCTCAAAAAAAAAATTTAGGTTCAAGGCTCTTTGAAAGTTGATTACTCTTAAGGAAGTAACTTCTACGAAGGATTTGTAGGAGATAACGGAAAAAAAAATCTATGGCCCGGGACGTGTCTACTAGCGGGTTGGATGAAGACCTTGTGATTGACGCGCCGCTAGGGATGTTTCTACTGTCGGTGCCGATGTAGTTACGCTCCTTAGCAGTGGTTGGTTACTACTTCTTGAACGGAGGGAACTATTTTGGCGCGATAGCTGGTCTTGTGCAGAGTATATAGAGCAAAAAAGACAAATAAGTTTAACAAGTTTTGAATGAAACGTATGATTATGAAGATGAATTTGCGTGTGATGAGCGAGAGACTTAATGTTTTTCCGACGTTGATAGACCAACTAGGTGATGAAGATGAGAGTGAGAGAGAGAGAGAAACGTTGAGAGAGAGAGAGAGAGATTGAGAGAGTTGAGCAAGGTGCTCACAAGATTTGAGAGATTTTGATTTGATATTGATTTGATATTGATTTGATATTGATTTGATTTGATTGATTTGATTTGGATTGAGAAGTTTTCCTAAACTAATTCTAATTGTGACTAGCCCCACTAACCAATGGAAAAGAAACTAACTTCAACTTCTGTTGGACGATTCTCTTGGGTCGGTGAGATGGCTGGGCAGTTGTCGAGCGTTGAGCTGTATGAGCTGTGTGAGCTGGGTGCACGTGGGCGTTGATGGCAGGTCAGTGCCAAAAGCTTTAAATTCCAAGTTTTCTGGAAATTTATGGATTTGGGTGGTAAGGGTTCTATAAAGGAGAGGGATAAATGACCTTTCCCATAGACTGGTCACCCTTTTCTACTCCTTCCCTTCTACCGTAGTCCGTGGGCGTGGCTTACTCTCCTATGGTAAATTTGAAAGTCTTGCCCCCCAGTGTCTCATTGCTCCTCAATTTCATAGCGGCTGTCTGCCTTAATGCCAGATGTCGACGGCTGTCGCGTATACAATTGTGTACAATTTTCGTATAGCGCCTGACAACTATAAATAAATTATAATCTACGCCTCTCCGACCCGCCTGTTATTTCTTTCCGCTTCCCCCCTTTTCCCGTCATCTGCTATTCACAGTTGTTGCACACTCCGGGGAATTACACTCGAATTCCTCCTAATTTCGTTTCGCATCCTTTCGACGTCCTACTGTAGGTTTTGTTCGTGACGATGTATTATTTATGCCCCACGGGCTGCACTTTTGATCTTTCTACCGTAGTCCTTCTTCTTCTTCTAGTCAGCAACATGTCTCCGGATTCGCAACACTATTTCGTGCGTATGTAACCTAGTAGTTTCTGACTCTCCCAGAATCTACTCCTATCTAGAATCTATAATCAAACTGTTTTTTATCATTAATATAGCTTTGTAGCTGTCGCGCTTGTGGCGAAAAAGTAAGGGCAGATGAATTCTGCTAATCATATAGTCTGCCTAGGATTCATGGATTTCCTTTCTTGGTCAGACCCTTCAAAGAACATGGAGAAATTAACCATTTTATTTTATTCTTCAATTCTAAACATCCATGTTACTTTAGTGAGCCTGACGGCCGTGACAGGTTATCACTACATGGTATGCGGGCCCTTCTATCACTCTAGCGAAATGCTTTTCCTGCGAGTCTGAGTCAAGCCAGGCAGTAATTTCCTTCCAGGTCATACAAATTAATGTTTCCGTCATCCCTGTCTAGAGGTCTCCGGGTGCTATCAAGGAGAGTATTATGGTACTTCGGTGAGCAATAGCTTTATATAAAAATTGTCGATAACTTCGACGACGGAAATGCATCTCTAACCTTCCCATAACAATTTACTTTATTTCCTTTTATATAGCATGATAGCACTGTTCTTTGGTCTAACAATTCTAAGATTCTAGATTTCTATGACCCATTTTGTCACGGTCTGGATTGGTTAAGGATATATTGACCTCACTTTCAGCCTGAGATATATGTCATTTTTCCATTCTTAATGACTACACTCAGTAGATTACAGTAACTCCGAGACTTGGTTAGTTCATTTCGTTTTATGGAGCATAACCGGCAACGTCTGATTCTTATCTTCTTACTATATCTAGACGTGTCTCGTGGTGTGAATTTAACGTTAAAGATTGCTATGTTCACTCGTCTCTGAACCGATTGAATTAAGCCCTCTTACAATCCACACCTGTACTATAATGTTATGGTCTCAATGTTGTTCTCTGACTGGACTTTTCTTTGGTAGATTTGGAATTTCGGGTGGGAAGTTGGGTTTGTTTTAGTCACTAGTTAGGAACTTCTCAATCTTGATAAAATGCTTATTTTATCTACTTCCTAATACTCTTAAATTACCTAACGACCAGTTAACTATGTTAGTATAAGAAACGAGATTTTATGACAGATTTTGAATAGAGAGATTTTAAACGAGAGATTTAATAGAGAGATTTTAAAGAGAGATTTAAAAGAATGTACTTCAATATACTTCTTTCCCAATATAGTATGATTTTCCAATAAATACACACATAGTAACTATATTTCCTGATCTTAAACTGGAGCTACAGAAAATACTCCTAAGCCACTGTTTCAGGATTAAAAGGGAGTTGTGACGATTGATATCGTCCTTATCTAATTCGCATACCTGTGCCTCACCATAGCTGATGGACCTTTCTCGGAATATGTTTCGAACCATACTCCTAGAAAGTCGATGAGACCTACTTGAACATCGATTTGAACTCTGATAGCGACACGAGTTTCCGGTTGGTGTAGTAAAATATTAGTTCACAGTAGAAATAGTATGAATATTAGTATCTCTTTCAAATAGGAAGAGTAAAGAAAAGATTGGTGGGACCTCCATGTGAAGGGGGATCGCTCCAGAACCCCTTCTGAATTCTCAACCTTCACCTGATTCCTCGGGCTTACAGAGAGTGGAGTAGTGTTGATTATATGTGTATGGGTATATGGATTTAGGTATGGAGATTATATAAGAGAATATGATAAGTGAGTAATAATAGGTAATGAATAATGGGAGTAATATATATAGGGCCTAAGGATCCTTGTGAGGCCCAGTCCTATTGAGATACAGTAGGAAAGGGACTCACCCCATGCTAGGTGACATGCATGGGCCAGGATCCAGCTAGACTCACTGAAGAGAGGCGACGCCCTTCTCTTGGTGAAAAGGGGCGGAGCCAGTCTTCTCCGACTCTTCCTCTTTGTGTTGAGACGCCTAGAGAAGAGAGGTTTAGAGAAAATGAAGAAGGCAGACATAGTCTGAGTTCTACCCTTTCACAAGACTTTAAAAAATTTGAATAGCTTTTTTTGTTCATTTTTCTCCGTGACTCATTTTTCCCTGTCTCAAACTGTATTTGTAACTTTGAAGACTTTTATTTCTGCAATCACAGCTTACCAGTCATTGCTCATAGTCAGAGCTTTTCCTCAATAAAAAAGGATGATTAAAGCGTCAACTAATTTTTCTTGTGTATCAACACTTTTGAAATAAGAATGGTCACTTATGATAAGCTTGACACAGTTATCATAATTTTTCATTGAACATTCAGAACCGTGGCAGACAAAAATTTCAATCTTCCTCTACTACTCTGAAAGAAAGAAACAGATTTTGGCGGTTTCATTAAACAGAAAAGAATCATCAAATGTATAACTTTTCAATTATAACTGGTTGATTGTCTATTATCTGTTTACAGGTGTACTATTCAGGGCGGAATTTTTTTAACGGCAAAAATGGTCCACATTACGATTGACTCAATGAAAAAATATTCGAAATGAAAGGAGAAAAGAGAAACTGTTAAAAACGCGCATAAAATGTATTTGTTCTCTTTTGGTTTTACAATATACAGGAGTTCTGAAGCCATAATTTTTACTTCAGATTCCAATACTTCAGATGATTAAACTAAGAAACTTTTGAAATTGGAGTATAAATGAAATGCTTCAATTGTGTAGTCCTCTCGGACAAGTTTTCTGTTCAATTCCTCTAATCCAAATGCTACATTATTGGTTGTGATAATTACTCGAAAAGTCACATTTTTGAAACCGTAAGCTGCATCATTTTTAGTAATCAACGAACAAAACAAAATTTTTCTGAATAATTGCGTTGTTTTAAAACCGAACAATTTTCGATTTTACTAAAAATCATTTTTCATTTCTATTATTTTTATTCAAAGAAATCCAAATTAATCGAAATTAAACCAATTATTCAATTAACTCAATTAACTCAAAACTTATAGTTCTGCTTCTGTCCGAAGCTGTTCTCATTCCATGGCTGATTCGATGGCCCTGGAGTGGCCGTGAGCGGGTATGGGTCCGGTTGCCATGAGTGTAATGGTGGTAGATTATTGTATTGAGTATTCAGATCCATATTAAAAGAAATGGGTTCCATTTTAACACCGCTGGATGGTCCTGGAGTCATTGATGAGTTCCAAAACTGATATTGATTCTGAGAATCAGAAGTAGACGCTCCTCCGGAAGTGTAATTCATATCGAATCTAGAATTTTCGGGAGTGGGTTCCTTTTTAATTAACGGTCCTGGAGTCATCGATGAGCCCCAAAACTGATATGGATTCTGAGAATGAGAAGAGACTCCTGAATCCCTTCTAGAAGTTGGTGACTCAATTGACGACGCCACTGTGCTATTCATCGACGAAATCCCTGTCTCAAATTGTATTTGTAACTTTGAAGATTTTCATTTCTACAATCAGTACGGCTTATAGTCAGACCCCTTTTTCTCTAAAAAAACAGAGGAAGATTAAAGCGAAAACAATTTTTATTGTGAAGTCAACACTTTTGAAATAGAAAAGTCCGCATCAAATACTCAGTCGAAAAAGTTGTGTACACTTCACACGGTGATTGCGGACTAGTGTATACAGTAACCCGAAAATGATATAAAATAGTTTTTAAGTGCAGAAAACCACGTAATAATGAGAAAATGAAGTTTTTTTGTGAGAAAAAAAACATTATTGGCAAAAAATGTCTTTGAAAAGATGATAATAACACTAGTTCAGAGCAAACATATAGAAAATTAACATGGAATGACTCCCGACTGGCTCCACAAAATTTGTGATTTTTTGGCTCATTTGATAGATTCTGCGAAAAAAATGACCAATCTAATGAGCTTTTCCGGTGACTGGACCTAATTTTCGAGATTTTCAGATTTTTAGAAAATCAATTTTTTTCATTTTTTTTTCAAAATTTTTTTTTCATCATTTTTTTTCTCAATGTTCTTCCATCTGGCGAACAAAGCAAAACAAGTAAAAAGTAGAGAATTTCATAGGCTTTTTGATAGGCTATGAAAATTTTTTTGATCATGTTCCTACTTTGACCAGACCCCCGAAAACTGAGAGTCAAAAAAAATAATTTTTTCTGTGAAGTTGTTAGGCTGTTTTAAAATGCTTAAAAAAATAGAAAAACTCATGCAAACAAATTTTTCAAAAAAAAATTTGGGGGTAATCGCGAAAAAAAAAGAAATAAATTTTGTTGAAAATTTTGATTTTTCAAGATTTTGATGGGTTATATGTCATTTCTTCTGTTTAAGCTCTGAAAACGTTAGTATATTCAAAGAAATTAATAACCACAAACTTTTAAAACCTGTATCAAGAAGTTTGAATGTTCCCTGATCAGTTTCCAATTCATAGCAGAGGCTCATAAAATGCATTCTGTGGTGAAAATTTCAAAAGCTTGCAACGTGCTTTAAACTTGCAACGTGCTTTAATGAATGGTCCTGGAGTCATCGATGAGGCCCAAAACTGATATTGATTCTGAGAATGGGAAGAGACTCCTGAATCCCTTCTAGAAGTTGGTGACTCAATTGACGACGCCACAGTGCTATTCATCGACGAAATTCCAGAATCCAATGTTGAATCCTTTTCTGAATTCACCACAACATCTTCCTTATAATCTTCCTTATAATCCTCCTTATAATCCGGTCGAGCGAATGGATTCTTGTTTGTTTTTAATTTTCTGACAGCGTCGTTCTAAAACAAAAAATATTCTTTGAAATCTGAAAATTAAAAATAAATTTTACCTTGTAACCAGTGACCGCAACGAATTGTGTCTCCTTAAACACAAATGATTTTAGGAATTTCTTTTCGTTGGCTTGCATATAATAGACGGATAGTATGGGGGTGTAACGGCAGTGGCTGGTGACGAAGAGCTAAAAAAAAATACAAATTTAAGATTTCGTGAATTTAGGTACAGAATCGTATTCAGCACGTTGAGAGCTTTCATAAAAGTATAATCATGACGTAGTTTGGAAGAAATTGGGTCTCGCCACGAAATGCCACAGTAATTTTGTATTTTCGCGTCGAGACTCAGAATGCACGAAATATACTCATGATTATACTTCTCTGATTGGTCTTGACGCACTGATCACGAATACATAAATTTTAAACCGGTTGGATCCCACAACGAAAAGTTACAGTACCCCAAACATCTAAATTTTCGTGGCGAGACCCATAATTTCCAAAGTACTTCATCTTCTGTTTTTTGCACTGTTTCACATTGTCTAATCCAAATTTTGTCAGAAAAAAAAAAGAAAAAAAAAGTTTGCCGCAAAAAAATTCGAACACGGGTAGACCAAAGTCATAAACAAAATTGTTAACCACTACACCAAACCTTTGCCTGATGAGAACAGGTGGAAAGGGGAGTCAAGAAAAGAGGATGACTTACCGAAATATCTTTGTTTTGATCTGCCTTCGGTTTTTCTGGTTCTTCCTTATCCTTTCCTCTTGTATTATATCTTCTGACGCTCTGGATCCTAGCTCTTGTTAACTCGTTGGAGTTTCAGCCCAAAAATGTAATTTGCTGAGTATGGGAGACCGGATACGCTGTAGTGGAGAGTGGGGAAGATTTGGCGTCCGTTGGGGACGGTGACCATCTCGTTATCCAGTACATGAAACGCTTTCCACAGTTTTGAGTCGTGCAGAGTGACCTTAATGGAATCCGGGTTGACTGGCTCGAATGGGGTCTGGACGGGAGGCGCGGGTGGATTGTAGTCTGAAACATATTTGTACTTACTGGTTTGACGTAGCTTTTACAACTTCGCTCCACCGAAATCCCCAATGAAAAATGTTAGTTTTGGTGCTAATAAAGCCCCAAAATCCAGATAAACTCACTATTCATATATCCTGTCTGTGTCCAATACTGATTTGCGGCATACTGTAAGTAGTCCTGGTTACCGTGCTGCCCGTTGGCATCTGTCTGCTGATTTTGAGCCGCCACTGGGTAGTTGTGTGAGTTTTGGTAGTAGTTGGGGTACATTACTGAAAATTGTTATGTATAGTTGAGGAACGGCAAGACGTCATTAAAAAATTAATAAAGTGGAAAAGCTGATATCATCGACATGAAACAATCTTTTATTTTCAAAAAAAAATATATTGCCTGTGAACCCCTGACGTGCAACGCGTGCGCAAAAAGACTCGACGTAGCCAAACTAGAGTCAATAATTAGCGGGCAACAAGAAACCGGTAGATCAAAACAAAAAAGCATTTTGCTAGGGCGATATATTACTGTTGCAGGTCTATAAGTTTAGCAAATTTTTTCAGTGGAAAATAATGGGACTTTCGTTATTGGCGGTGAACTACAGAAAATCAGTTTATGGGACCAGAGTTGAGCAAAATGCGGGTTTTTTTGAAATGGCGGAAAGTTGTTAGCTCCGCCCACTTAAGTTAGGCATATGCGCTTTTAAAGATGTTTGGTCAGTGTAGAAATACGATTTGGTCTAATTTAGTGGTAAAAAGCTCTTAAGATGGTTATACTGGTGCTAAATTCCGTTTTTTCGGAAAAACTGAAACTGATAGCTTTGCTGCAAAAAATCTTAAAAATATCAGTAAATTCGAGTAGGCGGCGCACAAATTTTTCAAGCTGGCAACCTCTAGACGGAAGACGAAAAAAATCTTAAAATGACGGGGTCGGATGGCTGAATTCCGCTCAACCCTGTATGGGACACTCAGACACCGTGGCACAGGGTCATTTTTAATCCATGTGAATTCAAATTATTTTCCCGCGAAGCCGGAACTCTAGTGAAGCGCGTTTGCACACCAGTTGGTGAGTCGCCGCTCAGCCAAATCGCGTGCTTGTAGCGTGAACGGACAATAGGGAGTTGAATTTTTTGAATGAAGCTTGTTGTTCTTTCTTTTTCGGTTAAACCCCGCACAAAAAATATCGAAATCATCAAAAACATTTTGGCGCGGAGATGCTGCATATAGTTTTCTATGACACTGTGTCTTGACTAACTCTCAAAGATAGTCGAATTCAACTAAATACTACCTAGATTTACAACTAGCACAATACAAATTTACAATCGATAGACGGAAGTGAGAGAACAATAACCGACCAATATAAAGGGACTGCTCACGGTATAATGTCGCAAAAATGCGTGAGAATGACAGTGTGACTGCGTGCTCTCCGCGCGAAACGCAGTAAATATGAGAAGATACTTTGGAATAAGGGATTAGATGGGAACGCTTACAAGGTGATGTCACACTTATTCACACTGTCTTGTATGCAATATCGATCGATACATGAGAAACTTGGAACATGAAAGAGGAAAGGATTAAGATGATCGGGGTAATGGGAATATCATGACGTTTAATATAAACAAAAATAACGGTGTATGCATTATTGACTCTGCCATATATCTCGGATATAATTTTTATGAAACTGAAAGGTTTTTTTTCATTTCTCTAGTGAACACCTGCAATATTGCAAGGCAGAGTTGCGCGGAATTCCGACTTCCGGGAATTTTTCACTTCCGTCTTCCGACTTCCGGATAAGGAGTTTTACTTCCGACTTCCGTCATTCGAACACTGTGAAATTTAGGAAGAATAAATTTTGCAGAAATACATGAAAACATGATCAAATAGGATAGAAAATAAGCTTTTCTACAGCCAAAAACCAACTTTCCAATGATTTTAGCTAGTTTCATGATTTTTCTCTTGAAATCTGGAATATTTGCGAAAAAAAGCTACTCCCGACTTCCGGGCGTTTTTTCAATTCCGACTTCCGGATTAGAAATTTTACTTCCGACTTCCGACTTCTGTTTTAGAAAAAATCACTTCCGCACAACTCTGTTGCAAGGATAACAGAAACCGATGAGCCCCACAACCGTCAAACCATTAAGATAATTTTAAGTAACTTAAACAACTTTTATTTTAAAATTCATTTTAGTTTGGCATCATATTAGACCTTGCACCACAGCTCTGTTTACCTATTGTCGAATAACCCATCTGGGTTTTTGACATTATGTTGATTAGTTATAACTGCAATTTTTAGGCTTGTTACTGGCGGCGACCAGTTGGCTTATTTACTTATCGAGAGTTGCTTCTCTCACCAGTATTCTCACTGAACTTGGGTCAAACGCAGATTTTCTTGATGTTTCTTTATTAATTTTCATTCAAGAATGAAAAACGGGCAACAAATGGCCTTCTTAATTTTTTGCAATTGCCAGAAGTGTATTTGCTGAATCACTGCTTTGTTGTCCTACAGCGTCCCAGTTTACCTGTTTCGTTTTATGTTTTTATATTATATATTCTTTGCAAATATTAATCCCGTGCCCTTTAATGCTAATCATCGAATTTTGAAAAACTAACAAAACCCACTGTTTTGGCAGAATGTTATTGTTGGAATAGTTATTAGTTGACGGTGGCAAGGTACCCTCATAACCCTGTAGTTCTCCGAGTCCCCACAATAAATACGCAACGACACTCCGCCAAAAGCTCACGCGCCTACCGTAACCTCAGCGCGTCAGTTCACGTGGACACGTGTACTCCACGTGGCAACAAGTAGTTTCTGGAGTCGGTTGGCTTTCAGAGTTAGTTCTAGTTTTAGCGTTGGTTGTTTTGTAAGTTTATCGCTCTCTTTATTTATTTTCTTGCAATAAAGTAAATTTATTGTAAGAAACTGTGTATTTGGCGTCATATTGTATAAGGACCCTATCACCCCGTATTCGTACGCGGGCAACTTATTGTTTTTTAATGATCCGTAATTTATTTGACTACAATTAATTACTTTTGCTCAGAAAACCTATTAAACAAACATGAAACGGTGTTTTTGCGGTTTTGACTTATTATTTTCAACCATTTATTCAGCTTGAAAGAGGTTTTATGCAATTGCTTCCGATAAAACATTATGACGTATCCGGATAAGAAAAATAACTTCCGACTTCCGACTTCCGACTTCCGGATAAGGAATTGTACTTCCGACTTCCGACTTCCGGATAAGGAATTTTACTTCCGACTTCCGACATCCCATAACTGTGGAATTTCCGAAAAGTATATTTCGCAGAAATACTTGAAAAAATGGTCTAAAAGGAGAGAAAATTGGCTTTTCTTCATCCAAAACCTAATTTTCCACTGTTTTCCGTCAATTTTATGATCTTTTCTCTTGGAGTTTTTGAATATTCGCGAAAAAATCTAATTCCGACTTCCGACTTCCGACTTCCGACTTCCGACTTCCGGATAAGAAATTTTCACTTCCATGCAACTCTGGTCGAGACCTATTCTAACTAAAAAAATAGACGGGCATCATTAAGAGAAAATTTCTGAATTTTTGGTCCAAATTTGAAGAAAATCGGTTTAGTAAGAAGGGCGGTAGGATCGGCGACAGACAAACAAACATACATCCGTTTGCGTTTGTTAATAGTAAGGATGATGTTGAAAGTATACTTTGTAAAAAACCTTCCTCATGTACACATGCTGAAACAGTTTTTTTTTACTTTAGGTTTCTCTTTGAAGATTTCGAAGCTGAGGAAGAGGATCACTCAACGTTTTCATCTCGGAAAAATGAAAAGCGGCCTAGATTGTGGTCAAAAACGGTTTTATTGAATTGTTCTACTATTATCAGTTTACCAGCGTCCGGGCGCGAAAATCGCAGCATAAGGAAAACTTGGCCACCTTTCGTTTTGACTTCGAACGCTTTTCGGTGGGCGATGTGAGTCTATGCCTTTCCTTCATTCTTCGCCATTTTTTTCATGTTTTATTGTTATAACTATTTTAAAACCTTCACTTTGCGGATTTTTAAAATCTTGAAGGTTTTTTAAAAGAAAGCTTTGAATAACAGTTTAACCCCTCTGAACCAACGAATTATTGAATCTGTAGTCAGTCAACACAACCACATGAAACATACATTTATCTGCTTCAGAAATGTTTTATCGAGTGTCTGATCCGATGGTGATTGATTCATACACGTGATATTCTTGAACCACACATACGATTGAGGAACTTCAAGCTTATGTGAACAGCCGATTTCAAACAGATTTTGGATTGATTCACTAAAAAAATCTAACTGATATATAACCAAAATAAACCAATTGATTCTCAAATCCCACCTGGTGATAGAATTTCAAACTTTTGTCTGAAAATACTATTAATTTTTTCTATGTTTCAACTTTTATATTTATGACGACTGTCTGCATAATATAGACTTTCCAGTGTTCTTTGTTTTTTAAAACACAAAAGTTAGCTTTTGCCGTAACAAAACATTATCGTGTTTTATAAAACATACTTGTCAAATGAGGGGCCGGGCCTGAAAAGCTTTGGCCCGGGCCCGGCCCCTCAGGCCCCTCTTTTCAGGGATATGGGATTATTGAGAAAAATTTTCAAATTTTTTCCAAAAATTCAATTTTTCAGGGGGAAAAATTTCCCAATTTGCTCATTTTTTACACTTATTTAATGATGATTTAGTATATTTTTCGAAAGATTGACTAAATTTTTTTGCGAGACGCCTCTGGCAATAAAAAACTTGAAGTTGTACTATGGTCAAATCAAATTTTTCCCAGAATAATCTAGGTGTTTTCGTGAGTTCATTTTCATATCAAAAGAATATAAAAATTTGGTCGAAACCCCCTTGAGATCGAGCGGCGAAACAGTTTGGGCATTTCTGTAGCCGTGGAAGAAAACAATAAAAAATGGCGAAAGTAATTATATTATAAAACTTGAAAAAAAATTACTTGAAAATTTTCTTTCGATATGAAAATATACTCAGACACACATACATTATTCTATGAAAAAATCAGAATTGAACTTAGTCCACCGTTACCTAAATTCGAAAAAAAAATTTTTTTTTAATTGAAAAAAAAATACCCCCCAAAAGACGGGCCTGAGGAGCCGGGCCGGGCCGGAAGTTTTGAAAAAAAAGCCCGGCCCGGCCCTTGACAAGTATGTTATAAGATGTCAGTATTGCTGGAAAACTCGATTTTATGCAATATTTTAATAGAACGTCAACGCTTTAAAAAATTACAAGCACCTGTTTCAGTACAACCAGAAGACTTTTTTCGTTAATTTGTTGTGTTTCATTGCCCAAAACCATACTTGTCACGGGCCGGCCCGGCCCGGTCACCCTGGTCGGCCCGGCCCGGCTCGGCCCGGCCCGGCCCGGTCGGCCCGGGTGAAGCGACTTTTTTTCGAAAAACATGTTTTTTTCAGCGTTAATTTTTGAAAAAGTGGTTTAGCACTTTGATTGGAAATTAATCAACCAAAGCCTGTTTTATAAAAATTTATATCCTTATCTCATTTTTATCACCGGTACTTGCTCATTTTGAAATCTTACGAACGACTCCTCCGTATTTTTTCAAAATCACTTTGGTGGAAATTTACTCGTTTTATAGCGCTTTGAAAAATTTATTCAAAAACAAATTTCTTTCAATAGGCGCTGAGTTTTCTCTTTTTTTTAACTCGGTGGGAACACCTGTTTCGCAATCATGATAAAAGTTTTCAGGTGCCGTTTTAGATGTTAGATTGATTTTTTTTCTAATTTTCTAGTCCCAGTGAGTGTGGTTAAAAGAATCAACCTAAATGAAGAGCGTGATAGGATTTGATTTTGGATTACGGTAAAGAAGAATCATGCGTTATAAACCTGATTATTTTCAAGCTCACGATTAGGATATTTTGTTATTCTTTGTGATAAAGTTACTGTTTTGAAATTTTTTAAATTTGTTTTGCAAAATTTACCTGTACTACATATTAACGAATGGTATATCATTTTTTTAAATCACTACGGAATGAATTGCGAGCAACGGCATTAGAAAATAATTTTTTCCTATAATGCAGATGAGAAACAGTATTAAAAAAATATTGTCTGTTTCAGATAACACTTAAAAATGAAGCATTATTTTTCTGGTGTTGGTCATTTCAGTTCCCCGCTAATTTTTACTGTATATTCTCGACTTCTGCCAAAAGAAAAATTAAAACTATGCAGTCACAAAAAATCAGATTAGGTTTCATACCTTGAGACAGCTGATTAATTGTAATTGTGATTCTCTAACTTATTCGCCTTTTGATTGAATTTATAATTATTAGTCGAAAACTATGAAAAATTGTTCATATCGGGCCGGGCAGGAATTTTTTTTGTTTGGTCCGGCCCGTGACAAGGCTGAGTATAGCCTATTGTGTCCAACCAGAATTCTCAGTTTCATCCGTTTTTTAATGTGATTTTTGAATCCCAGAGAATAATTAAACGACGATATTGTCTTGTGTAAAACTAGTTCCCCAGAAAAAGGTAAGAAAAACAAAAAGGTCGACAACTACCAAAACATTGTTTCTTCATTACTATTTTCATTTTTGTCACTGTTTCGAAATGGTAAGCATATTTGGTTTATTTTCAGTTTATTCATTTCATAAATATGAAGATAGGAGAATTTTAAAAGGGGGATTTACAATTTTTCCTACTCACCACATTCCCAACTCCCGTTCCTTTTATCTTCTTTTCTGGGCCCTCTCTCTACACTTAAAACAACCACAAACAAATGTTTGAGTAAAACAGTCAATCAAACCAATCTCTGAATTGGATATTTTCTGTTTCATGAATGTTTAAAATACAATTTTTTATTGTTTTATTGTTTCTTCTTGACGGTTCAGTTCACTACAACTTTCTGCTACAAATGCTGTCTCTAGTCAAAGTTTCTCTGAAAAACAGGTATTACTATTCATTCTAGTTATCGGGTCATTGAACACAATAATTTGAAAGCGAAAAATATATTTAATTAATAACTTGTATCAAAGGAGAATTTTCTCTGTTTCAGTAACATTTTTATTTTGCAGCATGTCTTTCTGCTTCAGTCGTACCATTCTTACGATCCCGCAATCTTGAAACGTTCTGATAGTTTCTTCTAATAGAAAATGATATTTGTAGTTAGAAATTCACAAAAATGATCAGTTGAGTTTCTCTGCTATCTAGTAAGATACCTTTGGAAAATTTCTGTTTTAGAAGCATAAAAAAGCATCACTTTTCAAAAATTGATCAATCCGTTCGTAATTGCTAACAAAAATCTGTAATAATTTTGATGTCCGATTTATAACTTATTTACTAGAAAAAAAAAATATCGATTGGTTACGATACTCAAAAGCAGACTGTTTTGCAACTTTCGTACTTTTCATCTTTTGAACTACGACCTTTGAACAGTCCTTGTGCAATTCCGGCGTCACATTTTCTCCATTTTTTTGAAAAACAACGTTTATTCTTCTAAAAACATTCAGAAAAAAACAAGAGGTTATAAAAATTAAAATTCTTTCTTTTTCGAGGTAAGTCTGAAAATCGGCCTCGGAGAAGTCATTCACAACAAAGGGGTCAAAAAATGCGTTGCAAAGAAAAATCTGGTCTCGCGCACGTGAAACTGTATTGCCAAGAGAATGTTCTCATTTTTCTTTGCTAATTTTTAATTTAATTTATCAGAAATTTCAAATGAAAAAAAAACAGGATACAGTATAATCATTCACAGTAGATTAATGCTGAAATTGCTTATCTTTCCCAGCCACCAATATAGAATGGCAGTGTGAAACAGGAATGTTTCTCGAAATCAAAATTTGGTTTTAATGTTTTATGATGCTTCTCATATCGTTCACATTTTCCAAATTAATTTTAAAACACAGAAATTTCAAAAAAATTTCAAGCATGATGAGATACATATATTACTGTGTCACGTTTTCTGTAATACCATGTATTTTTGTTGGGGTCAATGGTGTCCATGCAAATATCAGATGTTAAAAATTGGTGAGGATTAAAAATTAAGAGAAATTAAAACTTGTTCAACATTTTAAACAAGTCATAATGCGGGTTTCCTTCTTGAACACAATTAAAAACTGTAGATTTTTTATTTTCTACTAAGATCTAGCTCACATATATTGTAAAGAATATAGTAAACTACTGATGACAAATACTGGTTAATGACCGCATAGAAACAGTAAAATTGTTATTCAGAAATGTTCTAAAACGCCGTTTTCCATGATTTCAGCAGAACATTTTGTTCGGACGTAGCTTTTTCTGTTTCAAAGGTTTTTCCAGCTACCGTAAAAACTGTATTAGAGCGACATGTCGCTTTTTTTTTCGAACAGGTTTTTGTTGTCGTTCTATTAAAGGCTGTCGTTCTACTAGAGGCTGTCGCTCTATTTTTCGAACGAAGTTCTAAAAGTCAGTCAGGTTCGATTTATGCGAATAAAAGTGAAATCGGAAGAAAAAACATGAAAAATTAATGAAAAAACAACGAAAATACCCAAAAACAGTGTGTCGGTCTATTAGAGGGTGTCGGTCTGTTAGAGGGTGTCGGTCTATTAGAGGCTGTCGCTCTATTTTTCGAAGCTTAATTTTGCTGTCGTTCTATTAGAGGTGTCGTTCTGTTAAAGGTGTCGCTCTAATACAGTTTCTACGGTATTTCTGTTTCAAAGTGTTATTTTTATCCCTCAAACAGACTACTACCACTAACGTTCTAATTAAGAGTTGTTTTGAAAAGGCGAAAAGCGGAAGACAGAATTCTGCTTTACCCATATCATATGCTAGGTTTGAATTTACCACTTTGAATTTTTCATTGGTTTATTTATTATAACATGTTTCCAATTGTTTTTTAATTATGTTTTTAACCCCCATTTTTTCATTACTTTTGAAACATTGATATCCGTTTTTTTTTCTCTTCATCTTTTCAATCAGCTCATAAAACTAAAAATATTCTGTTTCAAAAGGTGCAAAAATTGATTGACAATGGCTCTGCTTCAATATCTTTTTATCTAAAATTACAATCTGTTACCGTTGTTATTGCCTTTTACATGGATACATATTTATTTATCATAAAAATCTTTTGATAGTGATGCTATTTGAAGAACTCTCAGAATCGTAAATTTCATGTTTTCCAAACTTTAGCCTATTTATACTGTCTTAAAAGCTTATTTATGGTTACTATAAGTTCTAAGTACGTTTTGTTGCAGTAGTTTCTGAAGAAAAACAAGATGAACATAACAACTTTTGACCACTACCCCTTATTCTGTAATACCCCTGTTAACTTTCATTACTGGTTGTCGAATAAGTGGCAGAGTTTTCCGGAATCCGGATTCCGAAATTCCGGGTTTTTTTGTCATTCCGGTTCCGGATTCCGGATTCCGGAAATCGAAAAATGTCTTTCCGTACAACTCTGATGAGTGGCATGCACTTCGTCAAATTAATTTTCGTAAAATAAAATTCACACTGTTTCTTTGCTTCATTGTATTTTTTTCTGTTTTTAAACGTTCTTGTGCTGATTGACTTCTCTCACAAATTCGCAAATTTGTTCTGTTTCCATTTTTTAACACAATGCTGCACTCTGCTAGAAGTTTTCATTTTGCACTGTTACGTGTCAAAATCAATAGTCAAATCAAATCAAAAATTGTTGGTGAATTGGGAAAACTTCAAGTGTAGCAGACTCCAACACAGTGAAAAGTGTTTGAACTGAAAAAGAAAAACATCAGCAAACTACCGGTTGAGAAATAATAATGACTGCTATAATTACACATGTATGTGATGCTACCGGAGCAATCTCTCACAACTAAAACAAACAAATTATAGAAATTTTGAAACTTGAACGTAGTTTCAGTAGTTTTAGTTTGCATATTTTCATAAAACGTCATTGGAAAATATAAGCAGTGTTTCACTATACTCATCTAAAGAACCATTTAGTGCTAGTAGTGATTTGTTCGTGTCAATAGAATCAGAAACAAAAATATGGTCAAAAAGGAAAAATGAAAGTAAAGGAGACACCCGACTTTTTCCAAAATTTCTTAGAATTTCGAAATCTTTTCTTCGCACAGAAGGTGCTGAATATGTATTGGCAGCCTTATTTGTGTAGGCACTCACTAGGGAATGACTTACACAAAGTATGGAGATACACAACATGACCTATATCGCTGGAAAGCTGACGTTTCCCTGATTCCGAATCTATATTCAGTTTTTGCAGTGGCCCTCTCAGTTTTGAGAAGTTTTTATACCTTGCTATAACATTTTCTACTGTTTTTCTAACTTTTAACGAAAAAATTTTCAAAAAAATTTCCGACTGCCCACCACGGACTTGGTCACAGAAAAGTGGAATTTCTTGAAAAAAATAATTTTTCTTAAAACGTCGCAGGAAGTCAATATAGACTCGAAAAGCTCCAAAAACCGAATTCTGACACATTTTGATGACCATGGGACCCAAAAACGAGGATTACAAAAAAATAAAAAAGGAAGGAAAAAAGGGAAGGAGTCGAACCACAGAGTGTCCACCTACTACTCCAACTGTAACCCCCTCGACCATTCAACCGCTGATTTAGCTATCTTCCGAATGGATTTACGCGTTAGGGCAACACGCGGGTTGACAACTTGAGTTTGAGCACTAAAATTTACCCAAACTTTGGAGCCGGATTTCTCAAAACTGAGAGGGCCACTGCAAAAACTAAATATAGATTCGGAATCAGGGAAATGTCAGCTTTCCAGCGATATAGGTCATGTTGTGTATCTCCATACTTTGTGTAAGTCATTCCCTAGTCAGTATGAGAATTTTTGCAACCTACATCAATTTAGTACCAGAATTAATATGTATATCTAGAACTATCCGATTTCAAAGTGTCCAGAAACCTTTAAAAACATGACAGTTTTAGTGAAGAATAAAAGAAAAATTAGCTACAGTTTTCATGAATCTCTAAAGCTTTTCCAATTAAAAATTTCGTCCACCAAAGATTGAAAATATCTGCGTGAAACATATTCTGTCACTTTCAAAAGTGTATGGCCGTTGGAGTTCTCTAGTTCGCAAGTGTACCACGATTCGTTACCTGACTAAGAACTTCAGAACTTGTTACAAACAAAAATGTTTAGTCAACGTTCTGTTTCATAAAGAAACTATAAGAAAGAACAAAATTGTTCTATGGTGCTGCGATGCTTTTTTTTAAATTAAAAAGTACACTCATTACGGTAGCTATCATTATCATCGGATTATTATCATTAGTGACAAAAAGATGTTCACTTTTTCTGAAATAGAGAGTTATGTTCAATGAAGTGACCAAATTGTTGTTTTTGCGTTGATGTTGGATTTACTGGAGTAAAAGTTTCTGATTCATTATTGTTTTTTTTTCGAAACTGTAAGCCGACTAACTAGTGATGAAGTCCAAGAAGTACTTGGGAAGTGTATATAATATCCATACGACTGACTTTAGCATAATAATGAGAGATAATTGTGTTTGATAGTTTTTTTCCACGTTAACTTTGAAATGTTCATAATCTGCGTGTTTCAATCCGTCGAAAAATTTGTCAGCGTTCCTGTTCCACAGTATTTAGATATTTCAGCACGGGCTAACTACTACTACTACTTTCTACTTTCCTTCAGAATCAAAAAATTGAGTCTTTATTACTAAACACAACTACTTGAAACGGATGTTATATTGTTTCACATAAGCTATAATCAAAATGTCCAGTTTGAGAAACATTCATCAGAGCGAATTATATGCGAAATCAGTTGAAAAAAGGCGAAATTTTCGATTCTGATCTCAAAGTAACCGAAAATTTCAAAATTTTAATATTGTTTCTCATTTTTAATTTATTGGAGCATGCTTAAGGTCACCGGTGTGTACTTCACTAACATGTTTTCGTTGCATCACTCTCTTTTGAAGCACCACTTTTGCAGTTTCATTCAAAATAAATATTCTAGTTTATTTCATTTCTCGCTTGTTTCTTTTTGAAATTTCGTAAAACTTTAAGATTTCCAACAATATACAACAACAATGTACATTCCATTATTTGATTCATGTGAGTTTCGTTTTAATGCCCAGTTAGAAACAGTGGAAATTACTAGCATCGGGAAAATCTAGCAGATTGTCAATGTATTATTAAAATAAAGTCGTATTTTATTGCAAAATAGGGAAGAACTTTCTGAAATCGATGTGTTATCAGAATATTTTGAAAAATTAGTTATTTATAACTGCTGTAAAACAGGAGAAAAACGAAAAAAGTCTAAAGAAAAATTTGGAGATAATAATGTCCAATAACTAAAAATTACAGTTTTCTCAATTTTTAAATAACCCACAACCTCTAGTTCGGAGATCGCTCAGACGTTCGAAATTATGAATTTTTCCCTTCCCCGCCTTTTCATCACTTTTCTGAAACAAGAAACTTAACGGTTTCAAAGATGTGAAAATTTGGTAATCCAAACTATGTGTCTCGATGTCAGATGTATGTCAAGAAAAAGTTCGAATATCAAGTTTAATCAAAAACTTATATTCGGAGGTTTTTCTAGCTAACTTTCCTCGGAAATATACCAGAAACATCTGAAAAGTACTAATTTGTGATAGAATATCAAGTTTTTCTCTGAATTTAAGCCCCTTCTGTTTCCGAAAAATGGCTTTTGTGCATCTCTGATTCTCGATGAAAGATTTATTTTCTCAAAAAATCTACATATTTCTGCTTCAAAATGTTTATTTCTTCTTAGGAAGAGTGTATTTTCGTTGTTCTGTTCTGTATCACTTTTGTTTTCAGTTTTCAAAATTATTAGTCATCTCAACCGAGGAAGTTTCAGAAATATAATTTTCATGTTTCAGAACATTCATAAAGCTTGAAATTGATTAATTCTATACTTTGTCGCTATCTGTTGTTCGAAGCATTATTTCATTTTTCTTTCATTTTTCAATAATTTTTAACCTCACACTATTAAAAAATTTTCTATCTATACATACATTGCAAAGAATATCACTATCACTATCATTAAAAGTTGCAATAATTATGTCACTGAAACAGAACTAAAATGGGAAACATACTTGGCGTATACCATCTGTCCGTTGTATTGAAAGAATGTGAAACGGATTATGAAGAAATCAGGTGGAAACTAACTATAGAAATGGTCGAATACTGTATGTAGACTTACTGACTTGAGGTCTCCAACGTGTTAGGAAATGCTCAGATTGAAACAGATAAGTTTTAAACTAGAGAACTAACAGTTTGAACATTTAAAAAAATAGGAACTGGGATAATACTGGGGGATGAAATATTTGCAATGTTCAAATACTCTAACCAACAAATTCTTAGAACTTTGAACCCTGAATACTCTTTTTGGATTTTTTTTTGTATATTTACAAAAAATTCCATTTCAAGATTGTCTTATTAGATACAGTAAATTTTGGAGATGATAATAATGTAGATAACACGACAACTAAGTATTTAAGAGGGCGTTTGGGAGGAAGATGCATATTTGAAACGACGGAATGGTTAATAAAATTACTGGTATTATCCTGTTTGGATTTTAAATAACAGTGAAACAGACATAACAACATTTTTTGTTTTTAATGCCAGAGTAGAGAATGAGAACGGGAAAAACCATTTTTGAAAAGTACTGTATTTCAAAAAAGTTGTATTTTGTGTTTCAACTGAAAGACAAAAAAACGCTGAAATTTTCGATCAATGACATTTTGATGCCGTCTTGCGCATAAAAATAAAAATTTTGCTCCGGCAAAAACTAATCATCATTGAGAATGATAGATGAAATATTGGGATTTTATTATTAGAAAAAGAAAAGAACCAGAAAATTATATCTGTTATTCTTATTTCAATAAAACGTACAATTATAATTTAATTTAGAAAATTGATAAAATTTCAAAAAAAAAATCAAGATATGCAGAAGTTTACTGAAAACCGTACCATTGGATCATGGTGATTTCCCGGTAAACCACGAAAAAAGAAGGTAGATGTAGATTTTAGAAGGTACCTGAAAATAAAACAGATGAGCGGCAATTAAGAGATGTTACCGAATCTGGAATTAAAATATGGCAACTGAAAATGTGTTTAAAATATGTAACATTCTAACAATAAAGTCATCAAAATACAAGAAACTTGAAACCCCAAAAGTGACTGTAACAGAAAATTCTTCTCTAGGTCCTGTACGACATTTGTTTTCAGTTGTCAAACTTATTGGTGATGTCATCCGAAGAAGTTTCAGATATATAATTGTCATGTTTCAGAACATTCTTAGAGCTTGAAAATAATTAATTCTAGACTTTGCTGGTTCACTGTTGTGCTGAAGCTTAGTTTCATTTTTGTGACTCTTTAATAATTTTTTAACCTCACATGATTGAGAATTACTCAAGCTATCAATCTTTTATAAAAACGCTTAATAAAAACGCTTAACTTTTATAAAAACTACTAAACGGAGTTCGATGATGAAAGTGGCTTGAGAACTCCAACACGGTTAGAAATGGTTAGATTGAAACAGATAAGAGAACCAGCAGTTTAAAAATTTTTGAAAGCTTAGAACTGGGATAATATTGTGGGTATTCGATAAACAATGTTCAAAAACACTAGCCAACAAATTCTTGGAACTTTGAAGCATAAAAACAAAATTCGTGAAAAAAAATTAATGGTACATATTATCCTGTTTGGATATAAAAGTAGTGAAACAGACATCATTCCATTATTTGTTTTTGGTGCCAGTATACAGCTTGAGACCGGGAAAAAAACTTTTTTGAAAAGTACTTCAAAAAAATTGAAGTTTCAGTAGAAAGCCAAAAGAAAACGTGAACATTTTTTATCAATATTAATGTTGTCCGCGCGACAAAATAAAATTTCTGTTTCGATAGATGAAATATTAGAAAAAGAAAAGTACCAGAAAACTATATCATTTATCCTGATGCCAATAAAACGTATTGTAAAAGGCATGAATGCACCTGCTCATCCTTTTAACATTTCAGTCTGTTTTAGGTATACATTTTGTTTATGATTGCAATCATTTATTTCCCGGTATAGCAAGGAGAAGGACTTGCCGTCCTTCACCCGCACCAGTATAGAAACTAAAAATGTAAAGGGGGAAAAGGGTCTCTCGGCCGGCCGCGTGGTTGTTTACGCCTCGCTGAGCCGAGAGCAAGACGTCATCTCAGTCGAGAGAGAACCCGAGGAAAAGAGAGTAGAGACAGGTCAGAGACTGGCCTGTGACATCCTCCCCTCTTTGGAAAGAAGGTTTCGTCCTCGAAACTCTATGTAAGAGATCAAGTTAGAGACCACTTTCCGAAGGGTTCCCCTAAGGCTCTCCCCTCCTCTCGAGAACTGCTTCGTCCCGAAGCGTCAACCAACTTGAATTTTTTTAAAGTGGTTGGAAACTTGGGGTAAAAACAGTTCAAAAGAGCCTAAAACAGTGAAACAGACTATAAAACAACATAAAATACACAAAAATAAACAATCGTCATCGGGGTCTCAAATACAAAAATCAGATTCTCATAGCGTCTTATTGCCCTAATCTTATCTAGTGACCGAAGTTTTGTCAAACTGGCGGCGTTAGGAAGTTGCGGTAACATACAATAATAAACTATGATGTTTTGAGGCGAGTATCTACAAGAAGAAAATCAAACATTCTAAAAAATAAAAATTTTAAGCTGTGTCCTACAATTCAATTAAAATTTGGGGGACAATCTTCTCAATTATTGGTTCTATTCAAATCAGACTCATTTTAGCTGTTGAATTTTTTGAACAGTCAATTACTTAATAACCATGCGCTTCCGCGCATGTGCTCATCCGCTCATTATCCTACACTCACTCTAGTGACTTTTTGTCTCAACTAGGGGTGGGAAATTTCTCAAAATGGTATTAAAAAAATTATAATTATATTGACTTTCCTTTCCGGCATTGAAGATTCCCATAACAGCTTTTCACATCAGGCCAATCCTTTTCCAGTGATTGAACCAAAACAATCCGAATCAAAATCCGCGATCGATTGAAATCGAGAACATCGCAACTGCATTGCCCTGAGACTGACGACGATGAATATTAGAGTAATATAATAGAAGTTATAGAATGAATAGTAGAAATGGGTAGGTAGTGGGGTTCAAATGGGGGTGGTGGGTTCCATGGGTGTAGCGGTGTAGTGGTAGCACTTCAGGACAGATTTGAATCCTGCGACGACCTGAGTTCGCAGATGATAAAGTTGAATAATAGGGCGCCAACTTTATCACCCTACTCGAGGTGGGACCTCCATGTAAAAGGCATGAATGCACCTGCTCATCCTTTTAACATTTCAGTCTGTTTTAGGTATACATTTTGTTTATGATTGCAATCATTTATTTCCCGGTATAGCAAGGAGAAGGACTTGCCGTCCTTCACCCGCACCAGTATAGAAACTAAAAATGTAAAGGGGGAAAAGGGTCTCTCGGCCGGCCGCGTGGTTGTTTACGCCTCGCTGAGCCGAGAGCAAGACGTCATCTCAGTCGAGAGAGAACCCGAGGAAAAGAGAGTAGAGACAGGTCAGAGACTGGCCTGTGACAGTATAATTATAATTTATAATAATTTAGAAAATTGATGAAATTGAAAAAATATTTTTAGGAAAGACATGCAGAAAGTCTACTAAAAACCGGACCAATGGTACATGGTGTTTTCTCGGCAAAAGGAGGAGGAAGATGAAATGTTTGGAAGGTGTAAATAGTTCCTGAAAAAAAAAGCGGCAATTGAAAGATGTCACCGAATCTGGAATTTAAGAATGGCAACTGAAAATTTGTTAAAAACATGTCACATTCTAACAATGAAGTTATTAAAAAACCTAAAACTTGAAATCAGAAGTGACTGTTACAGAAAATGAAAAACTTTTGGGCGCATCAGAGCAACGTCCATCCCAAATGTTACATAAAGTCCCCAAACTTAAACAGATAGATCATCAGTAAATCTTCAAGGAACCTATTCATCTCAAAAAAGCAATGATTTCAGAGAAAGTTATTATGAGAGACACCCATGGAGTAAATATATCGTATATCTATTGTGGTCACTGATGATGTGAAGTTGGTGAAACAATGAAACGTTTTCTATTTTTTCTATTTTCTAGTACCACAATTCTGATAATATCGAGTTTGATGTCCCCAAACTTATTGACGACTTGAAACAGTCAGGTATTTTTTCTACAAGGAGACACATTGAGAATCCTTCCACCATGTTGTCCATTGTGGGAGAACAAAGGACGCTTGTTTAGTATGGTCATTGTTATTTTTTCACGATAATAACATTTATTTAAATACTCCACAGCTGCTTATAGGTTAAATTCTCTCATAAAATTTTTCAGTTACAGATGAGATATCACACATCATTTGTCTTGTTGGTAATTTTGCACATAGAAACGGTCCTCATATTTGGAAAATACGCTTTCTGTCATAAATGTATCCGTTTTGAATTCATTTTTTGTCAGTTTGGAAGAAACGAAGGCTAATGTATATGAAGAAGAAAAAACTATAAATCTGAAACAGACAAAAAACAAGAAGAATTTAGTTTCATGCTATTTTGATTACTGCTTCCAAACGGATACATGAGAGCTGATAGATGTTTACTATAGTTATGCTCCATACTGGAAACGAATCCCATATATGTTTTTCAAAGTTTCAGCCAAGTTTTAATGGTTTCTCTTACATGAAAATAGTATTCCGGAGCGCGTGGGAAGAAAATAAAATTGTATTTTTATAATTTTCAAGAAAAATTGTTCGAATGGATTATATAAAACAAGTGAGTGCTAAGAAAAAATCAAAGGTAATAGCAAAACGCGAAACTAATTTTGAAACATCAAAAGATAAATGAATGCACATAGATTAGACCAATTCAAATTGGAAACCAAAAACTAACTTTTCATCAAATTTCAGTCTCGGAGTACAGTGAAACTTTCACTGATTTTACAGACATTAATGGGTGGGACGCGTTTTCCCAAGTTTCACAAAAATCGGGCTGCATTTCTAGCTGTTTTATGACTATGTTTTCGAAACGTCCCAATTTGTCCCCTCTCGAGTGCTTACAAAAAAACACCTGGGTAAGATTTAAAACAACTAATTGTCCTATTGAAGTTGTTTACTTCGTGTCGACATAAGTTGCTCCAATTTGTTTTAATCTATGCGCCTAAGACGTTATATATATATTAAAGCAATAACTTTTCGAACGTCTTTCTTTCAAAATTTTTTTTTTCCAGAGAAGAAAAAAAATAAATAAAAAAAGAATATAGTTTCATCCCAAACATAGAACAGTGCACCAGTGATATCCATATCTTCGTTCCACTTCACGACTGTCGCAATGGCTCCGTCGGTTCTAATGTAATCACGGCCAGTTCTTGGGTCGGTGTACCTGCAAAATCACTTGTCCTATATTTCGAAATGACCTAAAAGTTATGCAATTGAAAAAAGGTACCTGATGTGTTGTGAGCGTCTTTTTTCATCGCACGCGAGTCCATCGTCGTGATCTTTGATATCGTGGAAAAAGAAGGCTTTCCACGACATGAGTTCATCAGATGCCACCCAGTAATTGGCAAGAATCTTCAACTCATCACGGAAGATGCTCCTTTTTTGGATAGCTTTGCCGACCTCCAAGAATCTGCAATTCATCAAACAAGTGTGATTGCATGTGATCTACGTGCACACATTTGGGAGGTAGACACAGTGGAAGTTTGGGAGCTGAAAATAGAATATTTATAGAAACTTTCTTGTTTTTAATCTAGCAAGCCTGCGTTATATCTTTTTTCACAAAATAGTTATATATATATTACCCAATTTTTGAATCGTAATGAAACTAATCAAGTCCACCGGTGGCATCGAAGGTCGAACAGTCTCAAGGAATAATTCCCTTGGATTTTCCTCGATAAATCCGTGTCGAAATGAACAGTTGTTGGACGGAACAAGTCGCGCAGGTAGACAAACAACTGGAGGGTTGCCTTCCAGACGTACGGCTCCCTGCTGACTTGAACAATCCAGTGAGGTGATTGTTAGCTGAAAATTAATCAAGTGTATGTATTTGGATAATCGAAATGGGATATTGTGAACGAAAAGTTCACTAGGGAAGTCCTTCTCATTCAAACGACTCAAGAATTTGGAACCAGATAATTTCGAGTTCGTAGATTCCAAATGTGAAATAAAATTCTTCAAAATCCTTCCGTGAGCAAAGTTATAAGCAGTCAAGGTTTCCCTATGTGTACTCAAGTTAATCACAATTTCGATCAAGCTATTTTTCAAACCTTTAAGTCATCAATTTTCAATCAAACTAACATTCTCTCTGTCAAAATTACACGAAAACCTCAAAATTTGCAGTACTTTGAACGAAAAAAGGGTTTTGATTTTGCTTTTTTTCACGAATTTTGAAGAAGAATGTGTGAAAACCAGAGAAATTTATTCTAACATGTTGATAATGCGTCTCTAATTAAGGGACGCTTCTATTACAGTTTTTACGGTACTTTAATTTTTGTATTCCCATCAAGATTCGAAAAATATCTACTACGACCCCAAAATACCAAAAATCTGGTGCTTACCTACTCACAAATTCGTCGAAAATCAAATTAATTCCAAAAAAATCAATAATATATGTTGTTCGACATCCATTCCGGTAGGATATCTGAAAAATATTGTTTGAAATATTTGCAACTGATTGTAAAATCATTTTTGAACAATTTTTTTATCAGAAAAATCGGATTTAAGAAACTGAAACTATTTTTGGTTTTACACCCGGAAAATTGCCAAATTTCTTTCCAAATGGCCAAAACTCTTAATTTTATGAAGATTTTGCTCCGAAAATCAATAATGTAACCCAAGTACTACATTTTTGAAGCAATTCTACGCATGTCCTTCGATTTTCTTGTGTAATAATTACCTTATGAAAATAAAAATAAAATATGTATCAACTAGAATTCAATAATAATCAAGAAGAAAGGGGGACGCGTATTTCCGGGAACGCGTCATGAGGTTAGTTGTGAATAGAATAAAAGGGGGAAATAGATATTCAGCACCATTCTCTCTTTCTTTTCCCTCTCCACTTTGCATAGACTATTTCGGTGGAGCAGACTCAACACTCTCGTTTGATGGGGAAGCCACCTGCCGCTCTGTTCGGCTTACATGAAATTGATAAAAATAAAGTTGTCAAACTTTTTATCGAATTTCAGACAAAAATCAATGTAATATTCGGCATCAGGGCGTTGAGACGGTTCGAATGAGTATAATCATGACTAGGTATGCGGCATTTTGAAATTGCATCTACCCTATGCGTCTTGAAAGTTGCAGAGCTTTCTTCAAAAAGTCAAATCATGGAGAATTTATTTCTTCGAGCAAGTTGAAATTATTGTACGCATAAAAGGGTGAAAATCAATAAAAAAGGTGAAACTGAAAAACATTAGAGATTTTCGAATCATTTCAAAAGTCCAAAATTATTGAGACCTTTCAAAAAGGAATTTCTCAAATTTTACTTACCCGTGCGCCTATAAATATACTAGGTTACTGTAGTTTTTGCCTCGAGACTCAACGATGCGTCGAACGTAATATTCTGAAAATCTGACTGTTTTAAATATTGGGTCAACACATGCTTTTTCAGTACCTTTCAGTTTTTGACAATTATTTATCTCAAAAAATTACTGTTTTCAGAATTTGTCAACTTCATACCGTTTCTGTAATTTTGTTTCAACCGCTATTTGTCTTCCTGATAAATAGTAATAGATTTGAGTATTTTGGAGTTTTCAGATTATGGTCATGCCGAAGCATATTCATCTGTCTTTTGGTAGAATTACAAAAAATACTTGAAATTAACAATTTATTTCCAACCACAAAGCAAACAGTTTAGAGATACGTTTGATGAAAAAAAAAATGAAAAAAAAAATCCTTCCAATAAAAGTTTTTTGCAGCTAGTGACACGAGCAGATTCCAATTTTTTACGTTGCAAACAAGTTCTACAGTGATTGTAGGTGAGGAGACACGCGAGACGACATAGACCAGCTTTATGGAAGTTCCAAGTATTGAATCAGCTTCTCTGAAATCAGATTATTGATAATAGTGATAATCTCAATTAACCCACCTTTCGAGTATGTGCCGTTGCAACCAACAATCACAAAATTGGGTTGGAACAGAATCCCAATAACCTCACAGGGCTCTTTGATAACGTTTCTCATCGTTTGGATGAAAAGGGCGCCGAATTTCTGGTCCTTTGCAGCATCATCGCCGGTACTTGCAAAATAACGAGGTTGTTCATCGTCAGCAAGGGCTATTCCGTAGATGGAAAGGAGAAGACCGAGATTACACAACAAATTCCGCATAAAACACAGAAAGGAGCTCTGAATAGAAGAGAACATGACTTAACTTTCATCTAGCACTGTTTGATGGTGCTCACCTCCTCACGAAATCCTCGAAAATCAAAATAATTTCAAAAAAATCAAGAATAATCGTTGATCGACATCCATTCCGGTAGGATATCTGAAAAATAAGGTTTAAAATATTTGAGACTGTTTGTATAATCATTTTAAAACAGTTTTTCCATCAGAAAACCCATAAAAATTTCTAAAATTACAAAAATGACTATTACCAAGGTTCGAATTTAAAAAACTGAACTTTTTTCAATTAAACACCAAGAAAATTACAAAATTTAGCTTCAAAAGCCCAAAATTCATCAATTTTTTGATGATTTAGCTAACTCACTCAAAAGGCATGTCACCTCATCTAGCACTTTTCAATTTCTGTACTCACCAATAACACATTTGAGGGGAGTTGTGACTAGAATTACACTAGAATACACATAAAGTACCTATCTCTCTTTCTTTTCCCTCTCCACTTTCCACAAACTATCTTGTTTAATGATGAAGACACACCTGCCGCTCCGTTTGGCTTATATGAAATTGATAAAAAACAAAGTTTTAAAGATTTTGATTAAATTTTAGACAAAAATCAATGTGATATTCGGAATCAGTGCGTCGAGACGGTTCGATTGAGTATAATCACTACTAGGTATGCGGCAATTTGAAATTTCACATATCCTATGCGCTTTTAAAGTTGCAGAGCTTCCATTTATCAATGAATCAGTAATTAAAAAAAAGTTTACTGATTCAAAATGTGCTAATTTACCAATTCAGTCTATTCTTGCAATAATCGCGAGAAATTTTGCTCCTTAACAATGCTCTCTTTCAGTCAAAATTCAAAAGCAACACTTGCTGCTTCAAAACTTCCAAAAAGCTTGAAAACAATAAAATTTATCATTGGGATTTTGTTTATCCAATGTTTAATGGTATTCGATACAGTGGCTGTCACACAAAATTGAGATTACCTTGACATTATACAGTTTTGTGAAAAATTCTACCGGTGTCAACTGCACTTTTCAGCAACACAATTTTTTAGATGAATATTCAGAGCCTCTGTAAGTAACTGATGACTTGTATCGACCTCTACAATATCAAGATGTCTGTTTCAAAACTATCTGTTTCAAAAAATGCATAAAATTTTGTTTTCATAAGAGTTGTCAGTTTCTTCTTTTGAAATCCAAATTTGACAATGAAAACTCTCAGTGACTTTTACAAAAGATTTACTATTATTCCATGATTCAGATTTTTGTTTTCAATGAACTTGAAAATATAAAAACGATAAATATACGATATATCTATCATGAACAATTTTTTTTTACATAGTCCGCACCAGAATACAGACTATCAATGTCTATCAATAGAATGTAGACTATCAGACTTTGTCAATTTAGTACTAAAACTGACTATCTGAAAAATAGAAATGTTCTCCATAACTGAATGTTTTAATTAAACACAAAGATTTCTTAAGTAAAAAATTTGATTTTCGGAATTAGGTTGTATGGTGTAGGATCTGGAGCACGAGAAAAGAGCGTTCTATGATTTTATGTGCTTTGTTGAAATTGTAAATTAGACTTTTATAGTAATTTGCTGTTGATATGTCCAAACAAATAAAAACAACTTGAAACAAGTTATTATATGAAACTAAACTATAATATTTTTCAGTGTTTTTCCCTGTTTCCGAATTAGGAAATGAATGCTTTCACTTTTCCAACTACATTATCAATTCTCTAACATTTTTCAAACAAAATCCTGTTCGATCTCCGTTCAGACTGTGCCGAGGTCCAACACGGAAACTAAGCCTCTAAAAAACTCTAAAAAACCTGTGGACGTTTCAAAAATGAGAACAAAATAAACAGTGTGGTATTGAAAGAAAACAATATACGATTAATACTGTGCTGTTTCTGACAGGTGTTTTGATTGTCATTTCAATAGAGTCAGGGTTAACCAGATTTCAAAATAATATTTAACTATTCCCTTTAAAAATCTCTCATTTTCTCTGAGTCTCTTAATTTTGCACACCATTTTCTTTGTTTCGATATAGCGTGGGTGTAAGAATCGTGCCGTACTGATAACGGTATAAAAAACATTACTGTTCTCTGAACATTTCAACTTTAGTTCAGTTAGTTCCTCTCATTCACCATTACATGTAAAATTTTTTGGAAGTGTGTACTTCAGGTGGATTTGAACCTACTCCCACAACCAATCGTGTTTCGAAACTTCTAAAAAGAATGCAAGTAAAATGTGTTGTTATTATTATTATTATGATTGTTTTTCGGAAACTATTATCTCCCGTCTGGAATTTCAGAATATGTAATTTGGATACAGAAAATTCCTGTTTCGTAAGTTTTTCATGAATGGTTTTTACTAATACCATGGCTTCGAAACTCCACGACTGTCCCTCATCTAAAAATTTTTAGCTATTAATTTTCTGATCATATTTACTAGAATAAGTTCTGAAACTTGCATAGATATACAGGCATTTGAAATTCTAATCTCATTGAAAAATGTAGAATTTGTACTCGAAAATATATTTCCTTATTGTCAGTCACATCACAATCAAACAAAGAAGATGTATCTGAAACTGTATATCATTTGTAGTTCACTTCACGTTTTCCAGATTCTCATTGAAAACTTTTCTGCATCAAAATGTGATTTTCTGGAAGTATGCAATAATATGTCAGTACTATGCTAGTATTATGAAAAAATGAATATAAAATTAAGATATAATTTGCTCAAACAAACAGAACTAGGTCACGTTCCTTTTAATAAACCGTTTTTGATTCAATGAAATATTATGTGTTTGATTAGAAAAAATAACTTTCGCTGTGTTCGATGGTTTTTCATCTTTCCAACATGTGCGAATCAACCAAAAAACAATTAAAGAACAGCTTTATGAATCAGTTGAACTATCAAGTGTTTGTTTTCAAACTCTGTTTCTCTTTAGCAGTTTGGGAAACAGGAATTTACAATAAATTGTGGACTATGTTTTTGCTGTTATTAAAATTCTGTTTCAGACCATTTTTATTTTCAGTGTGTGAGTGTTATTTTTAGTAATTTGTGTGTATTTACCTGAAAATCAGATAACATTTTCAAAATGTCCAGTTACAACATTTTCGATAAATTTAGATTTTATTGCCTCGATTTAATTTATTGCATCGAAAAGACAAACAAAGAAATACAAAAGACTTGAAAAGGTAATTTCTAGAATTAATATTTCTGATTGAATTCATAACTTCAATAGTTGAACTATTCTCTGATGTCCAAAAGAGCTGTATCTGTATCGTTTCATCGGTGTCTCATTTTCACTCTGTACCAAAATCGCCACAAGAATTCTCTATTTTTTCTAAAAATAAAAAGTGAGTTTTGAAGAACAGTACTTTTTGTCATGTTTCCTAAATATTTCGATTTGATTTCAACACCTAAAGTTTAGTTTTCCGTCTTCAAATATCAAGATTCTTTAATAATTTTTTAAAGTTAGACACTTGAGGATTGATCGATATAGAGATTGGTCGATATTTCAAGAAACTATTTTCTGCTTCGTAACTTTCAAAATTGTACTGATTTCCACTTTGTCAATTCAATTTTTGCAAATCAATGTCTGTCCCCGATACAACTTCATTAGAAATGTTTACTAGAAATTTTTCCAAACTGGTTTATACATACCTCAAATTGAGTTTCAAGAATAATTGTTTTCTGATAACGAACCACTGAAACTGTGCTTTGAATTCTCGAATTAAAAAAAAAGTTTCCATTTGTAATTTTTTCTTCTTCAAGGGTTTTCAGCTATAAGGACAAACCAGAGTTGTCATTGAAAATGCCATGGTGGCGGGAAAACTGTTTCATGAATGGCATTAAAAAAATTTGACCGACTTCGTTTCAATCAAGATTTTAGTCAATCGTGAAAGTAATGTTTATGTACGTATCTCAAAAATTTTTCTCTACGTAGTATCGAATATTTAGTTAAAGATTGTGCTTCATTTTCTGATCAACCTACTTTTTGAGTGATCATCTACATATCTTTGAGAACTCTCCTTTTTTTTAATCAGTAAAGACAAATAATCTGTGAGTCCGGCATATGCGATAATAACAAAATCACTGCCCGAAAGTTCCTGTTTCAATTGGTCTAGTTTCTCTCAATATCGAAAATATTATCGATCATATTTTTCTAGCTCGTACAGAAACTAACAAGACATTCACCATAACTAATGTGTTGATTTCAATATGAAAGATTATGTTTCAAGAGTATTTCAATTATGGTGGGTTTCTTGTTGGGTAGTCTATCTACGGTTGGTATTCAATTATTAACACTTGTTTCCATTATATGTATGAATGATTTGTTGTTGTTTCTAATAGTATTGCTGATCAAAACTTCAGAGTAACCTTGGATCATCATCCAAATAAAAACAATGCATTAAACATAGGCTGTAGAAACGGGAAGTCATTGACAAACTGTGACAAAATTTCAAATTGTTCAGCTATCCTGGTCGGACTTTGAGAAAAAGTGAAATTGAAAGCTTCTGGAGTTGAATCAGAAGACTCGCTGAAAAACAGAATGTTGGGGAGACATAGACAGAATTCAACTTTTTTAGATTTATGTTTTAAAATTATTCACTAGCAATTTCAAATTGAGGTTATGCAACACATCAAAGTTCAGAAACAGTCATATTTATCAGAAAAAATTGAAAATTTTGCCTACTGAAAAATCTTGAGCGTTAGATTTTTCTTCTGTTACAAAATATTAATCTATAATTTTTCACTAAATAAAACGCGTTTTTAAATCGGCGATGAAGGATCAAATTTTTTATCAAAGTTAAAAAAACAACTACACTATTCGGGTTTTCAGAAAAAATACTATACGATTTCCCCGCAACTATCAGAGTTTTTATCGGTTTTACAAAAAACATAAATGTTCTTAATTTTTTCAAAGTTGTTTATTTTTCCATGTTATATTGAAATAGGTCATTTTACTGATGAGCGTTTGAAATGACTTTTCTAGTTTCAGGATAATCACTTTTTAGTGCTTTTAGTTTTTTTCCGTTTATTGGTTCAGTGTTCCTATTTCAGTGCATGAAAGCCAGTTTCAAAAATGTCTTAGTTTCTTGGAGGTATTATTTAGTTTCGATATCCAAGCTGCCATATGTTTCAATTTTCATTCTCTTAAATCAATTTGAACCTGTTCTTTGCTTGTTTACTGTTTCAGAAAGGTTTCAAGACGGTTTTCATCACAGCAATATTCATTATCTGGATTAACTTGTTAACTTTTCACTTACAATTAATAAATCGCAATTTGCTACGAATACCCAAAACATATTTTGAATGTTTTCACTGTTTCACAACGTCCTGATTGCATTCTCACTTTCATGTGTTTTTTGTTTGTTTTTTGATTTGTCCTCTATCTTAAATCAGTATTCCAAAAATTACCGTTTTTCAAATTTTCAGTTTCAGAAGGTTAATTATTTCATTTATTTAATTATTAACGCAGTTCATCGCATGACATCATAATTATCACCATTCTGTCATAACATAATATTGATACCGGTTTCTGCACCATTTTCAATAATTTCAGTTTCAGAACGATCTAATTGTTACTTCGGTATTTATTTACATTTAGTTGTCATTTAGTAATAAAATTTTTAAAAAATGAAAAAAGAAATAACTTTTCTTTCAAAAAAAAATTACATTTTCAGTATAAATTGAAGTGCTGAAGTTCCAATGTTCCAAACAGTAGGTAGGGTACAGAATAAGACAATTCGAAACATTGCTGTAAATTGGTTGAGGATATTTAAACCAAATGACTTTATATGCATTTTGTTCTTTCAAATACAATTAGAACTGTAGATATTTTAGATCTGATGAAGTTCTACCTCTCACTTTGAATGTAAATAAGTATTTTTAGGAAAGAGGAATAAGAAATAAGAATTCTCAAAAAATGATCAGAATTGTTAACATTACAATAACCACTCAGAAATTTAAACAAATACTGTTTTCCAATGGTTCCAATAACCAATTTTATTCCGTTAGAATAATTTCTTTACTCTATTATCTCATTTTTAACAAAATTACTGTAGTTTTACAGCTTCTTTCACTTCAATTATTTTTCGGATGGTTTTGTTCAGCGATTCCTGTTTCAAAGTAACATCTTCATGTCATACACACTACTATCCTTATTGCGTCTTAGTTGTCTCGACGAACTGCATTTTTCATCGATATATTTTTTATAGCGTTTCAAAAAATGTTTAATTATGGTGTAATCCCATAAAAAATTGTACTGTTTCAAAACGGGCAAAATACGGTCTAGCAATCGTGTTCTACCAATCATTTCTTTTATAATTTTTTGCATCGCAATGATACAAGTCGGCACTTTCACTTTTTGAAATAAATATAGTTTCTGCTTCAAAATTTTCTTTTTATCTTAGATTTCACGCTATTACCGCTGTCCTCGATATTTATCAATAAAAATCAATCAGATTTTTAAATTCATGCAAGAAGCGAACATGTATCTTATGTTTCTAAACTTATGGGAAGCTTGAAAAACACTAATTTTATCATTCGTTCATTTATCTTACTCTTTCTAATAATTAGCCATTTTTTCCATTTTTGTAATTTCGAGAAACACATGACTAGTTGAAACACTGTTTTATAGGTTCCATTCAATTATATATTAGTTTCTTTTGAAAGTCATGTTTCTCTGCGTATCTCACTTTCACGTGAACATTTTTGTAGGAGATTCAACACTGTAAAAATATTTTTTGTGCATTCCCTTACCACGCGGTACTCCCTGGCTAACTTTTTCGATTTTTCTGTTTCAAAATAATCATTTTCAGATTTTCAAACTTTAATCGCTGCTGGATTTAACACCGACGTTTCTGCTCGTTTGGACCCTTAATTTTCGCGAACCTTGCAAGCTTATAATCAAATATAAATTTTCTGTCTCAAAAAGTTTATAAACGTAAATGAATGAGTAATTTTGAACATTCTCCATTATAGCCACACTCCGAAACACAGAAAAATTTAACATGTGGAGAACGGTGAAAAATGAAAAACTATTCTCATGAAAAAAATGCTGCTATAAAATTTTTTATGTTGCAGTGTGTTTCAAGCATACATTCGTACTTGGCTCAAAATTGGTGTTCAACTTGTTATGTTGCTTGTGGAATCGCTTAATCGGTTTGCACCCAGTTTGTATCACACCTTGCTTATCAACTAACTTTTTTTAAAAATAAATTGCTGCTTATCAGACAAACTACCGTTAAATTTAGATTAGTGTTTTTCCTTATGAATAAATGTTCATTAACTCACGCATATTCTGTATTAACTCTGAACCTGCTAACATGTTGTAGTCAAATAATCGAAAACATTTTTTTTTTGGGGAATTGTTAACACCAAAGCGTTGACATGTCAGAAAGGTAAGAACAAAGCGAATAATTACCTCTGAATCACAGAAATCTGAGAAATGACAAATGGGAAACAGAGTATGTTTGGCTAGAGGTTCCAAATATATAGCCGGTAATCACAGGCTCCAGTATTTTGGACTTCAGAGATAATTAGTATCCAACCAACAAGTTTTCAACAATGATGTTTCTAAAAGAGAAATAAATATGGTTTTTCCAAAGAAACTAATCAATTTTAGTTCATGAAGAAAAATGTTTGTATTTTGTTACTTAGTGAAGATAGATTTTTCGAAACATAAAAAAAAACACAGCTTCGTTTCCCCGTATTGAATAATACCGTAAAGTAAAGAGAAACTTAATACTAGTGCAATTAAATGGCAAACTTTTATGTAGCTATAATTATCTGTTTCAATGACATTCTTAAAGTTAGTGTAATTAAATAGGAACAGTGAGAGTGCTTTAACTATTAAGGTTTTTGAAAAAAAAAATGTTTTGAGTCCTTATTTAGTCAACGTTCCGGTCACGAGCCAATTATCAGAGCTGAGTCAATTACCTCCAACCAATATAGTGTGTGATGCAACATACCCTTCGATAATCTCTCCCTCATTGTCTCTATTTCCGAACTGTCTTCAGTTTCCATTACTTATTTTTATTTTTTACTTTGGTATGTTACATCACACTTTATTTATCCTTGATTGACGGTAATTGACCTGGTCCTGATGATTGCCAGTGGCTGAAACGATACCTAATTTTTTAACGAATCGAGTTTGTTGCAGCGTTTGTAGTTTATTATTATTAGCTCGGCACAGTTTTTACAACTGCGCTCCACCGAAACGCCCTTCAAAATGTTCATTTTTCTCTCTGAGTCTCTCAATTTCGCACACAATTTTCTTTTTTTTTTCAAGATTCAATGGCATAAAACTCAAAACCATGGTTTCTGTTTGCAGCAGTACAGATATAATCATTTTTAGAAATTAAAAACAACTTAATTATATATCCAAATTGAAAGAAATGAATACTGAAAATAATATCTTGACACTTGAAATCCACCTGTTTCAGATACACTATATTCACAACGTCCCGCTGGAGAAACATTTCACGTCATAATTAAAATAAATGTTTTTAATATTCAATATTGATAATGGTCTCGAAGTCGCTGATACTGAAAACGTTTCAAAAATGTATATCTGTTTCTTATTGTTTACTTGTTTCACAAAATGTCACCAATTTATTCTGGATTGTCATTTTTCCGAACTTTGACCTTGTGTTTCTTGAACACCAGGGATCGAGGGCAAAAACTGAATATATATTTGGAATCAGCGTTTTCGCAGCTTTCCAATGATATAGATCCCGTACTATAACTGCAGACCGAGTCGAGGACCTTCCCTAGTTAGTCTGTCGGTCACAGCAGCGCGAGGATTGCGAAAAAGCTCTCTATCGCGCAACGGTTGTCACGATGCCAAAAAAGAATTTGTTGCATCTTTTAATATAAACCGCGACGCGCACGCTACGCAATTCGGAAAAAGTTCAAATATTTTCGTTGCAGGACCTTACGCCTCGCACTATTGTGCGTTTTCAATTTTTGTTTTGAAACTTCCACAAAGAATTTTACTCCGTCCTAAACAAATCATTGAAACTTCAATTTTGGAAATTACCCAAGAATCTAGCAGACCGTCGATGTGTTTATTGTCTAAGTTTTATTGTACCGAAGTGAAACAGGAAAAAGTTTACCGATTCGATTTTTCACTTTCTGTTTACAATTTCTTTTTCAAATTTTCGTTTGGGCAGTTCATCCTTGTTAAATTTGGCTTTACAGGTTAATTCGGGAATAATTATGTATGTTTAATTCTAAAAATCACTGTTACCTTAACTGATTACCGTGTACCTTTACTATTGTTTTGTTCATGCACACCGTCAATTTTGTTTGAGAATTATTCAGTGTTTTTAAAATAACTTGTTTTTTCTTGTTTTTTTTTCATCTTTACAAAAATTTTAAGAACCAAAATACCGTTTCATGAAGTGCAAAATTTGATCATCCGAACTAAGTGACTCAATTCTCGGGTTTCATCGAAAATTGATATTCGACGTTATATTTTCTCAAAAACAGTTACATATTTCTTCAAAATGTTCATTTTCTCTCATGAAAAGTGTATTTGTGTTTTTTTTTCATTCTTTCTCCCACTTCTGTTTTCAATAGTAAAGCATACTTGTGATGCCACTCATGCATGTTCCAGTAACATAATTTTCATGTTTCAGAACTTCCAAAAAGCTTGAAAACAACAGATTTTATTATTGGACTGCCGTTATTAATTGTTTCCCACTGGATCAAGAGTTATTCAATATTTCAATATCAAACACAAATATAAAGAGATATAGCAGTTTTCCTAAATTGCGTAACAACTTACATAAGAGTCTTTTGAAAAGGAATATGTGCATTATGTTTTTACTAATTCACTCAGTGAAATCCGATGAACATGACACTTTGAAACAGTATCATAAGTTTTTTTTTTCCAATGCTGAGTTTCTGCTGATCACATGGTCTTCTAATCGCAATTATTCAACAAACAGTTAGTAATAAAAATTGTTGTTGATTACAGCACAATGAAACAGGAAAGACTGTGCCAGTTTAGTTTCCCTTTTTTTTATTTGATTCGATGTTCTCTACAGCAATACACAAAAAATGGGTGATACAAGTGACATCCTCAGTGAATTAATCCAGATCACGCACATTTTACTGGGCTATTTCAGAACATTGGTTTTTATGTCACAAAATTGTGATCATTGTTAGAAAGAAGTGCACACCTACTTTGCCCGAATATTGTGTTTTCCACTTGATAAATGAATTTAATACTTTGGCATTTCGATTGCGTTTATTAGCGTTTTTGGGAACAGAAAATAATTGTTTAATGTATGTTGAAATGCTAACGTTTTCCTATTGGAGGTTGTGAGCATGTTTTGAATATAATATTATTTTATATGATTCCATCATTAATAATTAAATTTTTTGAACAAACTGTAATTATGTCATTGAAACAGAACAAAAATCAAAAAAGTTTGAAAAAAAAGATTTTTCAGATTCTTTGTCGCGGAATTAATAGGTCTTAATTCACGACCTAGCTAAATTACCAAAGCCACACGGGCTTTTACAAATAACAATTGTCTCCACTAGACTACAACTTTTGACGAACAATTCATTAGCCAATTCTACGTAACCTTCCAACCTCTCCTCCGGTCAACTCCAACTACCATCAGTCTACCGAATGAACGTGACCTTGGCCTATGACGATCTGACCTTTCGATAACCATCTGCCTCACATTTATTTATTTATTTATTTATTTATTTTGAATACGCACGCAAGGTACGTGAAAATTAAGAGTTGAGAGTTCAATATGTCCGTGTCCGTTATCCTTAAAAACGTGAACTTCCTTCATTTACTGTATTTCCTTTTCTTGTTTCTTGCTTTAAAAGAAGTTTCGAAAGTAACAAGCAAGGACCTTACACGATTGATACCAGGTGAAACACACAAGATTGGCGGCCGCATTATTACTCGAGTACAAAACACGAACTTGTACTTCAATTCCCGAAACTTTAGCCAATGTCGATCTTTTGCTTTCTTCATCTTTCTTCTATATAACTTCCTGGTTTTTCTTTGACTTCTCATCTTACGTTTCCTAGCAATTTGAAGCTCCTCTTGCACCATCTCCCATTTTTTCTTCTGTGACCTAATACGACGTTTGATCTCCTGCCTTTCTTTCCTAACAGCTCTTCTAGCAGCTCTTCTGTCGGATTCCCGTTGTTCTCTTAACTCCGCTACCAGCTCACGGATACACCCACTTTCTTTTAAATGTTGAAAGATATCCTCCACATCCATGTTGACGATTCCTATTCTCTTTTTAACTTGATTCCCTCTTGCCAACCAATCATTGATGAAAAAAATTGGAATGTAAAAAAATTGGGAATGAAAAAATTGGGAATGAAAAAAATTTGGGAATGAAAAAAATTTGGGAATGAAAAAAATTTGGAATGAAAAAAATTGGGAATGAAAAAAATTTGGGAATGAAAAAAATTTGGGAATGAAAAAAATTTGGGAATGAAAAAAATTTGGGAATGAAAAAATTTGGGCATGAAAAAAATTTGGGAATGAAAAAATTGGGAATGAAAAAAATTGGGAATGAAAAAAATTTGGGAATGAAAAAATTGGAATGAAAAAAATTTGGGAATGAAAAAACTTTGGGAATGAAAAAAATTTGGGAATGAAAAAAATTGGGAATGAAAAAAATTTGGGAATGAAAAAATTTGGGAATGAAAAAATTTTGGGAATGAAAAAAATTTGGCGAATGCAAAAAATTGGGAAATTGAAAAAAAATTTGGGAATGCCCTAGTTGGCACACACGTGAAACATATTCATTTGCAAAATAATGTAAATTACATGATTACAACTGCCGTATCTAGTTTCTGTTTCAATAACTTCACTTCTTGTTTCTTACAGTGCCAATGTTCAGTTCTGACATCATTTGGTTCACACACAAACCTTACATCAATTTTTGGAATTCGGAGGTTCCGCGTCCCGAATGGTCATAAAACTGCTAAAACCACTCCGATTCTAATTAAACTTTTGAAATCACATCTCCATATTTTTCTTTTCGTTCTGTGAAAGACTGGAAAATTGTAGACCACCGTTTTAGCGGTCGAGCTAGGCCTGCTACGTTTTGCCTTACTTACTATCAGCGTTAGTGCAAAAATGCAGTGAACAAAGACCTCGCATCCATGTTAAGGGCGCATCTATTAGCTCGGCACAGTTCTTACAATTGCGTTCCCCCGAAATCCCTTTGAAAACTGTCTCTTTCTCTCTGAGTCTCTCAATTTGGCACACAATTTTTCTCGGTTTCGGTAGAGCGCGGTTGTAAGAAGCGCACCGTGCTAATAATTTGTTCGAAATGTGTCTCGGAATTAATAGGTTTTAATTCACGACTTAGCTAAATCACCAAAGCCACTCGGGCTCTTACAAATAACAGTCATCTCCACTAGACTACAACTTTTGACGAACAATTCATTAGCCAATTCTACGTAACCTTCCAACCTCTTCTCCGGTCAACTCCAACAACCATCAATATACCGAATGAACGTGACCTTGACGATCTGACCTTTTGATAACCATCTGCCCCACATCATTCTGCATATAAGGAATATAAGGAAATGGAATTAACGGGAAACTTCACTCTTGCTTCAAGAAGCCGTCAACACTTCCCTGCCAACCCGCCGTCTGAGATGTCCTCCCCGTCGATGTCGCCTATGGACAAGAAGAAGG